>NC_053497.1:20861876-21187709 GCF_905171775.1 Rana temporaria
TGGCATTGGATCAGGAAGAGGAGGTAGCAACAGCCGCCACTCAGCAGTCTGACGACAGTACCCAGATCAGCCCAAGGAGGTTAGTGCCCGCTGTTGCTGCCTACTCTGAGATCTCTATTGTTAGTGATGGTAAAGGTGACGTCAATAATGTGTCTACAGACGTCACGTGGGTGCCCACAAGAGAGGAAGAGGAGGGGAGTTCAGAGGGAGAGATGGACCAGAAGATAGGGAGGAGAAGCAGGCCAAACTTACATTGCACAGGAGGGACAAACCAGACTCCTAATGTATCGGGAGCGAGCCATCAACCATGTACAGTCACATCTGGCGCTCTCAGGACGCCGGCCCATGGTTTCGCAGTGTGGGCTTTTTTTAACGTGTCCACTGCAGACAATAGTGTTGCCATCTGCAGCCTTTGCAGTCAACGCATAAGTCGCGGTAAGCCCAACCCTCACCTAGGAACGACCGCTTTAAGTAGGCACCTGGCCTCCCATCACCGAGCCCAGTGGGAGCAACGCCATCAGAACCCACAAAACGCCACACTCCAGACTCTCACCGTCCAGCCTCTTCTCCTTCTCCTCTATGCTCACAATTGTCCTCCACTCCACCTTCCATCATAATGCCGTCCTCACGTTTTTCTGCAAAAAGGCAGGCTTCCGTGGCCCAAATGTTCGCTCGTAAAAAACGATGACGCCGGATAACCCTCTTGCCCAACGGTTGACCGATGGCTTGTCGGAACTGGCAGACCGCCAACTACTGCCATATAAACTGGTGGACTCGGAGGCCTTTCGAAAATTTGTGTAGATTTGCATGCAGGCCTGCCTCTTCTTCTTCTCCTCCTACTCCATTCTCCCTCTCCTCCTCAGCTGACTCATCCTTTTCTTTTTTTTACAAATTCTTTATTTTTCATTTTTCAACATATCACATTGCCTCAAAACACAGGTTCGTATCACATCAAACAATATAAACAGCTTCATACTCTACATTCTTCTATTTGTCTTTTCTCCTATTTAGATTTCCTCTATTTTTATCTACCGCTCTCCCTCTACATCTCTTCTACCCAAGTACTTTTTCTCCTTTTCCTCTTTTCCTCCCTTTTCTACTTCTTTGACGTGATCTTCCCCTGTTTAAGGCACTAATACCCCATCTTCTCCCCCTCCCCCCCCCCTTCCCCCGAGTATCTTACTCGGTATAACCACAAAAAAAAAAAAAAAAAAAAGGAACCCCCATACTCTCCCTCCTCCTCCTAATGGACTCTCCTCCTCACCCTTACCCCTCCCACCCCCGCGCCCTATATCTGACATATGGTGCCCATATCTCTTCCACCCTCTCCTCCCTCTCCCTCAAAGAAGCCGTGAGGGTTTCCATGCTTCGTATTTCAGTGATTTTGGCTATCCATTGTGATTTGCTTGGGGAGCATGCGCTCTTCCAAAGAGCCGGGATACACGATCTGGCTGTGACCACTAAATGTCTCACTAGGGATCTCTTAAATTTTTCTATTGACATGGGTAAATCTAATAGCAGAAAAGTCGCCGGTTCATCCCCCAACACTATCTCAGTTATTTCTTCTATCACTTCAGATACCATTTTCCAAAAGTCTTTGACTCCTTCACAGTTCCAAAAAATGTGTAGCAGAGTTCCCTCTTCTTTCTGACATCGCCAGCAAATATTTGATACTTGGGGAAATATCCGATTTAAGACCTCCGGTGTTCTGTACCACCTGCTCAGAATCTTATATCCTCCTTCTTGGAATTTAGATGCTATTGATGCTTTATGATTAAATTGAAAGATTTTTTTCTTCTGAGTTTCCGTGAATGTTACCTCTAGGTCTCTTTCCCAACTCTGAATAAAACCTATTACTCGTGGCGCTTTTATTTCGTTTACCATTGAGTAGAACAGGGATAGTGAATGTCTTACTGGTTCTCTCTTAAGGCACATTTTCTCAAATTCCGTCAGTATTTCTCTCACCCTGATTTGTCCTCGAATAGTTCGGAGAAATCCTCCTAACTGTCTTCTCCTAAATGGGTCTAGATGTTCGGCCAGTTCCCTCTCTATTTCTTCATTAGACATTACCCGATTCTCTCTCTGAAAGTGTATCAATCTAGTTTGACCTCTATTTTTTAAATTCCCAAAACCTGGATCGTTCAGGCCAGGAATAAACAGTGGGTTCCCTAGAATTGGTGTCATCGGGTTGACTTCCGTTTCATCCTCTAGGTTTTTAAATACTTTTTTAACAGTACTTATTGTCGTCCCTATCGTTGGGTGTCTCTTGACTGTCTGTGGTATGACCGATTTAGAGAGCCATATTAGCCCCTCCAGTGGAATATCCGTAATTTCTTGTTCTAAGAGGATCCAAGGTTTGATCTTTGGCGCAACGCACCAGTCAAGTACTCTCGACAGGTGAACTGCCTCATAATAGGCTAGCGGATCTGGGAATCCTACTCCTCCCTTTTCCTTTGGCAGTGTTAAGATATCTCTTCTCACTCTTGCCGGTTTCCCTGCCCATATGAATCCTGCAAACTTTGCTTTGATTCCTTTAAGGAATCCCTGCGGAATCCTTATTGGGAGTGTCTGTAGTACGTACAATAACCTCGGCATTGCATTCATCTTTAAGATGTTAATCCTCCCGAACCAAGTAAACACCTCCTTGTCCCATTTCTGTAAGTCTTTTTTCAATTGTCTTACCAACGGGGCTAAATTTAACTCTAATATTCTGCTTAGTTTCTTCGGTATTTTAGTCCCCAGGTATCCTACGTGTGAGTTCGTCCATCTAAATGGGAAGCAGTTCGCCAAATGTTGTTGTTGTGTATTATTCATCTCTACCCCCATTGCCTCAGATTTGTCATAGTTTACTCTAAAGTTTGAGATTTTTCCATACTTGTCTATCTCTGCAAGCAGTGGGGGCAGAGATAGTACTGGTTCTGTCACAAAAAACATTAAATCGTCGGCAAATGCCGCGAGCTTCTGCTCTCCCCCCTTTACTTTTATTCCTCTAATATCTGTGCTTAGCCTTATTGTTCTTAAAAAGGGTTCTAATGTTAAAACAAAGATCAATGGCGATAGAGGACACCCTTGTCGTGTCCCATTGCATATATCAAAGGGTTCTGACATAATGCCATTTATCTTTATTTTTGCTTTTGGTCTGGAATATAGGCTCATAATCCATCTTTGCATTCCCTCCCGCAGTCCTATATGTTGGATAATAGATTTTAAAAACTTCCAATCAACCCTATCGAATGCTTTTTCAGCGTCCGTAGATACTAATACTAAGGGCTTTTTATGTGACTGCGAGAGGTGAATCGCATTGATCACTCGTTGCGTATTTTCCCTACCTTCTCTTCCTGGCATGAAGCCTACTTGATCCTGATGTATCAGGCTAAGCGTGTATGGTACTATTCTATTAGCTAAAATTTTTGCAAAGATCTTCAAATCAACGTTCAGTAAAGATATTGGGCGATAATTTGCACATTGCGCTGGGTCTCTCCCCTCTTTCTGTATAACCGCTATATGTGCCATAAGAGTTTCTTCTGGCATCTTCTGTCCTTCTCGTATCGAGTTGAAAGCATCTAAGAATCTCGGCAGCAACTTTTCTGCGTAAGTCTTATAATAAAGAAGGGTAAATCCGTCTGGGCCGGGTGCTTTACCCGTTTTTAACTGCTTAAGCGTGTTTCTAACTTCTTCTGCTGTTATCGGGCCTTCTAGACTTCTCCCTATATCTTCTGATAGCTTCGGCATTCCTGACTTCTCTATATATTCTTTTATTTTTCCCTCCCTCTCCCCCATTTTAGCCATCCTCTGCTCCCCTTCTAGTTGGTACAAACTCACATAGTAGTTTCTAAATATTTCAGCAATTTCTTGTGGGGATTTCGTTATTTTGTCCCCCGTTGTTTTAATACCCTCTATATGGTTTTGGGCTCTTACCTCACCTAAAGCTCTCGCTAGCATCTTACTTGGTTTGTTGCCAAATTCATAAAACGCTTGTTTACACCTTCTTAATGATGCTTTCGCTTTATCCGTTAATATTAGGTTCAATTCCTCCCGTGTCTTCCTCAGCTCTTCCTCTACCTGTATTGCCAAAGATCTTTTATGTACTTTTTCTAGTCTACGGATTTCTCCCATCAGAGCATCCATCTTTGCTCCTATCTTTCGTTTCCTATGTGTTCCCAGGGATATCAATATTCCTCTGATATAACACTTATGTGTTTCCCAAATACACATTGGGGTCACTTCTCCATCCTCGTTATTGTCAAAGAAGGTCTCCATTTCCTGTTTTATCTTTTCCTCATACTCTGGGTCCCTTATAAGGGACTCATTGATTTTCCAGTGCCATTCACGTGCTACCTCTTCCCCCCATTTCAATATACACTTTATAGGTGCGTGGTCAGATATTGAAAAAGACCCAATAGTAACTTCCTCTATTCCCTGTAGATAATTTTGTGATACAAATATATAATCTATTCTGGAATAGGTTCTATATTTCGCTGAAAAAAAAGTGTAGTCTCTCTCATGTGGGTGGGTGGTCCTCCAACAGTCTACTACCTGTGTTTCTTGTAGGAGCCTATTTGCTTTTCTTAGTTTGCTATATGCTAGATGTGAGGTTCCCCTTGATGTGTCTAAAATAGGATCTAGAGCAATGTTTAGGTCTCCTGCCATTATTACAATACCTTCCGTAATCTGTTGTACCCTGTTTGTGTACTTCTCCAATGCTGCTATTTGACCGTCATTGGGCAAGTACACATTCACCAGGGTCACCTTCTGCTCATTTATGTATCCTTTCACAATAAGGAGGCGTCCTTCCTCTTCCTTTGTTATGCTTAACTCTTTCCATAATATCGTTTTTGAAAGCATAATTGATACTCCGTTTGTCTTTGTTGACGATGAGGAACTGTGATACACCTTTGGGAATCTGTGATTCTCTAGCTTTGGAATTTTATTTTTTTTGAAATGAGTCTCTTGAAGAAATACTATTTGTGCCTTTGATCTCCATAGTTCTGCCATTAATTTTGATCGTTTCTCCGGTTTATTTAGCCCTTTCACATTATAGGTCATTACCGTAATTTTAGACATTTTGAAACTTTGCCTATGTTAACCCCCACAGCTCTTCTTGGGAGGGGAAAGGGATCGGGGGCTGATACACTAAGATGATGGAGGGCTCCACCCCCCGGCCAAGACGAATACGCGAGAGGAAGCGGGCGAGGAAGGGGGGGAAAAAAGGCAAGCCCGGGAAGAGAGCGCCGCCCAAGATCCCCAGAACCTATTCGTCATGCCAGGTGAGACGTTGCCATGCTGTGCTGCGTCTGTTGTGCCTGGAAGACAAGAGCCACACTGGTCCTGCACTCCTTTCAGCTTTGCGTTCACAGGCAGATCAGTGACTAACACCACTCAATTTGACAGTTGGTAAAGTGGTGTGCGACAACAGTGCCAATCTGCTGAGCGTGCTAAAACAGGGCAAAGTTACACACGTGCCATGCATGGCACATGTCCTGAACTTGGTCGTGCAGCGATTCGTTGCCAAATACCCTGGGGTCCAGGACGTCTTGCAGCAGGTCAGGAAAATCTTGGCCCATTTCAGGAGATCTTGCACGGCTCGCCTTGCTGACATTCTGCGGCGACACAACCATCCCATCGGACGTCTTGTGGCTGCCCGATGCGATGGAACTCAACCTTGTATATGCTTGATAGGCTGCTCCAGCAGAAACGTGCAGTTAACGACTACCTGTACGAACTCTGCGGCAGGACAGGTTCTGGGGAGCTTGTTTTTTTTTTCACTGTGCCAGTGGCTGCTCATGTGCGACTCATGTAGACTGGTCATTCGCAGCCAGGGCCCCATCAGTGACATCGTACCTTACGCCTTCTTTCTGGAGCGTGCATTGCGTCGTTTCATTGATCAAGCCATCGAGGAGCAGGAAGATGAGGAAGTCGCAATGCTGGATGAGTTCCCAGGGGTGGCTACTCCACCTGAGACAAGTCAACAACGGGAGTATGAAGAGGAGTCAGAGGAGGATGGTGCCGGGAGGGGGATGAGGAGGAGCAAGAAGAGTATGCTTTAAACCTTTCTGGGATCACTGGTGGTGTCCGTGGATGGGGGGGAGGAGAACGAGGACGATATTATCCTGGATGATGATGATATTATCCTGGACTGCTTCCAGTTTAGTGCAAATGGGGGCCTTCATGCTCCAGTGTTTTAAGAGGGACCCCCGTATAAAAAGCATAAAGGGCAAGGACCAGTACTGGGTGGCAACATACTTAGACCCCGGTACAAACAAAACATGGCAGGAATGTTACCACCATCACAGAGGGCTATCATAATGCAGCACTTCCAGGCCTTGCTTCGAAAATGCTGCATTCTGCTTTTGCGTGCGCTGGCAGAGGAATTTGCATTTACAGAGAAACAGTCGGGGGTACCAATCCAACAGCGCCTGCAAGAAGAGGGCGGTTTGAAGATGTGTTGGTCACTAATGATATGAGATTATTCTTTCAGCCAACCCATCGACAGCTGTCCTCCGGAATCCAGCATCGAGGAACGCCTAGACCGACAGGTGTCCGACTACATCGGGTTAACGGCCGATGTGGACGCACTGAGAAGTGATGAACCACTGGACTACTGGGTGGGCAGGCTTGACCTCTGGCCAGAGCTTGCACAATTTGCAATGGAACTGTTGGCTTGTCCCTCGTCCAGTGTCCTGGTCGAAAGGACGTTCAGAGCAGCAGGGGGGGTCGTGACCGATAAGCGCACTCGCCTAGCTCACAACAGTGTTGACTACCTCACATTTCTAAAAATTAATGAGGCATGGATCTCGGAGAAATTCAACACATGTGACCAGTAGACCATGTTTGATTCAAATTACTCATGACAGGCCACAAATATCCGCCACCACCCATAACAATCTATGGTCCCTGTCTTAGGTAAATACAGCGGCATAAAAGGCCTTTTATGTCCGTTGAATGCCAAATTTTTTGGGCCTGCACTTATTTATCCTGTGAATGCCTAATGTATCCAGGATTGCGGGAGCACGCACCCAAGGCCAGGAGGGCCACAAGGTGGTGGGACGACAGACCAAGGAACAACGACCCCTGCCCAATGGCTAATTTTTGGGGCCTGTAATGGCCGGCACTTACTTCTGTATCCGGTGAATACCTATTGTAACACCAGCCACAGAATTTCAAAGTTGTTTGCTGTCAGGTGAACGCCTGTGGGCTAATTTTTGAGGCTTGTAATGGCCGACACTTCTGTATCCGGTTTTTCGCTTAATACTTCTGGTAGGTCAGTGTCCATGTTGTGGGACTATTTGTGCACAGCTAGTAAGTATTTTGTAACTACAAATATGACCTTCAGGTTTTTAATGTTCGCCTGCCATTAAAGTCAATGGGGTCTGCCACAAACTTGCGGTTCGAACAAAGTTGGCGGTTAGCGTTCGCGAACCGTCCTGCCAGATGTTCGTCCATCACTATTTACAATATTTATAAAATTATTTTTGTCTGCTTTTCCCCCTTAGTTTAATTAAAGTTTTTTTTTTTTTTAATAAATCAAAAACGCCTACCTAAAAAAATTATATAATTTTTTTTTTCCCCCGACTTTTTTGGGCTTGTGGCATATTTCATATTCTTATCAATTTATTACCCTACCAGGTATCTAAAGCCATTTCACCCAATAATATACATGTTTTACCTGAGAGCGTCACAGTCTCCAAAGAACATATTTTAGGATTGAAACCTATAGCATCTGCCATCCCCCTATGGAGTTCTTCCTATTAATTCGTATTTGAAAGTGTTTAAAAAGATTTAAGATTTTTATCAGCTATTATTTAAACTACAACCCTTAAAAGCTCTTCTCTTGGATACATTTTACATCCTTGTGGAATTCTTCGTTTTGTTGCCAATTTGGATTTCGTTTAATTCATTTATGGTAGAAGAGTGTAGAGGGTCGGGAACCTTAAGTGGCCTTGAATACAAATGATCCAATTTGGTATTTCTGTAAAGAAAAAAAAAATGTCTTTAAAGGATTGCGTTTTGTAAGCAGATTATTTCTGGAGACAGTGGGCCATATTCTCTAAGATTCTAGGCGGGCGGCGCGTAAGCCATTTACACTCCGCCACCCCAACCTACAGGAGCAAGTGCTGTATTCCCCAAACACTTGCTCCGTAGTTTGGGGCGGCGGAGTGTAAATGGCCCGGCGTATCCACGCGTATATCCAAGGGGGCGGCTTGTATTTAAATTAAGCGCGCCCCCGATTCTAACGAACTGCGCATGCGCCGGGCTTAAAATAGCCCAGTGCGCATGCTCCAGTTCTCAGCGTAAAACGTCAATGACGCCGACGTGTGCGTCATTGGCGTAAAGTCGTATTCAAGAACGACTGTGTAAAACGACGTACCCGACGGGAAAACACGACGCGGACCCGACGCCATACTTAACATGGCCTACGTGGGACTTGCGTAAACGTACCCCTCATATAGCAGGGGTAAGTTTACGCTTACGCAAATGACGTAAGCGACGGTTACGCGACGCAAATTTGTTCGGGAATTGGCGTATTAGGCTCATTTGCATAAACAAATGAGACCTGAACGTAAACGCCACCTAGCGGCCGGCGGAGTAATTACATTTAAGATCCGACAGTGTAAGTGACTTACACATGTCGGATCTTCAGTGTATCTATGCGAAAATGATTCTAAGAATCAGTCGCATAGATACACGGGCCAAAAAAGAGAGATACGATGGAGTATCCTACGATGGAGATACGATGGAGTATTCCTGTAGTAAGCGTTGTCGGCTCACTACAGGAAGTTAATAACTCACTGGATTTAAGACAGATCCAACAGGTGTTTTTCTTGATTTACAGCATTTTTAACCAGTTCCCTACCGCCATATAGTGAAATTACGGCGGCAGGAAACCCCCCCTCCCTCTGGGTGGACGTCATATGACGTCTTTCCTTCCCGGCATTGTGGCGATTGCTCTTCACAGAGCAGGGACGTGGATCTGTGGGCCAAATTCTCAAAAACGCCGCCTAACTTAACTTTCAGCAGTTAAGTTACACAGGCGTTAAATTTCTACCTAAGTGCCCGATCCACAAAGCACTTACCTAGAAATTTCAGGCCGTGTAACTTAAGTGCCTCCGTCGCAAGGCGGTCCTCCTCTCCGGGGGGGCGATTACAATTTAAATGAGGCGCGCTCGCGCGCCGGCCGTACTGCGCATGCGTGTGACGTAATTTTCCCGACGTGCAGCGCGCTAATGTAATTTACGCCGGGCTTTGTGGATTGCGACGGGACAATAAAGTTGCGACGGGTGAAAAAAAAAATACGCGCCGGGAAAAAAAATTCTAATTTAAAAAAAAATCGCGGCGATCGAAAAAAAGGTCTGGTTTTACATGGTGTACTAACTTTACACATGGTAAAACCAGCCCTAATTTAACGCGTAACTTATGAAGAAAACACAAAGCTTAAATGCTTTGTGGATCTGCTTAAGTACTCATTTGCATACGCTAGGCGGCATTTCGACTCGAAATGCCCCCAGCGGCGGATGCGGTACTGCATCCTAAGATCCGACAGTGTAAGTGTCTTACAGATGTCAGATCTTCTGACTATCTTTGGAAAAATCCTTCTGAGGATCAGTTCCAAAGATAGCCACAGGGATACGCAGGCTGAACAGCAGTTCCGCCTGCGTATCTCCTTTGAAGATTTGGCCCTGTGTGTGTAAACGCAGATCCACTCCCTGTAAGGGGAGAGAAGAACTGATCGTATGTTCCTTGTGTATAGGAACAACGATCGGTCACATCCTCTCATCAGTCCCCTCCCCCTACCGTTAGAATCGCTCCCTAGGACACACAACCCCCTGATCACCCTCTAGTGTTAACCCCTTCCCTGCCAGTCACATTTATACAGTAATTGGTGCATTTTTAGTGCATTGATCGCTGTATAGATGTGAATGGTCCCAAAATAGCGTCAAAAGTGTCCGATGGGTCCGCCGCAATGTCACAGTCACGATAAAAATCGCAGATCGCCGCTATTACTAGTAAAAGAAAAAAACCAACCCCTATTTTGTAGATGCTATAACTTTTGCACAAACCAATCAATATACGCCTATTGGGCCGGATTCAAGAAGCAATTGCGCCTGTGTAACCATAGCCACAGTTCCCGCGTCGCGAAATTCGAATTTTACGTACTTTGCGTAAGTGAATCGTGAATGGCGCTGGACACCATTCACGTTCACTTTGAAGCAAATGACGTCCTTGCGACGACTTTTGCCGCAATGCACGTCGGGAAAGTTTCCCGATGGAGCATGCGCGCTACGATCGGCGCGGGAACGCGCCTAATTTAAATGATTCCCGCCCCCTACGGGATCATTTAAATTGCGTGCTCTAGCGCCGGGCATTTTGCCGGCGCGCCCGCGCAATTCACGGAGCTTCTGCTCCATGAATCAAGGGCAGCAGAGCAAATTTGCGGGGGCGCAGGGCAAAAACGTTGCCCTGCGCCTCCGTAAATTATGGGCAATTCTACCTGAATCCGGGCCAATGTATTTTTTTTACCAAAAAATATGTAGAATACATATCGGCCTAAACTGAGGAAAAATATATTTTTTGTAGGGCTGTTACTGATCCAAATTTTTGTGTTTGATTAATCGTTATTTTTTTTTTAAATCGATTTAATCGACTAATTTCGATTAATTATAACGCACATACAGATCCAACTACTTTTAGCAAAAGCAGTCATAAAAACATGTGGCTAAGTATGATACTGGTATAAAAATGTGTACAACGATACCACTGCTGAATCCAGATGAGGAGAGGTTAACATCAGTCCGTTGGCATGTAGATGTCCCATGAAGGGAACTATCACAACTCCCAGTGGATAGCTGTAGAATCCCAGGTTGATAGAGGGAAGTGAGAGGGAAGTGTAACAGCCCTTGCGTGTGGCAGATAGGAAGGTCCCGCCGGCATGCAGATATGAAGGCACAGCAAAGGAGCCCTTCAGATGGACACGGCAAGCCCTGCCGGTGTCCGTGATGTCACCGGATCTCCAACGGAACTCCCTGAAGGCCCGGGAACGGAAGGCGGCGGAGAGTTGAGTACAAATCAAAATAATTTTGATCGATCAAAAAAAAATTTAAGATTAATCGATGAGTTAATAGTTAATTTCCACAGCCCTAATTTTTTTGGGGGAAAAAATTGGGATATTTATTATAGCAAAAAGTAAAAAATATTGGGCTAGATTCAGATAGCCCGCCGTAAGTTTGTGCGGGCGTAGCGTATCTCAGATACGCTACGCCGCCGTAACTTAGTGAGGCTGGGGCTGGATTCACAAAGAACCTGCGCCCTAAGTTACGGCGGCGTATCGTAAATTCAAATTGAGAAGAGGTGGGCGTGTTTTATGTAATTAAAACATGACCCCACGTAAATGACGTCTCTAACGAACGGCGCATGCGCCGTCCGTAAACGTATCTCAGTGCGCATGCTCCTAATCACGTCGCAAATAGTCAATGCTTTCGACGTGAACGTAATTTACGCAAAGCCCTATTCGCGAACGACTTACGCAAACGACGTAAAATTTGACGCTATCCCGACGTCCATACTTAACATTGGCTACGCCTCATATAGCCGGAAAAAGCCTTACGTAAACGACGTAAAAAAAATCCGCCGGGGGCACGTACGTTTCTGAATCGGCGTATCTAGCTCATTTGCATATTCTACGCTGAAATCAACGGAAGCGCCACCTAGCGGCCAGCTTAAATATGCACCCTAAGATACGACGGCGTAGGAGATTTACGCCGCTCGTATCTTAGCCTAATTTAAGCGTATCTGTTTTCCAGAATACGCTTAAATTTACGACGGTGTAGATTCAGAGTTACGACGGCGTATCTACTGATACGCCGGCGTAACTCTCTGAATCTAGCCCCTTGTGTTTTTTTTGTTTTTTTTAATTGGTCACACTTTGCGTTTTATTTTTTGCTCTATAAAAAAAAAAAAAAGTGATCAAATACCACCAAAAGAAAGCTCTATTTCTGAGGAAAAAAAAGGATCAAAATTAAATTTGGGTACAACGTTGCACGATCGCGCAATTGTCATTCAAAGTGTAACAGTGCTGAAAATTGGCCTGGGCAGGAAGGGGATGAAAATGCCCGGTATTGAAGTGGTTAAAAGAGTCATCTTTTGGAAATGTGCCTATATATTGTAGAGCTGTACTGTGTTTTATTTTTTTTTTTATTTTTTTTATCAGATTGTAAAGTTCTGGTTTCTTGCAAATAGGAAATAATAAATGTGTCATACAATTCAAGAAGCTTATGAGAAGAGATACAATTATACATGATAGCGCTGGTAAAACCTTCTCAGTAAACACAGAAGATGGAGATGTTTTCCACGTCAAGTTTTTTTTGAGCAGCTTGTTTTCATCCGGAAAGTCTAGAACAAGATGTACGGCTTTGATTAAGATAATTGGGCCCTTTATACGCTGAGGGCTTCTAAGCGCTAAGAGTTTGGTCCGGAACATATTCTCTGATTGTAGATAAAAATACAGATTTTCCCATTCTGTATCAAAGTTTATATTGCTGTTAAGTGATAAAGAAGCAATTAAAAAAAGATAATAATAATTTTGGCTGGCATAGTAACATTACTCTGTGACAATCCACATTCAGTAATTGGTACCGTATTTGCCGGCGTATAAGACGACTGGGCGTATAAGACGACCCCCTAATTTTCCAGGATAAATGTTGGTTTTGGGATATACTCACCGTATAAGACTACCCCTTTCCTACTAGTCTTTCTGGAAGCTGAGGGTAGCCAGAACCGCTGACAAACAGGCTTTTTTCAAATCTCACTGTGCCATTACATTACATTACATGCCTCACTGTGCCATTACATTACATGCCCCCACTGTGCCATCACTTGCCCCCACTGTGCCATCACTTGCCCCCACTGTGCCATTACATTACATGCCCCCACTGTGCCATTACATTACATGCCCCCACTGTGCCATCACTTGCCCCCACTGTGTCATCACTTGCCCCCACTGTGTCATCACTTGCCCCCACTGTGCTATCACTTGCCCCCACTGTGCCATCACATCACTTGCCCCCACTGTGCCATCACTTGCCCCCACTGTGCCATCACTTGCCCCCACTGTGCCATCACTTGCCCCCACTGTGCCATCACTTGCCTCCACTGTGCCATCACTTGCCCCCAGGGCAGCCATCAGGAATTATTGGGCCCCTTAAACAGCTTCAGGCATGGACCCCCTGGAGCAGAGAACCGGGGGGAGGGGTGCTCTGCCGCCTGAAATTCAGAAGCGGGGGGGTGGCTGCCGCGACTTGAGAAGTGGGGGAGGCCTTTACAAAAGAAGAAGAAATAAAGAGAGATATATATAAGAAAAGTGGGTTAGCCATCCGGGGCCCTGGGGACCTCTGGGCCCTTTAATAAATAAATATATATATATATATATATATATATATATATATATATATACAAATGATTGTGTTTTTTTTAATAAAAATAAATTATAATAAAGGGGGTTGCCATCCGGGACCTTTGGGCCCTTTAATAATAATAAAAAAGAAACATCTGGGCCCTTTAATAAAAAAAAATATATATATATATATATATATATATATATATATATATATATATATATATATATAAAAAGAACATTAAAAAAACATTTATAAAAAAAAAGAAAAGGGTGGGGTTGCCATCCAGGGCCCTGGGGACCTCTGGGCCCTTTAATAAAAAAAAAATATATATATATAAACAAAAATAAAAAAATAAACATTTATAAAAAATAAAAAAGGGGGTTTGCCACATGGGGCATATAAATAGATAATATAAATAATTTTTTTTATAAAAAAAAAGGGGGGTTGTCATCCGGGGCCCTGGGGGCCTTCGGGCCCCTGGGCACCTCCGGACCTCTAAAAAAAAAAAAAAAAAAGATTGGCCCTTTAATAAAAAAAAAAAATATATCAATTTTTTTTTTTTATAAAAAAAAAAAAAAAAAAAGGGGAGTTGCCCCCTGAGGCCCTGTAGGCCTCCGGACCCCTAAAGGGGGTTGCCAACCGGGCCCCTGGGGACCTCCGGGCCCCTTACAGGTGTACTGCCTGTACCCCCCTGATGGCGGCCCTGCTTGCCCCCACTGTGCCATCACTTGCCCCCACTGTGCCAACAGTGCCATCACTCACGTTTTGTTGATTCTGACAAGCCGATGACAGTCTCCGTGCTGCGAGCGTCCATGATTTAAAAGCCGCGCCTTCTTTTCAGACTGTCCTGTTATAGGCGGAACACTAATTTTCCCAGCAGCGCCTCTGTTTTGTGTTCCGCCTATCACAGACCTCCTCTCGTCCGAGGATGAAAAGGCATCTGTGATAGGAGGAACACAGAACAGAGTCGCTGCTGGGAAAATTTGTGTTCCGCCTATCACAGGACAGTCTGAGAAGATGGAGCGGCTTTTAAATCATGGACGCTCGCAGCACGGAGACTGTCACCGGCGTATAAGACGACCCCTGACTTTGGATGCATTTTTTTGCATCCAAAAAGTTGTCTTATACCCCGGAAAATACGGTAAGAGTTTTTTTTTAGAAGGGAGTAGGTTGCATTTTAACCACTTCAGCCCCGAGAAGGATTTACCCCCTTAATGACCAGGCAATTTTTTGCGATATGGCACTGCGTCACATTAACTGAGAATTGCATGGTCATGTGAATTGATGTCTCGCCCCCCCCCCCCCCCCCACAAATAGAGCTTTCTTTTGGTGGTATTTGATCACCTCTGCCTTTTTAATTTTTTTACGCTATAAATATATATATATAATAAAAAAAGCTCGACAATTTTGAAAAAGAAAACAATGTTTTTTACTTTCTGATAATTTTTATTTTTTGGGGGAAAAATAATATTCTTCATTTTAGGCCAATATGTATTCTTCTACATATTTTTGGTAAAAAAGTTGCAATAAGCGTATATTGATTGGTTTGCGCAAAACTTACAAAAATCTACAAACTATGGGATAGATTTATGGCATGTTTATTATTTTTTATTATTATTTTTACTAGTAATGGCAGTGATCATCTTTTTTTTTTTTTTTTGCGGAATCTGCGATATTGCTGTGGACACTTGACACTTTTTTGGGACCAGTGACATTATTGGAGTGATCATAGCTAAAAATAGCCACTGATTACGGTATAAATGACACTGGCAGGGAAGGGATTAACACTAGGGGGAGATCAAGGGGTTAATTGTTCCCTAGGGAGGTGTTTCTAACTGTAGGGGGATGGGACTGACTGGAGGAGGAGAGAGATCGCTGTTCCTGATCACTAGGAACAGCAGATCTCTCGCTATACTCCCCTGTTCGAACAGGGATCTGTTTGTTTACATTAACAGATCCTCGTTCTGGCTCTCTGTAGAGTGATCGCGGGTGGCCGGCGAACATCGATCTAGCTGTTAAAGGGACTAACGTCTCTTTAGTAGTTTTAATAATTAAGACTATAATCTCGATTGGTCATGAATTTCCATTAGGGTGGTGTATTAACCCGTATCTGTTCATGAATTTTAATATGTATTGCTGCTGATTTTTTTGATCAGAGCTGTCGGTCAGACTTGTTGCCTATTCTAATACAGGTTTATTCCGTTTCTTATTATTGTCTATTAGGTAGATTCAGGTACAGTTAGGCCGACTTATCAGTAGATAAGTCGATCTAACTCAGAATCTACGCCGACTTATGTTTAAGCGTATGCTCAAACAGAGATACGCTTAAACATATCTAAGATACGACGGCTTGTGCCGTCCTATCTTAGATTGCAATATTTTGGATGGCCGCTAGGTGGCGCTTCCATTGCGGTCGGCGTAGAATATGTAAATGAGTTTATACGCCGATTCACGAACGTACGCCCGACCGCCGCAGACGATTTACGCCGTTTCCGTAAGGCATTAGCAGGCCTAAAGTTATTCCATCTATTAGGTGGAATAACAATGTTAAAGTATGGCCGCCGTTCCCGCCGCGACATTCTACATTTTTACGTCGTTTGCGTAAGTCGTCCGCGAATCGGGATTTACGTAGTTTAAGTCCACGTCGAATTTAATAGGCCCGTGCAGCGTGCTTGGCCACAATGCACCCTGGGAAATGTAGGCACCCGGCACATGCGCATTAAAAAAAATAAATAAAAAACGTGAGGTCAAGCCTCATTACCATACAACACGCCCCCTCCAAGACATTTGAATTCGGCGCCCTTACGCCCGCCCGCTTTAGGCTACGCCGCCGTATATTAGCAGGCAAGTACATTGAGAATCATGTACTTGCCTAGCTAACTTACGGCGGCGTAGCCTAAACAGGCAAAGCTACGCCGCCGCAAGTTTGCACCCAGGTACCTGAATCTACCTATATATGTTTTGTTAAAGAAAAATGTTGAATAAATAATTATACTTAAAAAGGGCCACAATATAATGGCAGCGGCTGGTCGTCAAGTGGTTAACCTTTTGCACTTCCTGCCTGCCGGGGGTGCACGTGTGCCGCTAGCAGGCCGCTTCTGCTGTGATAACCAGCAGCATGTCCTCTGGCACCTGCAGATCGTTGGTAAAACAAGCTATTGGAAATCATTTAAAAATGGTACTATTTATACAAAAACAAAAAATAAGCGAAATACGTGTGCAAAATGACAATGATTTAAAGTGGTTGTTCACCAATGTCAGAAGTCTGTCAAGCAAAATAGGCGAGTTGGAAACGTTGGTGCATGAGGAGAGCTATGATGTAATTGGTATTGCTGAATCTTGGCTTCATTCTTCACGTGACTGGGCTATTAATATTCCTGGCTATGCAGGGTAAAATGTAAAGGTGGCAGTATCTGTGCAACTGTGCAAGACTGAAGGTGAAGGGTGCAGTCCAACTTTAATAAACTGGGAAATCAATAGGATAAATCTCCTGCTAATTTCAGATTCCGTTTCACATTTAATTACCGTATTTATCGGCGTATACCGCGCACTTTTTTGCCCTGAAAATCAGGGCAAAATCGTGGGTGCGTGATATACGCCGATCCCCGCTTTCCCGCGCCGAGTTTGAACACTGCGCCGGCATATACCGAGCGCAGTACCAGCGTGTATAGTCGGGCAGGCTCGGCTCCTCTCGCGCTCACGTCCTGGACGTACAGGACGTCCAGGACGTGAGCGCGAGAGTAGCCGAGCCTGCCCGACTATACTGTACTGCGCTCGGTATATGCCGGCGCAGTGTTCAAACTTGGCACGGGAAAGCGGGGATCGAGCGGGGAAGGACGCCGGACCCGGCATTTACAGGAATGCGGGTCCACTTTAGGGGTGCGCGCTATACGCGGGAGCGCGCAATTCCCCGATAAATATGGTAGTACAGAAGTATACAGTTTGGACATACCGTATATACCAACGTATAAGCCAAGGTTTTCAGCACATTTTTTTTGTGCTGAAAAAGCCCCTCTTGGCTTATACTCTAGTTTCTCCGATCTGCATTTTTGATCAGCCTGTGTCATGCAGTCAGACGGCGGCCATCCAGTATAAAAAAGCCGCGCCTCCTCCTTGTCCGTGATAGGCGGAACACTAAACACTGACTCACTGTTGGGAAACTGATTGTTCCGTCTATCATGGACGAGGACAATGAGAAGGGGCGGCTTTTTTACACTGGATGGCCGCCATCTGACTGCATGACCAGTGCCATCTTCTTAGCATCATGGGCCCCCGGGCAAAGAAATGCATTGGTGCCCCAACAATGAAGATGGTGACCTGTGGGGTGCTACGCTGTCTGAGTCAGAAGATGGCAGGGGAAGGGTATAGAGCCGATCTAGTTTTCCAGCCACATTGGCAGCACACTATAAATGCTGGGGCGGCCACGGCACGCTCTGAATGTTGGGGCGGCCACTGATGTCACTGGTTGCTAGGCACCAGGCGGTTGCCAATTCTAGCAACCAGTGCAGTCAAGTGGCATGCCACAGCTTCAGCGGCTTGGTGCCCCTTCTCTGTGGCAGGTTACAGCGTCGGGGCATGATGCAACCGCCTAGGATCGGCCCTGCCTGTCCTGATGGGGCCCCATGGGCACCTGGGGCCCCTGGACTGTGCCCAGGTGTGCCCACTGGATAAGATGGCCCTGTGCATGACACAGAGGTCAGGTATGCAGATCGGCACAGTGAGGCATGCAATGGGCACAGTGAGACATGAAATGGGCACAGTGAGGCATGCAATGGGCACAGTGAAGCTGCAAATGGGCCTCCGGCTTATATTTGGGTCGGCTTATACGCGAGTATATACAGTAATCTCCTGGTGGTTTGATGGGGTTTGTTGAAGCAGAAGATCAATAAGATAAATTCCCATTTAATCTTTTTATGTTGGTAACATACAAGTCAATAGAGCTCGTATCCAAGATATTTCTCTACAAATTTAATAATGGAAAATAATTAAAAGGAATTTTTCCATTTTATTTTTTTAATTAACAGTACAATATTTTTTTATTGAAATGCATGTTTTCAGCTGTATAATGGATTTTTCTGCAAATTATTTTAGCATATAATTACTTTTTCTATTAGCTAATATTATAATAGCTTTGGGCTGATCAGAGCTCTTTAAACTGTAAAATATAAGTAATAATAATTAGATTAGATTATAATCTTTATTAAAGTCTTCTAGACTTCTACTAGCATGTAAGGCAATGAAAGGGAATTTCAGCATTGTTCCTCTTAACCCATACATCACCAAATTATTTTCTTCAGCTGGAATGCATGTCAACAAACCTTCCCAAACACCCCCATGGGGATACCAGCTGGAAAGCTATATATTTTCGATAGGATTGTATGCCCCCATTTTCCATCCTGACCCAACTATGCTTAGTCTCCTATGTTGTAAGAATACTATAAATACAAACCCTAAACTCATCTAAAATGGAACACAAGTCATGAAGCCTGGAATAAAGGTCATCTATTATAAGGAGAGCATGTTTTCCCAGTTTGCACTACATAGTTGGCCCATGCAGGGCCGATCCTAGGGGTGTGGGCGTGGTCATCTTACTAACTCCTCCCCTTTACACATGTTTCTATGGCTACGACTCAAACACAGAGATGCTCCCCTTAGAAGTCTTCATTAGTGTCCCCCATCAGAGTCCCCCCCCCAGCAGGTGTCCCCCATCAGAGTCCCCCCAGCAGGTGTCCTCCATCAGAGTCCCCCCCAGCAGGTGTCCCCTATCAGAGCCTCCCAGCAGGTGTCCCCCATCAGTGCCCCCCCAGCAGTTGCCCACCATCAGAGCCCCCCCCACAGCAGGTGTCCACCATCAGAGCCCCCCCCACAGCAGGTGTCCCCATCAGAGCCCCCCCACAGCAGGTGTCCCCATCAGAGCCCCCCCACAGCAGGTGTCCCCATCAGAGCCCCCCACATCAGGTGTCCCCATCAGAGCCCCCCACATCAGGTGTCCCCATAGATCAGTACTTGTCCAATAGATCCCTGTAGCTCAGGCGGGCTGGGAGCAGAAGCACATTACAGGGAGCGGGGCATATGTGGCATCTTTGGTTACTTGGAGGGTGGCACTCGGAGAACATTTCTGGGAGTGCACGGGATGATTGGCAGCAGCTCCGGCCAACCCATAAGCCTCTCATAACACCGCCTATGGGAGAAGAGCCGACACACGCAGAGGGGGCAGGGCAGACAGGAGACTGCTCCATGCAAAACCGGACAGAATTAATTATTGGAGCCTAGTGCCGGAACGTGTTTCGGTACTAGGCTCCGCTGTGGTACCCAGTCCAGATTCCGGGGACAGCGGGAGGTATGCGCTCTTGTCAGTTGCCAGCGGAGAGAGCAAGCGTAATGGGGAACTGCAGCACCCGCTACATGCGCTCTGCCTCTGGACACAGACAAGGAGGAGGGAGGGGAGCTGCAGCGCCTGGGTGCGGAGCACCCCGTGCACCCTGCCTAGGATCGGCATTGGGCCCATGTACACACCAGTCACATCTTAACCACTTCAATATCGGGCACTGGCATCCCCTTCCTGCCCAGGCCAATTTTCAGCTTTTAGCCCTGTCACACTCTGAATGATTGCGCAGTCATACAATGCTGTACCCAAACTAATTTTTATCATGTTTTTGAGACAGATAGAGCTTTTTTTTGTAGGTATTTGTTGAACCTGCCCCCTACTGTTTTTTTTGCTAAAATAAATACAAAAATGTTGTAAAATATATTTTTATTTTCTGTTACAAAATGTTGTAAATAAGTAATTTTTCTCCTTCACTGATGAGGCTGCACTGAGGGGCACTGACGAGGTGGCACTTATATGCGGCACTGGGCACTGATAGGCGGCACAGATATGTGGCAATGATGGGCACTGATAGGCGGCAATGATGAGGAGGCACCAACAGACATCACTGATGGACACAGGTGGGCATCACTGATGGCCATCGCTGATGGGACTGCACTGATACACTGGTTTTCAGTACAGATTCCCCCCCCCCCCCCTGTCAGGAAAGCTGCTTATCGGCTCTCCTTTACTCACATGCTGTCAGTGTGAGTAGAGGAATGCTGATAACCGTCAATTCCTTGTATTGGCCCACCGGGAGTTTCCTGGTGGGCCGGCTTTAGTGACAACGGAGGTAGAGCGGATGGGAACTCCCAAATCCTGTCTAATCTCACAGCTCTCGCTCTGTAGCCATTTAGAAAATAAACTTCTCCGGGTCTCCCCTGTGTTCAGTGGGGCGGGGGGGAAGAAAGCGGACTATCACTTTTGGCTTTAGGCGGGATTAATCCGCAGCAGCGCACCCGGCTCTAGTGTACTGATATAGCATATGCCAGCCTTCAACTGTGTAGTTCGCTGCTGCGTATTAATCCGCCCAAAGCCAAAAGTGATGAAATAGTCAGATTTCTGTCCCCCGGCCCCACACAGGGGGCCTTGAGAAGTTTTTCTTCCAAAGAGCTGCACAGCGGGAGATTAGCTTATTGGTGGACAGGGCTTGAGAGTTTCCATTCGCTGTACCTCCGCTGTCACTGAAACTGGCCCACTGAGCCATTGGCCCACAGGGAAACTCCTGGTAGTCCTAATGGCCAGTACATGCCATTGGGTCTTTTGCAGACTCTACAAGGTTCTCTTCTAAGACTGACCTGTATTCTCTCTATCTATCTTCCCATTGTTAAGGGAATTTGTATGTTCTGTATATAATTGTGTTCTATTTTGTATGTATTGCACACAGCCCTCGGCCTCACTGTGCACATGGTACTAATAATGTTTTCAGTACATGTTTGCATTCTTTCGAGTCCTGATTAGAATTAGTCTACCTATGTTACCATAAACGTACAATTGTAATATTTATGGGATACCTACGTAATCATGTGTATAAAACCTACAATTGCGTCATAATAAAGGAGAACGGTTATTTGGAAAGATGCTGAGTGTATCTTTTGTGTCTGTTCCCTACTGCAGTAGTTATTCTTAATTTGGAACCACTAATCAATACGAGGATAGGAGTTGCCTATCTATAAAATGTCCATGTCACCATCAACTCTAACCAGCTTCCCTGTCAATACTGAAGAAAAGCATCCCTTCAACATGATGCTTCCACCACCATGTTTCACGGTGGGGATGGTGTGTTTAGGGTGATGTGCAGTGTTAGTTTTCCACCACACATAGCGTTTGACTTTTAGGCCAAAAAGTTACATTTTTGTCTCATCTGACCAGAGCCCCTTCTTCCACATGTTTGCTGTGTCCCCCACATGGCTTCTCACAAACTGCAAATGGGACTTCTTATGTCTTTCTTTCAACAATGGCTTTCTTCTTGCCACTCTTTCATAAAGGTCATATTTGTGGAGAGCATGACTAATAGTTGTCCTGTGGACAGATTCTCCCACCTGAGCTGTGGATCTCTGCAGCTCCTCCAGAGTTACCATGGACCTCTTGGCCTCTGTCAGTTTAGGTGGACGGCCATGTCTTGGTAGGTTTGTAGTTGTACCATACTCTTTCCATTTTCAGATGATGAATTTAAAGCGGTTCTCCACCCTAAAGTGGAACTCCCGCTGATCGTAACCCTCCCCCCTCCGGTGTCACATTTGACACCTTTCAGGGGGAGGGGGGTGCAGTTACCTGTGTATTTTCACCAACTTCTGGCCACAGTCTGCGGGCAGACTGTGGGCAGGACGTCACCACCCGTCACCCCCCCCGGTTGTGTTATGGGAAACACTCGCCGCAGGGAACCAGCAGTGAACCTGGAGCGCTTCACTTCCTAGTTCCCTCACTGAGGATGGCGGGGGGGCAGCAGAGTGACGAGCGATCGCTCATCACTCTGCTGCGGACGGCGCTGGACTCCAGGACAGGTAAGTGTGCCGATATTAAAAGTCAGCAGCTGCAGTATTTGTAGCTGCTGACCTTTTAATTTTTTTTTTTTTCAGCGGACATCTGCTTTGACAAATATTTTTTTATAACCTAACCCTGCTTTAAACTTCTCTACAACTTTATCCCTGACCTGTCTGGTGTGTGGGCTGAAAAAAAATGCACGCCACACTTTTCAGATATTTATTTGTAAAAAAAAAATAAAAAATTCCTTCCACTTCACAATTATGTGCCACTTTGTGTTGGTCTATCGCATAAAATCCCAATAAAATAAATTTACGTTTTTGGTTGTAACATGACAAAACGTGAAAAAAATCAAGGGGTATGAATACTTTTTAAAGGCACTGTAATTGCTATAAAATTATTAATATAACAAGTTATTCATCCGGGTATACCTGTGGTGTACATGCTATACAAGACAAGGACCTGCACACATGTTAACCACTTAACCCCCGGACCATATTGTTGGTCAAAGACCAGAGCACTGCGTCGATTTAACTGACAATTGCGCGGTCGTGCGACGTGGCTCCCAAACAAAATTGGCGTCCTTTTTTCCCCACAAATAGAGCTTTCTTTTGGTGGTATTTGATCACCTCTGCGGTTTTTAGTTTTTGCGCTATAAACAAAAATAGAGCGACAATTTTGAAAAAAATGAATATTTTTAACTTTTTGCTATAATAAATATCCCCAAAAAATATATAAAAAAATAAATAAAAATTTCCTCAGTTTAGGACGATACGTATTCTTCTACCTATTTTTCGTTAAAAAAAATTGCAATAAGTGTTTATTGATTGGTTTGCGCAAAAGTTATAGCGTTTACCAAATAGGGGATAGTTTTATGGCATTTTTATTATTTTTTTTTTACTAGTAATGGCGGCGATCAGCAATTTTTTTTCAGTACTGCGACATTATGGTGGACACTTTTGACACATTTTTGGGACCATTGGCATTTTTATAGCGATCAGTGCTATAAAAATGCATTGGATTACTATAAAAATGCCACTGGCAGTGAAGGCGTTAACACTAGGGGGCAGGGAAGGGGTTAAGTATGTTCCCTGGGTGTTTTCTAACTGTAGGGGGGGTGGCCTCACTAGGGGAAATAACTGATCTTCTGTTCATACATTGTATGAACAGAAGATCAGCATTTCCCCCCCTGACAGGACCGGGAGCTGTGTGTTTACCCACACAGCTCCCGGTCCCCGCTCTGTAACGAGCGATCGCGTGTGCCTGGCGGCGATCGCGCCTGCCGGGCACGGGAGTCGAAGTTGGAATCACTCCCTAGGAAACACTTAACCTCTTCATGGCCCCCTAGTGGTTAGCCCCTTCCCTGCCAGTGTCATTTACACAGTAATCGGTGCATTTTTATAGCACTGATCGCCGTATAAATGACAATGGTCCCAAAATAGCATCAAAAGTGTCCGATGTGTCACGATAGAAATCGCAGAGCGCCGCCATTACTATTAAAAATAAGTATTAATAAAATTGCCAAAAAACTATCCTCTATTGTAGACTCTATAACATTTGCGCAAACCAATCAATATACGCTTATTGCGATTTTTTTATTTAATTGTTTTACCAAAAATATATAGATGAATACATATCGGCCTAAACTGAGAGAGAATTTATATATATATATATATATATATATATATATATATATATATATATATATATATATATATAATCTTTTTGGGGATATTTTTTTATAGCAAAACGTAAAAAAAGCTGCTTTTTTCCCCCCAATTGTCGCTCTTTATTTTCTTTATAGCGCAAATAATAAAAACCGCAGAGGTGATCAAATACCACCAAAATAAAGCTCTATTTGTGGGGAAAAAAAGGATGTCAATTTTGTTTGCGAACCACGTCGCACGACCGCGCAATTGTCAGTTAAAGCGGCGCAGTGCCGAATAGCGAAAAATGGTCCGGTCATTGGGCAGCCAAATCCTCCCGGGCTGAAGTGGTTAAACGGCAAAATTATTCTCATTACTGTGGCAGTGCATATCAGTAATTGCTTCTTACAGAAACGACACGGACAGACTGTCCTAATTATCTCAGCTGGTCTTGTTGAGCTTGACAGATGGCTACACTATATGGAAACACAATCGCTGTATTTCATATAAGTGTTAAAGTGGAGTTTCCATCCCAAAATGTATTTTTCATTATTGTGCTCATCAGAGCTAAAAAAGAAAAATGCCTGTTGCTATGCAGTCCCACAAAATCTGCCTTTGGAATCACCTAGGATCCTGACATAATTTCCCTCTAATGCTCCTGGGAAATGTGTGTCATCATTTCCCAGGATGCAGTGTGCTGTTCAATTATCACTCCCCATCCAAGACTTCCAGGAAGTAAGTGCTTGTGGGCTTCACAATGCCCACAAGCAAAATGACAACGGTGTGGACATAGTTTATAAAACTATCTTATTAGAATAACTATGCTGAGCGGCGGCGGATTGTAAAATAGTAAATGACCGGATTTATATTATAACAACGCATCATGAATTGTGGTTGGAACCCCGCTTTAACTTATTTCTAAGATTAAGTCTGTGGCTTTTTTTTTTTTTAAAGTGTATTTTGTGCGTGTACTCGAGAGAGAAGCCGGACTACAGAAGTTGGGAGTAGGCAGGCCTCCCCCAGAGGCAATCTGCCACCTTTCTCCATGCCCCGGGTGGCAATGGTGGGTGTGTGAGGGGGTCCTCCCACACAGCCCGCCCTACCTGCTCCGCTTTGAAGCCCAACGGGGCATAGGGAGTCACTATAAGGGAGTGAGAGGATTAGCCCGCTCAACCAGCTACGTTAGTCCTTCGCCTCTCTTTTTAGAGACCGCGTGGTCAAAGTGCGTGCATGTTAACCCAATTTCGAGTGCGTGTAAGTGTGGTGCTTTTTTTTGTGGGAGGGGGGTGGGCGTACTAAGCGCAGGCTTACCTCGCATAGCACACCCACCGGGAGCCGGGCTGAGACCAAAGTCTGTGGCTTTTAATAAATGTTTTCACTCTATAGCCCAAGGTTTGTGGAAACTAACCATTACACCTATAAACTTGATGGCCATCCCATTCCAAAACCATGGCTAGTATTACTTTTTACATTATTGCTACCCACCCTTTGTGGTTATGACACCCTCCACTCATATAGGAAGGCTTTCCACAAGATTTTGGAGTGTCTTTGGGAATTTGTGCCCATTGATGAGGCCAGGTACTGATGAGAAGATCTGATCCCAGAGGTTTTCAGTAGGGTTGAGTTCAGGTACTGATGTTGGATGAGAAAACCTGATCCCAGCAGGGCCGGCTTAATAGCAGCATGGGCCCCTGGGCAAAGTAATGCTCTGGGGCCCCTACAATGGAGACAGGTAAGCAGACATCAAGTAGGTAGGAGGCAGACACCCTTTTTTCCTGACGAGATTCTGGCCCGTGTGTACAGGGCTTTATGGTAGGGTGTTCACTAAGAATAAGGTTTGGGTTCACTGCGACCAAGGGTTCCTGGTGAATCCTGTTAGAGGTTTAATTGCCCAGGGAATTTAACACCAGATTTGTCCAAAAATGTTTTAAGCATAATGCACTTCATGGCCTTTAACCACTTCAATACCGGGCACTTACCACCCCCTTCCTGACCAAGTAAATTTTCAGCTTTCAGCGCTGTCGCAATTTGAATGACAATTGCGCGGTCATACAACACTGTACCAGTCCCAAACACATATTTTTAATCATTTTATAAATAAAAAAATGACCGAAAATGTCCTTGTTTCTTTAAACCATTTTTGTAAATATGTACGTTTTCTTCTTCAATGATGGGCACTGATATGCCTGCACAGATAAGGCGCCACTGATGAGGTGGCACCAATGAGGTGGCACTGATGGGCACTCATAGTTGGCACTGATGGGTGACATTGATGGGTGGCATTGCTGAGCATCACTGATCTGATTCATAATGGTGCCAGTCAGTGCCCATTTGTGGGCACTGATTGGCATATGTTGGCCAAATATTTGCATATGTGTATGGCCATGGGGGACATACCTGGCCATCCACAAGTTAGGGGCTTTCCTGGTGGTCCTGGGCGGGCATCCGTGGGGGGGCTGCGCTGATAAACAATCGGTGCAGACCCCCCTGTTAGGAGAGCTGCCCATCGGCTCTTCTCTACTTGCGTCTGTCAGACTTGAGTGAGGAAGAGCCGATCAACGGCTCTTTCTGTTTACATCATGATCAGCTGCGATTGGACACGGCTGATCATGTGACACACCACACCACTGATCGCCGCAATGCACGCTTCCAAATGCGTGTGGAGGCTGTTATCCTCAGGATAACTGAGCCACCGTCCGCCCATCATTTTGCTATAGGAAGAGCGGGAAGTGGTTAAACTATGGCCGGTGGGCTTAGAAGTGTCAGTAAGGGGGGCGTTTGGTTAAGCCAGACTCCTCTCTCTAAAAAGAAGGGTCACGGGGCAGCCATGGTGTTGGTGTATTGGAAAGCAAAAGGAAGGCTGACAAATAGAAAAAGGAGAAATTAGTTAGGAAACTGTACTTTAACACTGATTGCTAGCTGATTGGACAATCAACACTTTGCTGTTTTTTTTTCTCATTGCTGGGGGCCTTTTTGTCTTTAACCACTTGCCCTCCGAAAGGTTTTACCCCCTTCCTGATAAAGGTATTTTTTGCTTGTCAGCACTGTGCTACTTTAACGATTAAAAAAAAAAAACACCCGATTGTGCTCCTAACAACTCGCCTGAATCTAATGTTAAAAATTTTTTTTGGGGGGTGAACCCCCGCTTTAACTGGTAATTGCTCTGTCACGCAAATTTAATTGATTATTTTTTTCACACAAATATTGTGTTTTTTTTTTTTATTACATGAAAAAAGACCAAAACATTTTGAAAAAAAACCCCAATATTTTCTAATTCCTTTTATTAACCATATCCAATAAAGAAAAAATCGAATTTCTTCATAGATTTAGGTCAAAATGTCTTTGGTAAAGGAAAAATCCCAGAGTGTATATTGGTTTGTGTGAAAGTTAGAGCGCCTACAATACTGGTACATAAGAAGAAATTTTACCGCGCTTAAAAACAATAAAATTACTAACAAAGCTGCAACAACGAAGTGTCATACAAACACAATACACATAAAAAAAAAGAAGGAGATGTTGCGCTAATAACTTAAATAAATCTAAACAATAAAATTGATGTGTGATGATTGATGAAGCCAGTAAACCCAAATCAATGGGGGACTAGAAAAGGAAGAACTCAGACCCAATGTGTCCACAATAGTTAAGTTCATATGAAGGTGAACAGATGTTGAGGAGCAAATATGAAAACCACCACCACGAACCAGTAAAAAATTGGAGGCTTACCACATGGCAAGCAATATATGCTTGCGGCTGCAAACCCCAGCCAGGGCCTTTAGGCGATCCTCACAGGGGGAGGTGGAAGGGGAAGATGATTGTTGAAGCCTCCAGCGAAACCACGATTTTTTGAAGCGTGTCACAGAAAAAAACACTCAATGGTGAAGTATGTCATAACCAGCACACACATGAGGTATAAAGTGACTTAAGGAACCACCACCACCAGCACCCTATAAGTAGGAGGCTTACCAGAACATGTAAATAAATCAGCGAGTGGCTAAAACCCTAGCCTGGGCCTTTAAAACTCCTGGGCTGTGATAGTATGATCCTAAGAATCCTCCGTGTTCAGTAGGTACATAGAGGGAGTAATGGAGCCCACATAGTGAAGTACGTTTTAACACTGTACGTTTAATAAATAAAAAATTGCACTTACAATATCACAATAGGGATAAAAACAGAGAAAAGCCGGCCGGCTCGGAACAAACGCCCGTCCACTCTGAACAACACGTCCTGCGTCAGCACGCTACCTTAGGGAAGGTAGCGTGCTGACGCAGGACGTGTTGTTCGAGAAGAAACAGCTAGGTCACTGATTTGTGTATAGATCCCTCAAACTCAATGGATCCAAAACAGAACTTCTTCTCCTCCACGCAAACCGAAAGATGAAAGCAAGGACCTCATGGACACCACCCACCATCTTTGGACAGATCATCACCCCAAGCACCAAAGTCAAAATCCTCTGAGTCATCTTTGACTCAGAGATGTCGATGGATGCACAAATAGGATCAGTACTCAGCGGATCCCCCTATCTTCTCCGTCTACTACGTAGACTCATCCATTTCATCCTAGAAGAGGACATAGCGGTAGTAGTCGGAACAATCATCAATTCTCAACTCAACTACGCAAACTCCCTCTACTTAGGACTACTTAAATACCAGATTTCGCGCCTACAGGTCGTCCAGAACACGGCAGCCAGACTGGTAATGGGGAAAAAACCCTGGGAAACAATCACCCCATCCCTGAGGACGCTCCATTGGCTAACCGTAAAGTATCGGGTGACATTAAAGACCCTCTGCCTCACCCACAAATGTACACAAGGAAAGGCCCCTCAATACTTTTACGAGAAAATAAAAAACTACACCACCAATGGCATTCTTAGATCAACCAATCAAAACCTCCTCCACATCCCCAAATCCCACTACAAATCTAAGGGAGAACGAGGATTTGCAGTCCAGGGGCCACGGCTATGGAACACTCTCTTCCCACAAACATCCACATGGAGGAAAACTATCGCGCCTTCAGGAAAAAAATTAAGACCCACCTCTTCTAAAGGATAAGGACGACACCGGGTGGAAATAAGCACCTTGAGGCAATTTAGTTTGCATTTGTAGCGCTATAAAAGTTACTCACTCACTCACTCATTTACAGAGCCATGTGTGTTTGTAAACACAGGACTCTGTGCTGTGATTGGCTACAGCCAATCAGCAGGTCTAAACCATTGGTCGGGATCTGCTGTCAAAATCCCACTGTAGCCATTGGCAGTGGAGATTAGAGGGAGGGGCATGCGTGCTCCTAACCCAAAGCAGGCTGGATGTCGTACGTGTACGTGATTCAGCCTGCCCGTGCCTCCCGCATGCACTAAATGGTAAATTTGATTTGAGGTCAGTGGTCACTTTTTTGTAGCTGCTGCCCCATCCATAGCAAGCATATATACTGTTAGGTAGATTCACAAAGAGTTAGGCCGGCTTATCTACAGATAAGCCGACCTAACTCTGAATCTAAGCCGGCCTATGTTTAAGTGTATTCTCAAACAGAGATACACTTAAACATATCTAAGATACGACGGCTTGCGCCATTCTATCTTAGGCTGCAATGTTTCTTTTGGCCGCTAGATGGCGCTGCCATTGCGGCCGGCCTAGATTATGTAAATGAGGGGATACGCCGTTTCCCGACGATTTACGAGCGTACGCCGGGCCTACACCGTCGAGTTACGTCGTTTCCGTACGCGATAGGCCGCCTAAAGTTATTCCACCTATGAGGTGGAATAACAATGTTAAGTATGGCCGCCGTTCCCGCCGCGAGGTTCGAATTTTTTACGTCGTTTGCGCAAGTCGTCCGCGAATCGGGAATTACGTCGTTTGCGTACGCGTCGAAATCAATAGGCCCGTACGGCCTACTTAGCCACAATGCGCACTGGGAAAAGTAGTCGCCCGGCGCATGCTCAGTGTAAAAAACGTCAAAAAACGTGAGGTCAAGCCTCATTTCAATAATACACGCCCCCTCCCAGTCATTTGAATTAGGCGCGCTTACGCCCGCTCGTTTTAGGATACGCCGCCAAAAATTTGAAGGTAAGTGGTTTGAGAATCACTTCTAACCTAAATAATTTTCGGCGGTATAGCCTTTTTAGGCCAGGCCGTCCTAATTTTAGGCCATTGTGTGTGAATCTACCCAAGTGTGTTTGTGTGTGTGTGTGTGTGTGTGTATAATAAATTATTTAATTTATATTTTTTTACATTAGTTAATTGTTTTATTTTTATTTATTTTTTAATGTATATAGGGAATTTTTTAAGTTTGATGTTCTCAATGTGAAGCAAAGACTTGTTACTGATCATCTGTTCCTGGAGTTGCTTTTTGTTCACAGCAGGCCACTGCATCGTTTGAAAAAATAAATAAAAAATGGAGGTATAAGAACAGTGGGCTTCTAAACCATTATGTCACTAACATTCATCACACCTCCCTATCTCTCCATTGCTAATTAACATTCTGCTGGCCAAGTTTACACTGCTGTGTCATCTGCGGTCCTTTAATTCTTGAAGTATCATTGGGACTCTGCCTAAAAATGATACTGTTTTTGTAACACCATGTACAGCTTTAAAGCATATCCCACGTATGCTAATTAAAGAATTTGTCTATTGGTATTGTCGTCATCAAAGCCACATGAAAAGGCCCTCTGCCTTCTGTTTGATATATTTTTTTAACTTGTGGGCAGGTGGAGCCTGCTTTCCCCACTGCAGGTGGTGCTCAGACCACAGCAGGTATTGCAAAGAGAGAGGAAGTCAAGAGGAACATGGTTTCTCTATGGTTTCCTGGAGCAGCTACTGATTGGATGCTGGTGCCCCACATGACTATGGTGGTTGTCTTGGGTCAGGCAGAGTCTATTTAAGACCCTTGCTCAAGGGCTTGGTGTGCATTCCACATGTGGGTAGTGTGGGGACTGGTCACCCATCTGTCAGGGATAGTATATAGTGGTAGGGAGAGTTTCCAGACGAGTAGGGAAATTGCAGGGACACGCCATCCTTCCTGGGAGCCTCCCCCCTTGGGTCTCAACTAGACATGTGCCATTCATTTCAGGCTAAGTATAAATTCAGAGGAATTTTTGGTTATAATAGTAATGAATTTAGTTGAAATTCATTTAGTTTTGTTTTGTATATTGCTTTTCCAATATATGGCACATTTTCGTAATGATTCGATTTCGGATTGGTCAAAAAATGATCGACCAGTTCGAATTCTGTGTGACTAATAGCTGCTTATTAAGTAGCGGGCTGGGAAGTCGGCCGCCACACTTTTAACAACCGATGACTCTAGCTGTCAGCGGGCTTCCCTGCTGACATGTAAACAAAAGGAAAAATTCAGAAATTGCGTGGGGTCCACCCGCGATTCATACCAGGCCGTTCTGGTTTGGTATAGATTTTAAGGGTAACCCCATGCCAAAATATGTTTTTACAAAAAGGGCGTGGGGTCCCCCACAAAATTCATACCAGCCCCTTATCTGAGCATACAACCTGGCAGGCCAGGAAGAAAGGGGGGGGGGCAAGCAGGGTGTTTTGGGGCAGGGGACAAGGGCCTCTTCCCCACAACCATGGCCTGATTGTTGCGGGAGGTGATTGGAAGGGGGATTTAACAAGGGGGCCACAGATCCCAGTCCTCCTTTATGTGAATGAGTAGGGGGTACATAGTACCCCCTACTCATTAACACAAAAAAGTGTAAGAAGTAAATAAAAAGGCAACAAAGTCCAGTAGCAAAGGCAGTAGTGGTGGGCAATTATGATTGACGTTGGCTCTACTTCGGGGAACATTTATTTTTTGTTTATTAATGAAGGACTTGTCAAAAATTGACTTGTATTTTTATTTACTTTACACTTTTTTGGTGAATGAGCAGAAGTACTATGTGCCTCCCCTCATTTTCAATGGGGGGAGTGGGATTTGGGGTCCCTTTGTTAAAGGGGGCTTCCAGGTTCTGATAAGTCACACCCAGCACCCCCACAATCACCGGGCCCGGGTTATGGGGGAGAGGCCCTTGTTTACATTTAGCTATGAATCTATCCATGGACGCCGTTTTTTTTTTTTTTTAAGCACTTGATTAAAGCCATAGGCTTCAAAAACGGTGGACTCGGATATTGAATATTTGCTTTTCTAACACTGAACCGCCTCTCTTCCAATCGGGTAGCGCCGGTCTGATACCCATCACCTGATTGGCTGAAAGGACAGGCTCTGCTATTGGATGCCTAGCAGGAAGTAAGTGCTGGTCAGACGGCAGGCGGGGGTCCCAGTGGCTGCATCTGATGGGGGACAATGACGGAATTTCATAGGCACAATGGCCGCGATTGATGGGCAAAGTGGCCGCGATTGATGGGCACAGTGGCTGCATTTGATGGTTTTTTTTTCAGTTGTTTTTGCGCCCCCCCACCCCCCAAAAAAAATTTGAGCACCAGCCGCCACTGACCAGGCTAAATCTCTCCACAAACTTTTTTGCAATAGACCATGTCCCACATGGCAGCATCCAGTCTCCCATGCCTTTTTTGATAATTTACCTATTGGCCTTAAAAATGCACCTCCTTACCCCCAATGGTGGGGTCCGGATTCGCTAAATTTCAAATAAGATTTGCCAAGCTCATGGCGAATGAAACCCAAGCAGATTTTGCCATGGTTATGGCCAAAAACATTTGACCATATAGAACACCAGTCTAGTGCTGAAGGCACCATGCTCTTACACATCTCCAGCTCCAAGACAGTCCGGACAATTAACATTAATAAGTATGATATAAATATTTATTTTATTTAAAGCACGTGATTTAGGTCAACAAATAGGCCTCTCATAGCAAACGTGAAAAATACAAATAAAAAACAAGAGTTACGGACACCGAATCTGCAATGAATTGCCATCTGATGACCTCAAAATTGTCTTTTAACTGACTGTGACAATTGGCTCCACGCTGGAAATGTCCGTTCTCCCTGAATGTACATTAGTGGCAGAGCCACCGGTCTGAGGGCTGTCACCTTGCTTGCAGTTACAGTTTTCAGTCCAGGCATGTCTGAAGTGTGGCGAGACTGTCTGCAATGCATGGCTCTGTGCCAATCTCTTCCTTCTGCATACCCACAGCAAGGCCTTGAGCTCCGAGCGGAAACTCTCATTCAGCCAGCAGTAGATAAACGGGTTGTAGCAAGTGCTGCTCATGGCAAACCAGTGGAAAGCAAAATACATGGCATTGTTACTGCTGATGAGTTTACTGGACATCAGGACGAGATAACAGTTCAATGGGAACCAGCAAACGGCAAAGACCACCACTACAAGCATCAGCATTTTGAGGGTCATCTTCTTCTTCCTCCTGTGGGCGTAGTATTGTTCCATGGTAATGTCCCCAATGGCATTTCTTAACCACAGTTTCTTGGCCACCATTGTATAAGTGATGGAGATGACAATCAAGGGTAATACGTAGAGAAGTACGAAGGTAGCCAAGTCCAAATACTTCCAGAAAAGGTCAGCTGGGTATGGAAAACTGGGAAGGCAAACCATCCGGACAGCATTTCTGCAAGAGGATAGATTAAATACTGGTTACAATATTGCAAGTTTTTTTTTTTATATCCTAAACATTTTAATCATAGGTAACAATGAGCTAAATTGAGAGCTTTATTCAAAATTTGGATAACTTTGAGATTTTCAACAGAATTCAAACATTTTGGCAAAGTGCTTCGGAGTCGGTGGGGGAGGAGACCTAAAGGCCCAGATTCTCGTAGATGGGCGTAATACAGCGACGGCGTAACGTGTCTCATTTACGTTACCCCGCCGCAAGTTTTACGGGCAAGTGCTTGATTCACAAAGCACTTGCCTGTAAAGTTGCGGCGGCGTAGCGTAAATCCTCCGGCGCAAGCCCGCCTAATTCAAATCATCCGTGTAGGGGGCGTGGATCATTTAAATTAGGCGCATTCCTGCGCCGATCGTACTGCGCATGCGCCGTTCCTAAAATTTCCCGACGTGCAGTGCGCTAAATGACGTCGCAAGGACGTCATCGGTTTCGACGTTAATGTAAATGGCGTCCAGCGCCATTCACGGACGACTTACGCAAACAATGTAAATTTTTAAATTTCGACGCGGGAACGACGGCCATACTTAACATTGGTTGCCCCTCATATAGCAGGGGCAACTTTACGCGTCGCAAAAGATACGGAAACGTCGTAACTTCACTGCGTCGACCGCGCGTACGTTCGGGAATTTCGTGTAAATAGCTAATTTGCATAGACAACGGGGAAAACGACGGAGGCGACACCTAGCGGCGAAAAAAAAAATTGCATTTAAGATCTGACGGCGTAAGAGCCTTACGCCTGTCAGATCTAATAGATATCTATGCGTAACTGATTCTAAGAATCAGTCGCATAGATAAGACGGCCCAGATTAGGATTTACAACAGCGCAAATGGCGTTGCGCCGTCGTAAGCCCTTTGAGAATCTGGGCCAAAGTGTTTTTTGGTGGTTTTTATGTTCTATAAATGTTTTTTGAGGGCTACAGATGTTACTTTTAACCCTACTGGACCTATTCTTGCTCCAGTAATAGTCCATCATTAGACCAATTATACTTTAGTTGTTTTTTAGAAAAAAATACACCATAATTTTTTTTTTATTTCTTTGAAAAGTTATCATATACCAACAAACTGCACTAAAAAAAAGAAGAAAATAATCAGTAGAGCCACTTCAAACCTGTCTCCTAAACTTGTAAAGGAAACATTTTTTTTCACTAAATAGTTTCCTTTACCTTAGTGCAGTCCTCCTTCACTTACCTCATCCTTCCATTTTGCTTTTAAATGTCCTTATTTCTTCTGAGAAATCCTCACTTCATGTTCTTCTGTCTGTAACTCCACACAGTAATGTCAGGTTTTCTCCCTGGTGTGGAGAAAGCCTCTTGAGGGGGGAGGGGGCGAGCAGGAGTGTCAGGACGCCCACTAACACACAGCTCCTTTCTCTATCTGCAAAGTAGAGAGTGTCCTGACTTGCCTACTCGCCCCCTCCTCCCTCAGGAGGCTTTCTCCACACCAGGGAGAAAGCCTTGCATTACTGTGTGGAGTTAGACAGAAGAACAGGAAGTGAGAATCTCAGAAGAAATAAGGACAGATGAGGTAAGTGAAGGAGGACGGCACTAAGGTAAAGGAAGCTATTTAGGGAAACATTTTTTTTCCTTTACAACCCCTTTAAAAAAAAAAATGAATATTGTGTTTTTTTTTGTGTCCATTTTTTTTTTTTTTTTTGCTGAAATTGGTCAAATTTAATCAACCCTAGTGAGTGGTCACAGCACGTGAACAGCCTCCTCTGGCTGTATTATGTACTTTAGGTGGGTGGCTGGCTGGGGAGATACAATATATAATCAATGATGAATGTGTTAGTACGAGTTTTATGGATTTATTGAATTCCAAAAAGCAATCTTGTCATCAAATTTACCAAATTGCCTGTAAAAATAACTACACTCTGTAAGTGTCTGTTTAATACCCACTATTAAACATTAACATGCAAAAGCAGGCATTTAAAACCGAATTAGATTAGAGCTACAGAGCAATTTTAACGTCTTCTTGATGAAACACGTAACCCTTTGCTGGCAGTCACCTCATTAGGGTAACTCGGTCGTGCTACTAAAACAACTAGTGTTTAGTGCCCTTGGGAACTTGGGGGGAGTAAAATTGCTCCCATGCAGTGGGGTTGCTTCCACATTGCAAGGGTTATATACTCCTTTAAGTCTAGGGCAGAGGTTCTCAACCTTATTGAGACCAGTACCCAGTAAATTCTTCCAAACCCTTCCTTTCCCTAATATTAATCTATTACTAATAATATCAATAATATTATTATTAATAATATCATGTAGGAGATGAGGTTTCTCGAGGAAGCTTGAGGCAACTGTAGGATATAGTGGGCCAGATTCACAAAAGAGATACGACGGCGTATCTCCTGATACGCCGTCGTATCTCTGTGATCCGCCCGTCCTAACTATGCGGCTGATTCATCAGTTACGCATAGATAGCCCTAAGATCCGACAGGTGTAACTTGTGTTACACCATCGGATCTTAGGCCGCAATTCAAGGCCGGCCGCTAGGTGGCGAGGCCATTGCGGTCGGCGTAGAATATGCAAATGACTAGTTACGGCGATTCACGAACGCCCGCGATGCCCGTCGATCTAAATTTACGTAGTTTCCGTAGCGATACGGGTCGTAAAGTTAAGGCTGCCTCCTAGGTGGTGTAACCAATGTTAAGTATGTTAAGTATGGCCGTCGTTCCCGTGTCGAAATTTTAAATTTCACGTTGTTTGCGTAAGTCGTCAGTGAATGGCGCTGGACGCCATTTACGTTAACGTCAAACCAATGACGTCATTTAGCGCAATGCATGTCGGGTAATTTGATGGACGGAGCATGCGCAGTACGCTCGGCGCGGGAACACACCTAATTTAAATGGTGCCCGCCCCATTTGAATTAGGCCGGCTTGCGCCGAGCGGATTTACGTTACGCCGCCGCAAGTTTACAGGTAAGTGGTTTGTGAATCGGGCACTTACGTTGTAAACCTGCGGCGGTGTAACGTAAATGGGATACGTTACGCTGCCGCTGCGCAACGTAATTCTTTATGAATCTGGCCCAGTGTCTCTCTAAAAGGCTGTGAGCTTTGGAAGAGCAGTGTAGGACCCTGTGGAGGCTAAGGGACACTGTTTAAGGTTGAGGGGACTATGGGGGGGGGGGGGGGTGCAAGCTAGGGGACTCTGAAGGGTGCTAACTGGTACTATGGAATTGAATGCTACTCATAATTCAGAACTTAAATACTTAAATTAAATAATTTAAATAAATAAAATACTAATATGTGGAAGTTAATGGCCGCGGCCTTTATTATAGGTATTTAATAAAATATTTTTAACTGTAAATATATCATAAATATAATCAATACTTGTCTTCAATAAATTACAAGACAATACAAATCTGGTTTAGCTATTAAAGCTCAAACCACAATACCATTACACTAACGTCCCTTTTCAAAGAAAAGGACAAAACCTCATAACTTAGCCTCGACAGGGAGGGAGGGAGGGATGTTGCTTCTTCAGATATTCCAAAAAAACGGCTGTGATAACTGACGTATTTTCTCTTTTTTATAGGTCTGGATTCCTGCTGATTGGGCCGTTAATATCACCAATAACAGTAAGTATATTTCAAAACCTTTATGCAAATTTTAACATATGCCAGCATTCCATGTGTGTTGGGTGGGGACATTTCATGCCCCTCCCTTCACATTTATTCTAGAGGGAACTGTGGGTTCTGGTGGGACTGTGGGAGGTTGGGAGGGCACTGTGGGCCACTATGAGAGTTTGGGGAGCTGGGAGATACAGTGGGAATTCAGGGGATCTGCAGCTGCCTGGAAGGAGGGAGGCCAAGGCCTGGAGGTTGAGAACCACTGGTCTAGGGCCTTTTACTTCCCTGATCAATCACTCTTGCAGGCTCCTCCGTGTTGCAAGACTATGTCCTATGCCCTGGCGAATAGATGCCTCTGACATGTATGTGGGGTTGACACACATTATAGACCAGTCAAGCTGCATTTTACACATCAAAAGGCTATGCAGGACGCTAATACCTTACCCTGGCATTTGTGGGCCAACCTGGTTTTCTTAAACATTTCAAAGGAGGTTATCTACAAAGGGTTGTAAAGTGCAAATTGTCTGATTAGACATGAAAGGGGTCTTAAAGATTCAGGGAGTTAAATGTTTTTAGTATAACCCACCAATCAGCTTGCCCTATTTTCAAGTCAAAGTGAAGAAGCTGTATATCAAGAAATTTGTTTTGATTGCAAGGGGAGCAGTGGTGGCTGGTGCTCAAAATTTTTGGGGGGGCGCAAACGGAAAGAAAAATGCAGCCTCACTGTGCCCATCAAATGCAGCCACTGTGCCATCAATTGTCACCACTGTGCCATGCCATCAAACGCAGCCACTGTGCCATTAATTGTCACCACTGTGCCCTTTAATTGTCACCACTCTGCCCTTTAATTGTCGCCGCTGTGCCCATTGATGTTGCCACTGTGCCCTGTAAAGTGCCCCCCCCCCCGCCCGGCACTTGCCTTAACTGGAGTCAGCCATCCACGTCCCTCGATGTCTTCTACCGCCCTCGATGACTGGCGGGCGTCTCCGGTAGCCAGAATAGGCCAACCTGATTGGCTGAGACGCCTGTCAGTCTTATACAAGGAGAGCATCCCTAGTGCGTTCCTTGTACAGTATAAGCTTCTGGGACCCGAGGGCTGTACTCGGAAAAGCCTATCGGAGCCGTTGGCTCTGATAGGCACTTCCGTACAGCCAACCAGCTGCCGTTATTACGATTGGCAGGACATGAGCGCCGACCATCTGAATAGAACAGCGGCAGCGGCGATAATAACATAGATTCGTGCAATGCATGAATCTATGTTATTAGACTCAGTGGCGGTGAGAGCCAGAGGGGGCGGCGCTCCAGCGCCCTCTATGGACGAACCGCCACTGAAGGGGAGTCATTATGGAAGGGTCTAGAAGATGGTATACATGCATGGAAGCTTCCCAGCTGCGTAATATAGATTGAATATGAGTGGGATGGGTGGAGTGCCTCTATGCTTGCTATACTCCTGTTTCCATAGTAACACCAATAATAATAATAATAATCAATTATTAGTCATCCTTTATTTACAACACTAACCCTAGCAGTATGGGGGCAGCCCCACTGCAAGAATGCATTTGTATTTTTCCTGGATTCGGATCACTTTAAGTAGGGAAGAGTTGGCTTGATTTTACTGAATATTTACCAATTTTTCCATTGACGAAAATGTTACAGATCGCCAACTAGACCGAGTCTAACAAGAACTAAGGGCCAGATTCACATACAAATACGTTACGCTGCGGCGGCGTAACGTATCCCATTTACGTTACACCGCCGCAAGTTTACAGCGTAAGTGCTTGATTCACAAAGCACTCACCTGTAAACTTGCGGCGGCGTAGCGTAAACCCGCCCGGCGCAAGCCCACCTAATTCAAATGGGGTGGGGACCATTTAAATTAGGCGCGTTCACGCGCCGAACGTACTGCGCATGCTCCGTCCCTAAAATTTCCCAAAGTGCATTGCGCTAAATGACGTCGCAAGGACGTCATTGGTTTCGACGTTAACGTAAATGGCGTCCAGCGCCATTCACGGACGACTACTAATTGCGGCAATCAGCGTTTTTTTTTATGACTGCGACATTATGGCGGACACATCGGACAATTTTTACACATTTTTGGGACCATTGACATTTTCACAGCAAAAAGTGCTATAAAAATGCACTGGTTACTGTGAAAATTACAATTGCAGTTTAGGAGTTAACCACTAGGGGGCGCTGAAGGGATTAAGTGTGACCTCATATGTGTTTCTAACTGTAGGGGGGCGGGGCTGGATGTGTGACATCATTGATCGTCTTTCCCTATATCAGGGAACAGACGATCAGTGACACTGCCACTGTGAAGAACGGGGAAGGTGTGTTTACACACAGCTCTCCCCGTTCTTCAGCTCCGGTGAAAGATAGCGGGACACCGGCGACGATCGGGTCCGCGGGTCACGAAGCTTCGGCCTGGGTCGCGTGCGCACGCCGGCAACCTGCAGCTGGGCTCTTAAAGGCGACGTACATGTACGTGCCTGTGCCCAGCCATGCCATTCTGCCGACGTATATCGGCGTTAGGCGGTCCTTAAGTTGTTAAGTACTCGTGACCCCCTGAAATTGTATTGGGGGGGGGGGGGAGCAGGTACCTAGTTTTCACAAGTACCCAGCTCCCACTTACGCGCCGCAGCGACTGAAGAAAGTTCACCTCTTTAACTACTTGCCGACCGCGCACCGTCATAATACGGCGGCAGGTCGGCTCTCCCAGGCGAGAGCCCGTAGCTATACGTCCTGCGCGTGAACGGCGATGGGGCGCGCGCGCGCGCCCCCCCGCCGTTCCCGATGATCAGATTTGTTTCAGAACTGATCAATCACCAGGTCCAGGCCAATAAAATCTGGCCTGGACCTGGTGATCACACTAACCAATGGTTGTCTTCCCCTGGCAATGTTTTGTAAACATTGGCAGGGGAAGTACTGCTCTCTCCCTCGTGTCGGTCTTTCCGTTCCAGACCGAGAGGGAGAGAGCATCTGAAACGTGAGTTGCACAACACTACTCTAACACCAGGCACACATTTAACCCCCTGATCACCCCCTGATCACCCCCAAATTAACCCATTCACTGCCTGTCACTGTGTCACCCAGTACAGCAATCAGATTTTTTTTTGATCGCTGTACTAGTGTCATTAGTGACAAAAATAAGTGTTTAGGTAATCAGTCTTAGGCCATAAAAAGTCTAGGGACCCCCCCTAACCCCCCCCAATAAAGGTTTAACCCCTTCATTACCCCCTGTCACCAGTGATCACAGTATAAGTGTCACAGGTGACGCAGTTTAGTTTGTTTATTTTCTATAGCATCAGGGCACCCGCCATATTTTTTGAAATAAAGTTTTAACCCCCTGATCGCCCGGCGTGTGATAAAAGTTTGGTTTTAGCGCCAGATAGGGTCTGCGTCGCCCCAGGCAGCGTCAGATTAGTGCCAGTAGCGCTAACACCCACGCACGCACCATACGCCTCCCTTTAGTGGTATAGTATCTGATCGGATCGATACCTGATCTGATCTGATCAGATCTATACTAGCGTCCCCTGCAGTTTAGGGTTCCCAAAAACGCATTGTTAGCGGGATCAGCCCAGATACCTGCTAGCACCTGCGTTTAGCCCCTTCGCCCAGCCCAACCCACCGAAGTGCAGTATCGATCGATCGATCACTGACACAAAACACAAAAACACATAACTGCAGCGTTCGCAGAGTCAGGCCTGATCTCTGCGATCGCTAACAGTTTTTTTGGTAGCGCTTGACTCAGTCGCTAACAGGTCAGGTGCTTTTTTGCCTGTGAATCTCACCACTGTACCCCTAAATTTAGAGCCCAAAATGGCAAATCGATGGTACAGTGATGAAGAGGCCTACTTGTTTATGAGCCTGTCAGATAGTGATGAGGAGGTCACGCATCTGTCAAATTCTTGCTCAGAATACGATCCTGTAGACGACAGTGGCTCCCTGACAGATAGCTCTGACGACGGAGTGGTCCCTGCTAGGGTCAGGCGTACCAGACCCCGATCTTCTGCTGTCGCTGAGGTGCAAGAACCGCAGGGCTCTCGTATGGAGGAGAGAAGTACTAGCGCCGCTATTCCTTCTGGTGAACTGGCAAGCACCAGCGGCCTAGTACATCCTGGTCATATATCCAGCACTGCAGTAACACTTGGTGACGTGGCGAGTCCCATAAGTGCAGTTCAAGCTGGAGAGGTGGCAAGCACTAGTAGTGTCCCGCTGCCACCAAAAAGAAGAAGACGACAAAGACAGGCCCGTCCCCATAGTGTCCTTCCTGCTGCATTCGCCAATCCTGATTGGGTACCCACCACTTCTGCAGCACCCGTACTTCCCCCATTCACTGGCCAACCCGGAATTCAGGTGAATACAGTTGATTTTACGTCACTGGATTTTTATTCGCTGTATTTCACCGAAGATCTCTATAGATCTATTGTGGACCAAAGCAATTTGTACGCTGGTCAATTCTTCGCCGCTAATCCCCAGCTGTCCCTTGCCAGAGATTTGAAGCCAATTACGGTTTCCGAATTTAAGATCTTTCTGGGCCTTTCCCTCAATATGGGCATTACTAAAAAGAGTGAGCTGCGGTTATATTGGTCCACGCACCCAGTTCACCATATGCCCATTTTCTCTGCCTCCATGGCCAGGACACGATACGAGCAGATCTTGCGGTTCAAAATTCGGCCCCTCGTAAACCACTTCAACGAACGGTTTGCAGCCTTGTATAATCCCCAACAAGTTGTCTGCGTTGATGAGTCCCTGATTAAGTTTTCTGGCCGCTTGTCATTCAAACAATTCCTTCCCAGCAAGCGTGCCAGATACGGGGTCAAGTTGTATAAGCTCTGTGACAGGGCAACAGGCTATACATCTAGCTTTATGGTTTACGAGGGAAAAGACAGTCACGTAGAGCCGGAGAATTGCCCTGATTACATAGGGAGCGCTGGTAGGATAGTGTGGGAATTGGTGTCACCCTTATTCGGAAAGGGGTACCACTTGTACGTGGACAATTATTACACAAGCGTGCCACTTTTTAGTCACCTTTTTGATTATGGAATTGGCGCATTTGGCACCGTGCGACCTAATCGCCGGGGCATCCCCCAACGGCTTGTAGAATCCCGTCTTAGTCGGGGGGAGAGAGCCTGCTTACAGTGTAATAATTTGTTAGCAGTGAAGTGGAGGGATTCACGGAATGTTTTTGTTCTGTCCTCGCTTCACGCAGACACGGCAGTCCAAATTCCTACGGCAACTGGTTTTGTGGAGAAACCCCTCTGTATCCACGAGTACAACCTTAACATGGGAGGGGTGGACCTCAATGACCAGTTGTTGGCGCCGTACCCAATTGCCCGGAGGTCCAAACGCTGGTACAAAAAAGTATCAGTGTATTTGTTTCAATTGGCTTTGCTGAACGCTCATGTGCTATACAGAGCTTCAGGACGGACTGGATCCTTCCTAAAATTCCAGGAAGAGATCGTCGAAGCCCTTCTGTTTCCAGATGGTGCTGTGCCCCACCTTCCCAACGCAAATGCAGTGAGCCGGCTGTATGAGAGGCATTTTCCTTTTGTCCTCGCTGGTACCCCTACCCAAAGAACGCGCCAAAAAAGATGTCGTGTCTGCAGCAAACTCGGATTTAGGCGTGACACCCGCTTTTATTGTCCCGACTGTCCTGACCAACCTGGTCTCTGCATTGGTGTATGTTTCAAACGCTACCACACACTAGTTCAGTTTTAGCGTAGGGTACAGCACCACACAGTCCTAGGCACACCAACACAGGGTCTCGGAATATGTGATGGCCATCACATTTTGAGAGACCATAATCTGCAACGTTCAGTTTATAGTTTTCATAAAAGTGAAAAAAAGTAGAAAAAAAATAAAAAAACACACAAAAACACAAAAAAAATATAAAATAAAAAATCCAAAAATAGTTGTGGTTGTATTTTTCTCCTCTCTTTATTGTTCTCTTATGTTCACTCTCTACTGTCCACTCACTATTGTTCTATATCTATTCTCTCTATTTTTACAATGTTTTATTGTATTTGCTTTGCAGGTATGGTATGTTATACTGTAATGTTTGTTTTATTGTTAACCATCATTTGCTTAGCAGGTACGCTATTCAGTTGCATCGCGGATTTATTTAGCGTGACAGCAACAGCGTTTGCTCCCACGATATATAAAGCCACGACTCCAACGCTGTAGGAGGTGATTTCACCACCACAGTTAAAAAAAGAGCATATATGCCGAAGCATGGGGGCATTAGGGGCGGAGGAGCGATTTTGCTCCTAATGCCGCGTACATACGATCGAAATTCCGACGGAGGCTTGCCCGTGGAAAAGTTCGACCGTGTGTACGCGGCATAACTTTTTTTGCGGGAGGATGCCCCCATGCTTCGGCATATATATTTTTTAGGCACAGGTTGCGTTAAAAAATGTTTTGTTTTGTTTTTGATATTTGCTTTGCAGGTATGGTATGGTAAGATCTTACTGTTAAAATGTAATGTTACTTTGTTATAATGTTAACCATCATTTGCTTAGCAGGTACGCCATTCAGTTGCAGCGCAGATTTATTTAGCGTGACAGCAACAGCGTTTGCTCCCACGATACATAAAGCCGCGACTCCAACACTGTGGGAGGTGATTTCACCACCACAGTTAAAAAAAGAGCATATATGCCGAAGCATGGGGGCATTAGGGGCGGAGGAGCGATTTTGCTCCTAATGCCGCGTACATACGGTCGAAATTCCGTCGGAAGCTTGCCCGTGGAAAAGTCCGACCGTGTGTATGCGCCATAACTTTTTATGCGGCGTACATACGTGTGTGAGCGGCATAACTTTTTTGCGGGAGGATGCCCCCATGCTTTGGCATATATAAATGGTGCATGTATGCCCATCATTAGAAGTGGGTGGATGAAGGGAGGTATTCTAATGGTGGGCATACCCACCGATCAATCTTTTTTTCGTTCAGCCAACAGGCTGCATGAAAAAAAAAAAAGATTACAATACATGTCCAACAAGAACCATCAACGTACTGGTATGTTGCTGGACTTTGAATGGTTATACCAGAATGATGCCTGCGGGTTTAGGCATCATCTTGGTATCATTCTTTTCAGTCAGCGGTCGGCTTTCATGTAAAAGCAGTCCTAGCGGCTAATTAGCCTCTAAACTGCTTTTACAAGCAGTGGGAGGGTATGTCCCCTCCCCGGATATAAACTGCGCCATTGGGAAAGTGGGAAAACATTTTATCACACCGATCTTGGTGTGGTCAGATGCTTTAAGGGCAGAGGAGAGATCTAGGGTCTAATAGACCCCAATTTTTTCAAAAAAGAGTACCTGTCACTAACTATTGCTATCATAGGGGATATTTACATGCCCTAAGATGGCAATAAAAATTATAAAAATAATAAAAAAAAGTAAGGAACAGTTTAAAATAAAATTAAAAAAGCAAATTAAATAATAATAAAAAAATAAAATAAAAAAAAGCACCCCTGTCCCCCCCTGCTCTTGCGCAAAGGCGAACGCAAGCGTCGGTTTGGCGTCATATGTAAACAGCAATTGTACCATGCATGTGAGGTATCACCGCGAAGGTCAGATCGAGGGCAGTAATTTTAGCAGTAGACCTCCTCTGTAAATCTAATGTGGTAACCCGTAGAGGCTTTTAAAGGCTTTTAAAAATGTATGTAGTCTGTCGCCACTGCGCATTTGTGCGCAATTTTAAAGCATGTCGTGTTTGGTATCTATGTACTCGGCCTAAGATCATCTTTTTTATTTCATCAAACATTTGGGCAATATAGTGTGTTTTAGTGCATTAAAATAAAAAAATATGTATTTTTGCCCAAAAAAATGCATTTGAAAAATCGCTGCGCAAATACTGCGTGGTAAAAAAAAATGCAACACCCACCATTTTAATCTGTAGGGCCTTTGCTTTAAAATAATATATAATGTTTGGGGGTTCAACTTAACTTTCTTGCAAAAAAATAATATGTTTTTATGTAAACAAACAGTGTCAGAAAGGGCTTTTTCTTCAAGTGGTTAGAAGAGTGGGTAATGTGTGACATAAGCTTCTAAATGTTGTTCATAAAATGCCAGGACAGTTCAAAACCCCCCCAAATGACCCCATTTTGGAAAGTAGACACCCCAAGCTATTTGCTGAGAGGCATCTCGAGTCCATGGAATATTTTATATTTTGACACAAGTTGTAGGAAAGAGAATTATTATTATTTTATTTTATTTTTTTTGCACAAAGTTGTCACTAAATGATATATTGCTCAAACATGCCATGGGCATATGTGGAATTACACCCCAAAATACATTCTGCTGCTTCTCCTGAGTACGGGGATACCACATGTGTGAGACTTTTTGGGAGCCTAGCCGCGTACGGGACCCCAAAAACCAATCACCACCTTCAGGCTTTCTAAGGGTGTAAATTTTTGATTTCACTCCTCACTACCTATCACAGTTTCGGAGGCCATGGAATGCCCAGATGGCACAAAACCCCCCCAAATGACCCCATTTTGGAAAGTAGACACCCCAAGCTATTTGCTGAGAGGTATGTTGAGTATTTTGCAGATCTTGCTTTTTGTCACAAAGATTTGAAAATTGAAAAAAGAAAAAAAAAATATATATATATCTTTCTTCATTTTCAAAAATAAATGAGCGCTGTAAAATACTCACCATGCCTCTCAGCAAATAGCTTGGGGTGTCTACTTTCCAAAATGGGGTCATTTGGGGGGGTTGTGTGCCATCTGGGAATTCCATGGCCTCCGAAACTGTGATAGGCAGCGAGGAGTGAAATCAAAAATTTGCGCCCTTAGAAATCCTGAAGGCGGTGCTTGGTTTTCGGGGCCCCGTACGCGGCTAGGCTCCCGAAAAGTCCCACACATGTGGTATCCCCGTACTCAGGAGAAGCAGCAGAATGTATTTTGGGGTGCAATTCCACATATAACCATGGCATGTCTGAGCAATATATCATTTAGTGACAACTTTGTGCAAAAAAAAAAAAAAAAAAAAAAAGTTTGTCATATTCCAGCAACTGGTGGCAAGATATAAAATATTCCATGAACTCAAAATGCCTCTCAGAAAATAGCTTGGGGTGTCTACTTTCCAAAATGGGGTCATTTGGGGGGGTTGTGTGCCATCTTGGCCTTTTATGGCCTTCAATACTGTGATAGGTAGTGATCGGTAGTGAGGAGTGAAATCAAAAATGTATGCCCTTAGAAATCCTGAAGGCCGTGCTTGGTTTTCGGGGTCCCGTACGCGGCTAGGCTCCCAAAAAGTCCCACATATGTGGTATCCCCGTACTCAGGAGAAGCTGCAGAATGTATTTTGGGGTGTAATTCCACATATGCCCATGGCATGTGTGAGCAATATATCATTTAGTGACAACTTTGTGCAAAAAAAAAAAAAATTGTCATATTCCCGCAACTTGTGGCAAAATATTAAATATTCCATGGACTCAACATGCCTCTCAGCAAATAGCCTGGCGTGTCTACTTTCCAAAATGGGGTCATTTGGGGGGGGTTTGTGCTATTTGGGCATTTTATGGCCTTCAAAACTGTGATAGGTAGTGAGGAGTGAAATAAAAAATTTGCGCCCTTAGAAATCCTGAAGGCGATGCTTGGTTTTCGGGGTCCCGTACGCGGCTAGACTCGCAAAAAGTCCCACACATGTGGTATCCCCGTACTCAGGAGAAGCAGCAGAATGTATTTTGGGGTGCAATTCCACATATAACCATGGCATGTATGAGCAATATATCATTTAGTTACAACTTTTTGTAATTTCTTTTTTCTTTTTTTTTTTTTTGTCATTATTCAATCACTTGGTACAAAAAAAAAAAATATTCAGTGGGCTCAATATGCCCCTCAGCAGATTCCTTGGGGTGTCTACTTTCCAAAATGGGGTCATTTGGGGGGATTTTGTGCTATTTGGGCATTTTATGGCCTTCAAAACTGTCTTAGGTAGTGAGAAGTGAAATCAAAAATTTGCGCCCTTAGAAATCCTGAAGGCGGTGCTTGATTTTCGGGGCCCCGTACGTGGTTGGGCTCCCAAAAAGTCTCACACATGTGGTATCCCCGTACTCAGGAGAAGCAGGAGAATGTATTTTGGGGTGCAATTCCACATATAACTATGGCATGTGTGAGCAATATATCATTTAGTGACAACTTTTTGTAATTTCTTTTTTTTTTTTTTTTTTTTTTTGTCATTATTCAATCACTTGTTACAAAAAAAAAAAATATTCAATGGACTCAACATGCCTTTCAGCAGGTTCCTTGGGGTGTCTACTTTCCAAAATGGGGTCATTTGGGGGGGTTTTGTACTTCCCTGCTATTTTAGCACCTCAAGAATTGAGATAGGCAGTCATAAAATAAAAGCTGTGTAAATTCCAGAAAATGTACCCTAGTTTGTAGATGCTATAACTTTTGCGCAAACCAATAAATATACGCTTATTGGCATTTTTTTTACTAAAGACATGTGGCTGAATACATTTTGGCCAAAATGTATGACTAAAATTGAGTTTGTTCGATTTTTCTTATAACAAAAAGTAGAAAATATCATTTTTTCTCAATTTTCGCTCTTTTTCCGTTTATATCGCAAACATTAAAAATCGCAGAGGCAATCAAATACCATCAAAAGAAAGCTCTATTTGTGGGAAAAAAAGGACGCAAATTTTGTTTGGGTACAACATTGTATGGCCGCGCAATTACCAGTTAAAGCAGCGCAGTGGAAAATTGTAAAAACACCTCTGGTCTTAAGGCTGACAAATGGTCCGGTGGGAAAGTGGTTAACCTCCCACCCTGCAACCGGGCATTCATAACACACAGCACAGATCGCGCACTGCCGGCGCCGCACAGAGGATGGGGAAGCGAGGCTTTGGGCGGCTGCATCGCTGGACTGGGGGGCAGGTGAGTGTCTGTTTATTAAGTCAGCAGCTACACTTTTCTTTTAAATGGGTGGAACTCCGCTTTAACTCCTTGATCGTCCCCTAGTGTTAATCCGTTCTCTGCCAGTGACATTTATACAGTAATCCGTGGCAATTTTTAGCTCTGATCGCTGTATAAATGTCACTGGTCCCAAAAAAGTGTCAAAAGTGTCCGATCTGTCCACCAATGTCACAGTCCCACTAAAAATTGCTGATCACCGCCATTACTAGTAAAAAAAAAAATATATATATATATAATAAAAATGGCATAAATCTATTCCCTATTTAGACGCTATGGCCCGGATTCTCGTAGCACTTACGCCAACGTATCTCGAGATACACCGCTTAAGTGTAAATGTGCGCCGTCGTATCTATGCGCCGTGCCCATAGAACTAGATACGCCTGAAAATAGGCTTCCTCCGACCGCCGTAACTTTCCTACGCCGGTGTATATTGGGCGCATATTTACGCTGGCCGCCTCATTGCAAATATGCAAATGAGTGAGATACACTGATTCACAAAAGTACTTGCCCCCCCGGCCCATTAATATACGTGGTTTACGTAAGTTGTACGTCCGGCATAAAGTTAAGCCTCATAAAGCAGGTGTAAGTCATGTTAAGGTATGGACCAGGGAACAGCCGTCTTATTTGACATCGTTTACGTAGTAGTACGTGAATGGGGCTGGGCGTAGGTTACGTTCATGTCATAGGCATTGAGCCGTCGTATCTTAGGGAGTATATTCAACGTGATTCTGAGCATGCGCGCGCATGCGCCGTTCGTTCGGCCCATCATTTGCATGGGGTCACATGTTCATTTAAATGGATCACCTCCACTTTGAATTAGGCCGGCTTACGCCTACGAATTTACGTTACGCCGGCGCAACGTTGGGAGCATTTACGTGAATACTGTGCTCGCCACTCTGCGCAACGTCGTCGTAGCGTGTATTCGATACGCAACGCCCGCCTAAAGATTGCCCCGCGATCGGTCACAGGAGCTGAAGAACGGGGAGAGGTGAGTGTAAACACACCTTCCCCGTTCTTCACAGTGGCAGTGTCATTGATCATCTGTTCCCTGATATAGGGAAAGATGATCAATGACGTCACACGTCCAGCCCTGCCCCCCTACAGTTAGAAACACATACGAGGTCACACTTAACCCCTACAGCGCCCCCAATTGTCAGTTAAAGCAACACAGTGCCAAATCGCAAAAACTGCCCAGGTCCTTTACCTGCATAATGGTCCGGGTCTTAAGTGGTTGAGGGGGGTAAAACCTCCCGGTCCTTAAAGACTTAAGGACTGGCTCACGTACATATACGGCATCATTTTAAAGATGAATATCTCGGTAACGGCAGCATCTGGTGCCACAACCCGATATATCCATCTTTTCCGTGGCCAGTCCTGTAAACGATAACAGTGGTCTCTGCGGCAGATTCACCGCAAGATCACCCTTATCGGCGGCGGGAGAGGGGCCCCCCTCCCGCCGCTCTCCCCACCCTCCGCCGCTTACCAGAGCCATCGGCGGAGGCGATAGTGTCCTTCACGCTGCTTGGTGTGGATACGAGTGAGGGGAAGATGGCCGCCACCCGTCTTCATAGCAGGGCGGAAGCGACGTCAAAACGTCACTTCCGCCCATGCGTCTTAAAGGCACATTTGTTCGTTATTTTTGCAAATGACAATTTTTTATTTTATTTTTTGCATTTTATTCTAAATATGAGATGTGAGGTCTTTTTGACCCCAGATGTCATATTTAAAAGGACCTGTCATGCTTTGTTCTATTACAAGGGATGTTAATTAAAAAAAACAAACAAAAAAACAGTGTAAAAATAAATAAAATCAAGTAAAATAAATAAGAAAACTATTTTTTTTTTAAAGCGCCCCGTCCCAACGAGCTTGCGCGCAGAAGCGAACGCATACGTGAGTAGCGCCTGCATATGAAAACGGTGTTCAAACCGCACAAGTGATGTATTGCCGCAATCATTAGAGCGAGAGCAATAATTCTAGCTCTAGACCTCCTCTGTAAATCAAAAGATGCAACCTATAGAATTTCTTAAACGTTGCCTATGGAGATTTTTAAGGGTAAAAGTTTGATGCCATTTCACGAGCAGGCGAAATTTTGAAGTGTGACATGTTGGGTATCATTTTACTCGGCGTAACATTAGCTTTCACAATATAAAAAAAATTGGGCTAACTTTACTGTTGTCTTATTTTTTAATTCCATAAAGCGAATTTTTTCCCAAAAATGTGCGCTTGTAAGATCGGTGCGCAAATACGGTGTGATAAAAGGTATTGCAATGACCGCCATTTTTTTCTCTAGGGTGTTAGAAAAAATATATATAATGTTTGGGGGTTCTAATTAATTTTCTAGCAAAAAAAAAACTGTTTTAAACTTGTAAACACAGAGTCTGAAAAACAGGTTCGGTCCTTAAGTAGCTAAAGCTTGGACAAAACTCTTTCGTTTCTGTGCTTTGTTAAAATGACTGAAATGAAGAAATGTGTGTGAACTCAAATGATAGACAAGCTGTGTCGGCAAAAAAAAAGTAAAAATGTTTCCAGCATGTAGCCTTAACTACCATTGAAGAATAGGCTGCCCAATGACCGAGCCATTTTTTGCGATACAACACTGCGTTGCTTTAACTGACAATTGCGCAGTTGTGCAACGTTGTACCCAAACAAAATTTACGTCCCTTTTTCCCCACAAATAGAGCTTTCGTTTGGTGGTATTTGATCACCTCCTGTGGTTTTTATTTTTTGCACTATAAACATAAAAAGAGCGACAATTTAAAAAAAAAAAAGCAATATTTTTTCCTTTTTGCTATAATAAATATCCCCAAAATATATACAAAAAAAATATTCTTTCTCAGTTTAGGCCGATATGTATTGTTCTACATATGTTTGGTAACAAAAATAATAGGGGATAGATGTATGGCATTTTTTTATAATTTTATTTTTATTAGTAATGGCGGCGATCTGCGTTTTTTTTTTTTTTTATCGTGACTGCAACATTATGGCGGACACATCGGACACTTTTGACGCTATTTTGGGACCATTGTCATTTATACATTGATCAGTGCTATAAAAATGCACTGATTACTGTGCAAATGACACTGGCAGTGAAGGGGTTAACCAGTAGGGGTGAGGAAGGGCTTAAGTGTGTCCTAGGGAGTGATTCTAACTGTGGGGGGCTGGGCTACTACTAGCGACACGACAATGATCACTGCTTCCGATGACAGGGAGCAGAAGATCACTGTCCAATTTTAAATTTTTTACGTCGTTTGCGTAAGTCGTTCGCGAATAGGAATTTGCATAGAATGACGTCACCTACGTCGTAAGCATTGGCGGGTTCTGGTTTAATTTCGAGCATGCGCACTGGGATACCCCAGGGACGGCGCAGGCGCAGTTCCAAAAAAACATTGTTTACGTCGGATCACAACGTATTTCCATAAAACACGCCCCCATTACATCCTTTTGAATTCCGCGCTCCATACGCCGCGAGAGATACGCTACGCCGCCGTAACTTACGGCGCAAATTCTTTGAGAATTCGATTTAAAAAAGATAAGTTACGGCGGCGTAGCGTATCTTAAATACGCTGCGCCCGGCGCAGATGTACCTGGATCTGCTCCCTTGAGTCTGTGGGACCCGCGGACAAGCTCACAGCGCACGTGGCGGGGGCGCAACAGTAAATTCAATGGGATGTACAGGTACGTCCCTTTTGCGCAGCTGTCCCATTCTGCCGACGTAAATGTACATGCGGCGATCGGTTAATTGACGCCACAAAAATATAAAGGATCAATAAAGAAACTTGGCAATTTACTTTACTTGGCACAGCACTCGGCTTAATACATCTACATCTTCATAGAAGGGAAATTCTGTTGTCATAGAAACCATCGTGTCCCTATTTTATTTATTACTAAAGTGATTCATAGTCAACGTGAGGCCAGAAACGGCAAACACCAGAAGTCTGAGTCACATTGAAGTGCCACAAGGAATGTGTGAGAACATACGTTTCTTTGTTTCTATGTCTTGGCAATGGGGAAGCACAAGCACTTTATGGAGTTAAATTCAAGGATATATATATATATAACTCAAAAAAATGTGTAGGATCTGCTGCAGTTATGAATTCCCCACTAGATAGTCTGGCATAGTGCTGAGTTTTGCTATAGTAGATAACTGCGCCAATCCCAAATTAATATCTGTGACAATAAACACTGGCCCGGATTCAAGTAGATTTGCGCATTTTCTTACGGAGGCGCAGGGCAAAGTTTTTGCCCTGCGCCCCCGCAAATTTACTGCGCCGCCCTTGATTCACAGATCAGTAGCTCCGTAAATTGCGTGGGCGCGCCGGCAAAATGCCCGGCGTAAGCGCGCGCAATTTAAATGATCCCGTAGGGGGCGGGAATCATTTAAATTAGGCGCGTTCCCGCGCCGAGCTTGGAGCGCATGCTCCGTCGGGAAACTTTCCCGACGTGCATTGCGGCAAATGACGTCGCAAGGTCGTCATTTGCTTCAAAGTGAACGTGAATGGCGTCCAGCGCCATTCACGATTCACTTACGCAAACTACGTAACTTTCAAATTTCGCGACGCGGGAACGACGGGTATACGTAACATTGGCAGCCCCTGCTAATAGCAGGGGCAGCCTTACGCGAAAACCGCCGTACGGAAACGACGTAAATTGCGTACGCAGGGCTCGCGCAACGTTGTGAATCGGCGTTAGTATGCAATTTGCATACTATACGCTGAGCACAACGGGAACGCCACCTAGCGGCCATCGCAAGAATGCAGCCTAAGATATGCGGGCATAAGAGCCTTATGCCGCGCATATCTTAGGCTGCAGTTGGCGTAACGAGGTTCCTGAATCAGGAGCATTCGTTACGCCGGGGCAAGTAAGCAATTGCGCTGTGTAACTTATGGTTACACAGGCGCAATTGCTTCTTGAATCCAGGCCACTGTGTGCTACCATCGGTGATTTGCCATGCATTGAATTAAAGGGGTTCTAAAGGTTAGTTTTTTATTTTCTAAATGGGTTCCTTTAACCACTTAAGACCCGGACCAAAATGCAGGTAAAGGACCCGGACAGTTTTTGCGATTCCGCACTGCGTCACTTTAACTGACAATTGCGCGGTCGTGAGACGTGGCTCCCAAACAAAATTGGCGTCCTTCTTTCCCCACAAATAGAGCTTTCTTTTGGTGGTATTTGATCACCTCTGCAGTTTTTATTTTTTGCGCTATAAACAAAAATAGAACGACAATTTTGAAAAAAATGCTATATTTTTTCCTTTTTGCTATAAGAAATATCCCCCAAAAATATAAAAAAAAAACTTTTTTTTCCTCAGTTTAGGCCGATACGTATTCTTCTACATATTTTTGGTAAAAAAAATCGCAATAAGCATTTATCGATTGGTTTGTGCAAAATTTATAGGGCCAGATCCACGTAGCGCGGCGCTTCTTTACGTCTGGCGTAGTGTATCTCAGATACACTACGCCGCCGTAACTTACGGCGTATTTCCCGTACCCACAAAGAATTTGCGCCGTAAGTTACGGTGGCGTAGTGTAAATGTGTCGGCGTAAGGGCGCGCAATTCAAATGGCTAAGTTGTGGGCGTGTTTTATGTTAATACGTCTTGACCCGACGTAAATGACGTTTTTTCTGAACGGCGCATGCGCCGTCCGTGGGGGTATCCCAGTGCGCATGCTCCAAATTAACCCGCAACAAGCCAATGCTTTCGACGTGAACGTCATTCTATTGGTGTTCTAACTGAAGGGGGATGAGACTGACCTAGAGGAAATTAGAAATCGTGGTTCCTAGCCATTAGGAACTCGCGATCTGCATTTCCTCATAGAACAGGAATGTGTGTGTTTACACACACGTCCCTGTTCTGCCTCTCGTGCCCGGAGATCGCGCGCGGCCGGCAGTCATCGCGACCGCTGGTCACGAGCATCGGCAACTCCCGAGATTAAGCGGCCGTGCGCGCCTGCTAACAGCACTTAAAGCCGCCGACGTACAGCTACGACGGTTCGTTCAGCGGAGCCACCCTGCCGCAGTATGACTGCGGCGGATGGTCCGCAAGTGGTTAATGGGCGATTTTACCTTGAGTCAAAAACATATCAAAATTTGGAATACGTTTTATACATTAACTGACTACAGTGGTACCATGAAATTCCTAATTGTTATTTTGGAAGGGAATTTGTTTATAAGTATATAGGAAGAAGTTCAATGCAGAGGCCAGAAACTTCCAAAAATGAGGATAAAACGTCTTAATTTTTGAAAGGTGTTGAAATAACTAGAACATAAGAGTGAGTGAGTGAGAGACTTGTAAAGCGCAACACATGCGAACTGAATCGCCTCTGGGCGCTGTATCCATTTCATGGGTAAGGAACCCCTTGACCTCAGAAGAGATGGGTTTTAATCTTTCTCCTGAAGGCCAAGTGGTCCGGCTCCAGTCGGAGGGTGGTTGGTAGTGCATTCCACAGGCGGGGTCCTTGGACTGCAAATCTTCGATCTCCTTTGGACTTGTATCTGGCTTTGGGTATCTGGAGGAGGTTTTGATTGGTGGATCGCAGAATGCGATTGGGGTTATGGGCTTTTATTTTTTCGCATAGATATTGGGGGACGTTGCCTTGAATACACTTATGTGTTGGACAGAGTGCCTTGAAAGTGATTCTGTCTTTTACTGGCAACCAATGAAGGGATCTCAGTGAAGGTGAGATTGATTCCCATGGTTTTTTCCCAGTCACTAGTCGAGCGGCCGTATTTTGAACGACTTGCAGACGAGTGATTTGGTGTTTGGGGAGTCCTAGATAGAGGGCATTTGCGTAGTCGAGTCTGGAATTGATGATTGTTCCCACCACGACTGCAATGTCCTCTTTCGGGATAAAGGGCGTGAGTCTGCGTAGTTGGCGCAGCAGATGGTGGGATCCGCTGACTACTGTCCCTATTTGTGCATCCATTGTCATGTAGGTATCGAAAATGACTCTGACTTTTGACTTTGGTGCTAGGGGTGATAGTTTTACCCAGAATGGGTGGGGGAGTCCATGTTGACGCGGGGTGATTTTTCCGGTTAGCGTGAAACAGGAGAAGTTCTGTTTTCGAATCATTGAGTTTAAGATAACTGTCATCCAGTTATCTATTAGGCCCCGTACACACGACCGGATCGATCTGCTGAAACTGGTCCGCCGGACCAGTTCCAGCGGACAGATCTGGTCGTGTGTACGGAGCCTTAGAGTAAGGCATTTCTCTAGTCCAAGAGAATGATCCTTTTTGTTGCAGATGCGGAAATACAGTTGTGTGTCGTCTGCATAGGAGTGGTAAAGTAACTTCTGGTTACTGATGATTTCAAAGAGAGGGCGAAGATAGATATTAAACAATACGGGCGATAAGGGAGATCCCTGAGGGACTCCGCATGACACCGTACGTTTTTCAGAAGTGAAAGACCCCAGTTTCACTATTTGTGATCGGTTTTCCAAGAAGGAGGGGAACCAGGGTAAATCACCTTCAGCGACTCCGGCTACTTCAGCTAGCCTAGCCAGTAGCAGCCCGTGGTCTACAGTGTCAAAAGCCGCGTTAGGTCCAACAGTATCAGGAGACAAGATTCTCCTTCGTCTGTGGCCTCTAGAGCGTCATCCCATATTTTGAGCAGCGCCGTTTCTGAGACTTAATCTACAAACTTTAGAAGTTTCTATAACATGTAATTAAGCAATCATCTGGTATAGCGGCAGATCAGTGCTGTAATTTGTTTTCCTAAAATTAAAATTATACATTATCACTGTAGAACGTTTCAAGAAATCCATTAAATAAGGTGGAATAGCGTAAAGTGGAGAATTCAACAAAGAGAACGCGACCCTTCAAAAAGCTTTTGTAAAGAATTGTAATTTATGGGAGCTTAAAATTAAAGTCTATTTGAACCACTAATTACACAGTCTAAGTACAAAGACAGTGTATGAAAGTAGATATAAACCCATTTCGAAAGCAATTTTCAATGATTTAAAATTTTAGAAGCGGGGAGGGGGGGGGGGTGTAAGTTGACAATTCAACATGATTCTCCTTAAACCAGATAAGCGGGGGGAGGCTGCTGCTGCTGCCGAACGTCGGCTAGTACTTCTTCTGACTGCCTCCCCCCATGTTCTTTTTAACCCCCCCTCCCCTCCCTACCGCATACCGCTGCATACAGCTGCTGCCCCCCTCACTACCGAATACCGCCGCATACAGCTGCTGCTGCTGAACTTTAGCTAGTACTTCTTCTGACTGCCTCCGCGGCTCCCCCCCATGTTCTTTTTACCCCCACTTATCGCATAACGCGCTGCAGAAGATTCAGTTTGCTGTTCCCGGCCAGACTGAAAGGAAGTGAGCATTAAGTGTGTGCAGGAGGAATTGGGAAAGGAGCTCGGCCACGCTACAGGCTGCAGCATTTATAGGAAGCGGCGGCGCTCTGCTGGGGCCCCAGGCAGTTGCTTGTTTTACCTGTCCTGTTCCGACGGGCCTGCGTGAAGGTCCTTGTTCAGGCACTTCCTGTTATAGGGTGACAATGCTCAGTTCTTGTCCCCTAATTGCGCTACTGTGTTGTCACCTTGTTAGAGGAACTTCTCATGGAGACTAGGTATGTTTTAACACACATTACATAGACATGGTCCACTGTTGTCACCATCAGGAAACCTGCCCTGCAGTGCCTGTAGCCATCACTAGAGTGCATGTTGACAGGAACTGGCTGCAAAAAAGGCTGCAGAAAATCGGCAGCACGGAGATGCAACAAAGGATGGAAAACTGGTAAAAACTATTATAGAAAAAAAAAAATATATATATATATATATATATATATATATATATATATATATATATATATATATATATATATATATATATATTATATACCGTATTTATCGGGGTAAAGCGTGCACCCCAAACCTAGAAGGGAATTTTAAGGAAAAAAAGATAAATACAGTTTGAATGCCCCTCGTCGGTGTCTTGCCCCGCGGCCATCGGCGGCCTTGTACGGTCCGGCGTCCGTCTGAGGCCTTGGTGGTGTCCTCCCCGCTTCTCCCGCGCTGTCTCTGAGCGCCACCGCCGACATATACTGAGCGCAGTACACTCGGCTAGGCTCGGCTCCTCTCGCATAATGGCTAGGAAGCGGGACAGGGCATGACCGCAAGCGGAGCCGAGCTTACCAGAGTGTACCCGAGTGCACTGCGCTCAGTATATGTGGGCGGCAGCGTTAAGACAGCGCGGATCGGCGTATAACGCGCACCCACGATTTTCCCCTGATTTTAAGGTGAAAAAAGTGTGCGTTATACGCCGATAAATACGGTACTTAACGATTGAGTATATGTACTCTCGTGAGGTAATTCTCAATTCTGGAATCCACTAGGTGGTCACCCACCTAATATTAGGCAGACCCCCGTTTTTGCCACCAAAACAGCCCTGACTCGTCAAGGCATGGACACCACTAGACTTATGAAGGTATGCTGTGGTATCTGGCACCAAGCCGTCAGTAGCAGATCCTTTAAATCTTAAAAAAGTTTCGAGGTGGGGCCTTCATGGATTGGACATGTTTTTCCAACACATCCTACAAATGTTCGATTGGATGGAGATCTGCAGAATTCAAAGACCAAGTCAACACCTTGAACTTGTGTTCCCCCAGCCATTCTTAAAGCGGGGGTTCACCCTATCGACGAAAAAAAAACATTTTTTTTTCTTTTACCTTAAAATCAGGCATTGTAGCGCGAGCTACAGTATGCCTGTCCCAAATTTTTTACCCCCGTACTCACCTTGTAGTCGTCCATCGAAGATACCGGGGAATGGGCGTGCCTATGGAGACGGAGGATGATTGACGGCCGGCTCTGGCGCGTCACGCTTCTCCGGAAATAGCCGAAATAGGCTTGGTCTTCACGACGCGTGCGCATAGCCTGTGCGCAGGCGCCGTGAAGAGCCGAGACCTACTCCGGCTGTCTTCGGGGAGAGTGACGTGCCAGGGCCGGCCGTCAATCATCCTCCCTCTCCATAGGCACGCCCATTCCCCGCGGGAGCCGAAATCTACGATGTCCGAGTACAAGGTGAGTACGGGGTTAAAAAAATCGGGACAGGCATACTGTAGCTCGCGCTACAATGCCTGTCTCGATGGTAAAATGTGTCGGGGGGGGGGGGGGTGAACTACTGCTTTAAACTCATCAGACCAGGCCAACTTCTTCCATTGTTCCGTTCTCCAGTTCTGATTCTCACTTACCCATTTGTAGGCACTTTTGGCTGTGGGCACCCTGACCGGTCTGCAGCTACGCAGCTCCATACACAACAAACGCTGATTCTCTGTGTGTACTGACACCATTAAGAACCATCAATAACTTTTTCAGCAATTTTGAGCTACAGTAACTCTTCTATTGGATAGGACTACACAGGCCAGTCTTCCCTCCCCACCTCCATTAATGAGCCTAAAGCAGGCCATAGATTATGCCATTTTTTAGTTTTTCGTGGATTGCAGGAAAGAAAAAAAATACTTGATTCCCCATCAATACAGTCAGTGTTGATGAGGCAATCCCTCCTGCGAAGCTGTTGGGTTCTTCTGGGATTGGGGGGGTCTCGGGGAGCCGTCCCCGCTGGGAGGACACAGTAATAACTGGTAGCGGCTATAGCCCTATGACCCTGTCACCGGTTATGCTTCCATGAACTGCTTTTGAGTAAGCACTGAGTATCAGAGCGAAACATCAGCTGTGTATCTCGTTTTCACCTTTTTGCTATGGATTTTAGTGTTTTCCATTTTACCATTAAAGGACAATTCAGGAACAGTGGCGGCTGGTGCTCAAATTTTTTTGGGGGGCGCAAACGAAAAAAAAAAATGCAGCCACTGGGCCCATCAGATGCAGCCACTGTTCCATCAATTGTCACCACTGTGCCATGCTATCAAACGCAGCCACTGTGCCATCAAACGCAGCCACTGTGCCATGCCATCAAACACAGCCACTGTGCCATGCCATCAAACGCAGCCACTGTGCCATCAATTGTCACCACTGTGCCATGCCATCAAACGCAGTCACTGTGCCATGCCATCAAACGCAGCCACTGTGCCATCAATTGTCACCACTGTGCCATGCCATCAAACGCAGTCACTGTGCCATGCCATCAAACGCAGCCACTGTGCATCAATTGTCACCACTGTGCCATGCCATCAAACGCAGCCATTGTGTCATCAATTGTCACCACTGTGCCATGCCATCAAACGCAGCCACTGTGCCATCAATTGTTACCACTGTGCCATGCCATCAAACGCAGCCACTGTGCCATCAATTGTCACCACTGTGCCATGCCATTAAACGCAGCCACTGTGCCCTTTGTTGCCACTGTGCCCTTTGTCGCCACTGTGCCCATCGATGCCACTGTGCCCAGTATAATGCCCATTGATGCCACTGTGCCCAGTATAATGCCCATTGATGCCACTGTGCCCAGTATAATGCCCATTGATTCCACTGTGCCCAGTATGACAATGATCCCAAACACACCGCCCGGCAACGAAGGAGTGGCTTTGTAAGCAGCATTTCAAGGTCCTGGAGTGGCCTAGCCAGTCTCCAGATCTTAACCCCATAGAAAACCTTTGGAGGGAGTTGAAAGTCTGTGTTGCCCAGCGACAGCCCCAAAACATCACTGCTCTAGAGGAGATCTGCATGGAGGAATGGGCCAACCTACCAGCAACAGTGTGTGACAACCTTGTGAAGACTTACAGAAAACGTTTGACCTCTGTCATTGCCAACAAAGGATATATAACAAAGTATTGAGATGAACTTTTGATATTGACCAAATACTTACCGGCGCGGGCCAGCCGGTAATTGAGGCCGCAGCTTTGCGGCCTTCTGCAGGTCTCAGCTTCCTTCTGTGATCGCCATCTTGTGGTGGCCGTTGGCATTACAGGTTACATTAAATTACATTACAGGTAGCAAAACAGAAGTTCTAATGTGTTTTTTCACTGTTTTCACTGCCATCTCTTTCCTCTAATTAGAACCCCCAGACATTATATATATTTTTTATTCTAACGCCCTAGAGAATAAAATGGCTGTCGTTGCAATACTTTGTCACACTGTATTTGCGCAGCGGTCTTACAAGCGCACTTTTTTGGGGAAAAAATACACTTTTTTTATTTAAAAAATAAGACAACAGTAAAGTTAGCCCAATTTATTTTTATGTTGTGAAAGATAATGTTACGCCGAGTAAATTGATACCCAACATGTCACGCTTGAAAATTGCGTCCACTCGTGCAATGGCGACAAACTTTTACCCTTTAAAATTTTCATAGGCGACGTTTAAAAAATTCTACAGGTTGCGTGTTTTGAGTTACAGTGGAGGTCTAGGGCTAGAATTATTGCTCTCGCTCTACCAATCGTGAAGATACCTCACGTGTGGTTTGAATGCCGTTTACATATGCGGGCGCTACTCATGTATGTGTTCGCTTCTGCGCGCAAGCTTGGCGGGACAGGGCGCGTTTTCTGGCTCCTAACTTTTTTAGCTGGCTCCTAGATTCCAAGCAAATTTGTCAAACCCTGTGTATATATTAACATACACTGTAGTTTAAAAGACAAAGTGATGGGCACTGGTAGGCAACACTGATGGGTGACACTGAGGGGCACTGATTGGCAGCACTGGTGGGCACTGTAGTGATAATTGGTGCCCTTAATATCGGTGTAGATGTTCCTTTTAACACAAGCTGGTTATTGCTCTTTTTCCTCTCCTCACATTGTCAGCATGAGGAAAGAAAATCTGATAACCATAAATTGTGTTCACTTCCCTGATCAGCTGTCATTGGACACAGCTGATCATATAATAAAGGGCCGCTGGGATTGGTCCTTAAAGGAACACTAAAGGCAGATTTTTTTTTTTTTTTTTTTAATAACAAACATGTTATACTTACCTCCACTGTGCAGCTCGTTTTGCACAGCGTGTCCTCGAATCCGGTCTTCTGGGGTCCCTCGTCGGCTGTCTCGGCTCCTCCTCGCAAAAGCTTTCTACCTTAATGCGAGCTCGCATTGTGGAAAGCTTTTGCGAGGCATAGCAGCCGACTGTATCACTTGGCCCCGCCCCCCGGCGCGCCGCGTCATCCGCTGTGATTGACAGCAGCGCCAGCCAATGGCTGCACTGCTATCAATCCGTCCAACGCATACTGTAGACAGGTTAATTGGTTTTCTGCAAGCTGGTCGGTAAGTAGGCTTGGTTTTTCCCTGGGCATTCCCCAGGTTTTTGTTGTTATCTGCTTTAGCCTTCCAATGCTACTTACTGTTATGGCCAGCTATAGACGGGGGCAGTGGACATGTTTATGCTTCACCTGTGGTGTTTATATTGGTCCATCAGTGCACCAACACCTTTGCAGCCATTGTGCTATATGCTGGGTGCTTGGTGTGCTCTTGTACCTTTAAAGGAGGGGTGGCTTCCCTTCAGTTCACCTGCCCCTGTCTATCCATTAAAATGCATGTGCCTCCACTGTGGGGACACTCATTGTTTAGTGTTAGGACCACAGATATTGCAGGGTGCCTTGGCGCGGCTCTGTGGCTCACGCATACGTTTGCAAATGCGTGCGGACCGAACCCCTGTTTTTAACGCATACTGTAGACAGGTTAATTGGTTTTCTGCAAGCTGGTCGGTAAGTAGGCTTGGTTTTTCCCTGGGCATTCCCCAGGTTTTTGTTGTTATCTGCTTTAGCCTTCCAATGCTACTTACTGTTATGGCCAGCTATAGATGGGGGCAGTGGACATGTTTATGCTTCACCTGTGGTGTTTATATTGGTCCATCAGTGCACCAACACCTTTGCAGCCATTGTGCTACATGCTGGGTGCTTGGTGTGCTCTTGTACCTTTAAAGGAGGGGTGGCTTCCCTTCAGTTCACCTGCCCCTGTCTATCCATTAAAATGCCTGTGCCTCCACTGTGGGGACACTCATTGTTTAGTGTTAGGACCACAGATATTGCAGGGTGCCTTGGCGCGGCTCTGTGGCTCACGCATGCGTTTGCAAATGCGTGCGGACTGAACCCCTGTTTTTAACGCATACTGTAGACAGGTTAATTGGTTTTCTGCAAGCTGGTCGGTAAGTAGGCTTGGTTTTTCCCTGGGCATTCCCCAGGTTTTTGTTGTTATCAATCCGTCCAGCCTAGCCAATCAACGGGCAGGCTGGGAACCGAAGAGGATCACGTGGACGCGCGTGGGACTTTCGAGGGGTCAGGAAAGTAAAGCGGGGGTTCGGGGGGGGGGCGGTACCGTTGGATGTTTTTTCACCTTAATGCATAGGATGCATTAAGGTGAAAAAACATTTACCTTTACAACCCCTTTAACCTTGATCTGTGGTCAGCTGAGTCTGAAGGACTCCGTGATCAGAGCACCGACGGTGTGCCCCCTGCGGCGTGCGGGCAACAAGATCACAGCAGGACATCCATGTACGCCCTCCCGGAAAAATAAACCCTTGCTGTAGCCGTCTTTCGACTATAGTAGGGGCAGGAAGTGGTTAAAATAAATTCAATTTTATTAGTGAGACAAATTCTACATTTAAACTTTTGGGCATTTGTCTTTTTTATAACTGAACTAATATAATTCATTACGAGAAAAAAAGAAAAGTAAAAGGAACATTTCCCGCATTGATTATTATTTTCTAAGAATACTTTGTTGCAGTTTAAAGTTTCTGAAATCCACAGGTAATTTTCTGCCATTATCTGTACATAGAAGTCAGACATGTCTGTATGCATTGTACTTAAATAGCTCAATGTCTGGGGAGATCTGTCTCAGAGGGACACCACTAAACTGCACATGTGGTCTGCAGACACAATGATTAGAAGACTTTAAATTCTATCTAAAACTTTTAGTTTTAATACATTGTGGAAACGTTAGTTCTGTCTGTGCCCCTGCTGGGGGATTCATCTAGGGCTAGGCTAAATGCACTATATTACCAAAAGTATTGGGACACCTGCCCTTTACACGCATATTACGTTTAAATGCTTGTCGACCTGCCGCCGCAGTTATACGGCGACAGGTCGGCTCCCCTGCGCGAGAGCCCGTAGCTATACGTCGGCTCTCGCGCAGGCCACTAGGGGCGCGTGAGCGCGCGCGCCACCCACTCTCCCCCGACTCCTGTGCACGTGCCCGGTGGGCGCGATTGCCGCCGAGCACACGCGATTGCTCGTTACAGAGCGGGGACCGGGAGCTGTGTGTGTAAACACATAGCTCCCGGTCCTGTCAGGGGGAGAAATGCTGACCTTCTGTTCATATAATGTATGAACAGAAGATCAGTCATTTCCCCATGTCAGTCCCACCCCCCCTACAGTTAGAACACACCCAGGGAACATACTTAACCCCTTCCCCGCCCCCTAGTGTTAACCCCTTCACTGCCAGTGGCATTTTTATAGTAATCCAATGCATTTTTATAGCACTGATCGCTATAAAAATGCCAATGGTCCCAAAAATTTGTCAAAAGTCTCTGAAGTGTCCGCCATAATGTCGCAGTACCGAAAAAAAATCGCTGATCGCCGCCATTACTAGTAAAAAAAATAAAAATAATAAAAATGCCATAAAAATACCCCCTATTTTGTAAACACTATAACTTTTGCACAAACCAATCAATAAACGCTTATTGCGATTTTTTTTTTTACGAAAAATATGTAGAAGAATACGTATCGGCCTAAACTGAGGAAAAAAAATGTTTTTTTATATTTCTTTATCGTACATCACGGGACACAGAGCGGCATATTCATTACTATATGGGTTATATGGAGTACCTTCAGGTGTTGACACTGGCAATCTCAAACAGGAAATGCCCCTCCCTATATAACCCCCTCCCATAGGAGGAGTACCTCAGTTTTTACGCCAGTGTCTTAGGTGTTAGTCATGGTTTAGCTTGCCTCCGCATCCTTGGGATTAGGTGAGCTACCGGTTCTGTCCAAAAAAGCCTCAGCGCTAAAGTGGTCAGTAACCGGACCCCAAACCCTTGGGGTATAGCCCATAATGCTTTTCTTTTTAGAGAGCTGGACCCTGGGCCCAGAACTTAGAAACCTTTGGGTGCCTAATGTTTTCTGTTGCCAGGGTGCTATATGGGCCCAGGACAGTGGATCCTTCATAGGAACCCAGGGCCTGAAGGTCTAGACATCCCCACGGAGATGGGGGAAGATTGGGCCTCTTGCTTGGCAAAGTCCTGCGGCATGGAGCAGGTAAGTGAGGGGAAAACTTGCGGAACTTGGTTCTTAGCAGGTTTTTTTCTGGGGGGTCACAGGGGACATGCCTAAAGTTATGCACTGCATCTGGCAAACTAGTCACATATCATAAAGATAGGATGGCTCTATATGTATTATTCCCCATAAGATGTGACCTCCCTTGTAGTGTTGGAAAAGCATTGAGTGGGGCCTGTGTGATATAAAAATATATGTGTGTGTCAGAGAGCTGTGCTTACCTGCAAGCCTCCAGGCGATGCTCCATTCAGTCTTCCTCCTCAGAGCAGGCAAAACGCTGACCTCCTCATGGTTCCAGGCTGCAGGCTGCAGTTTGCTGGAACAGAGAGGTCCCTTCCTCCCAAATCCCCCCCCCCCCCTGTCGGGAGGGGCATTTCCTGTTTGAGATTGCTGGGGGGGGAAGGGCGGGTCAGTGGCTTAAGGAAGGGGCGGCCCTTCCTTGTTTGTTCCATTCAATACTTTGGAACGGGGGAGGAAAGACCAGAACGGCAGCACGGGGCGCCGAGGACTCACAGTGGCCAGAAAGGATATTGCAGTCTTCAGAAGACTGTTTTTCAAGCCTAGAAATAGGCTGTTTTCTTTTCCATCTCATAGTTTTTCTTTGCAATACTACTCAGGGGGACAGAATGTTTTTTTTTCTTTCCTGGATTTGAAACAAAAACGAAAAAAAAAAAAAAAAAAAGGTCATCTAGGGGAGAGGAAGCATTTTTTATCCCCCAAACAGGTGTTTGGGCAATTAACTTTTATAGTTCCAAATACCAATAGGTAGCAGGTGTACCTTGGTATTGTACCATAGGCATCCGGAGAGTCTAAGGTCTCGGACAAAGTTATGCCGCTGCTTTCCCCACAGGGAGCCTTGGGGCCATCGGGATCTGGGGCTGGAGCTGGCGCGGGTCAGTCCAACCCTAAGATGGTCACGGACGAGGTATTACTCACCTCTTTAAGAGAGATGGAGAAAAGAATGGGAAAAATGATAGCCACAGCTATGCGGGGCAGTAAACGGATTAGATCTCCGTCGCCCGAGCGCAGACCCTCAGAAGAGGAGGTCCTTTCCTCAGGGGAATTGGACGACCTCTTGGACAAGGACCAAGTAGGTTCAGGGATCGAAGATCCGGATACAGAGGAGTCTGGAGCAGTCTCCCAAGGGGAGAGCTGGTGGACTCAAGCCTTAACGGACTTGGTCCATAAATGCATTCAACTTGCCAGTACCAGATCTCCAGGTATCTACGGTTTCAGCTTTGGGCTCACTGAGGGCGCCTCAAAGCAATGCAGTATTTCCGATCCACCCTCTACTAGAGGGAGTTTTGTTCCAAGATTGGAACAAGCCAGAAAAATCTTCTTACCACCTAAAAGATTCTCTGCCCTATATCCTATGGAAGATAAATTTTCCAAGAAATGGGCTACTCCTGCAGTGGACGCAGCCATCTCATGTATTAACAAATCATTAACATGCCCTGTAGAAAACATACAGGTATTCAAGGATCCAGTTGATAAACGCTTGGAAGCACTACTTAAGAACTCCTTCACTACTGCAGGGGCAGTAGTACAGCCAGCCGTGGCTGCGATTGGGGTTGCTCAAGCATTATCGGATCAGGTTAAGCAGATGCTTAAACTTATTCCTGCCCAGCAGGCAGAAGAATTTTCGGATGTCCCTAAGGCCATATGTTTTACAGTAGACGCAATTAAGGATTCTATCCAGCAAGCGTCACGTTTATCGTTATCCCTTATCCATATGAGAAGACTCTTATGGTTAAAAAGCTGGGAGGCCGAGCCCCCATGCAAGAAGCTCCTGGTAGGGTTCCCCTTCCATGGAGGACGACTCTTCGGAGAAGACCTAGATAAATACATTCAAACCATTTCAAATGGCAAAAGTACTCTCTTGCCAACTAAGAGGAAGTTTCAGGGGCCTGCGTTTAAACGACAGTACTCCCCTGGGCAGGGGCCCTCTAATGCCAAACAGTATCGACGGCCTCCTGCGAAAGCAAACTTCGGCTTCAACAGCAAATCACAAGGACAGGCTGCTAAAGGCAGAAAGCAGTGGGTTCGCAAACCAGCAAACCCAGCCCCCAAGCCGACCTTATGAAGGGGCGCCCCCACCCACGAAGGTGGGGGGAAGGCTGCGACTCTTTTCAGAGGTTTGGGAAGCCAGCATTCCCGACGAGTGGGTACGGTCTTCCGTGGCCACGGGCTACAAATTAGATTTCCTAAGGTTTCCTCCTCTTCATTTCCAGGAGTCGAGGATTCCAAACGATCCGGAGAAAGGAGCCGCATTAATGTCGGCATTAAATCATCTACTTTCCCAGGAAGTAATAGTAGAGGTACCAGTCCTGGAACAGGGGCTAGGTTTCTACTCCAACCTATTCATCATCCCGAAGTCCAATGGAGATGTCAGGCCAATTTTGGACCTAAAGATGGTAAATACATACCTAGAGATCCGCTCATTTCGGATGGAAACCGTGCGGTCAGCAGCTACCACACTCCAAAAGGACGACTTCATGGCGTCCATAGACATAAAGGATGCCTACCTTCATCTTCCAATTTATCAGCCACATCAAAGATATCTACGCTTCATGGTGGCTTCGCGTCACTTCCAATTCGTGGCGCTTCCCTTCGGGTTGGCTACGGCCCCCCGGGTGTTCACGAAGGTCCTAGCTCCAATCCTAGCCAAACTAAGGATCCAAGGGGTCACGATCCTAGCATACCTGGACGACCTCCTAGTCATAGATCACTCGTCTCCCGGCTTGGAGCGAGCAGTGGCCCTCACGGTCCAATACCTCGAGAAGTTCGGCTGGGTCCTAAATCGAGAAAAGTCAGCTTTCCTGCCCACAAGGCAGTTGGAATATCTCGGCATGAGATTAGACACAGAACAACAAAGAGTGTTTCTACCTCTGAGGAAGGTCAAAGCCATCAAGGAATTAATCCTACTGGTTCTAAGCAAGAAGGAACCGACTATTTGCCTATGTATGAGATTACTAGGCAAGATGGTGGCCACATTCGAGGCGGTACCATACGCCCAGAGCCACACTCGCATCCTGCAGGCAGCCATCCTGTCAGCATGGAGCAGAAGGCCGCAGGCCTTGGATATCCCGTTGCCGCTCTCATCAAGAGTCCGACAAAGTCTGTGCTGGTGGTTAGACCCTCAGAATCTACTGAAGGGGAAGTCTTTCAGCCCAGTGGCTTGGAAGATGGTGACCACAGACGCCAGCCTGACGGGCTGGGGAGCAATTTTGGATGGTTGCACTCGCCAAGGTACTTGGGCAACGCCAGAGAAGCAGTTGCCCATCAACATCTTGGAGCTCAGAGCTGCTCGACTAGCCCTCAGGGCTTGGACGTCAAAATTGCAGGGGTTCCCGGTGAGAATTCAATCAGACAATGCCACGGCCGTGGCATACATAAATCACCAAGGGGGAACCAGGAGTCAAGCTGCTCAGAGAGAGGTGAGCTTGATTCTCCTATGGGCAGAGGCTCATGTGCCCTGCATATCGGCAATATTCATTCCAGGAGTGGACAACTTTCAGGCGGACTTCTTAAGCCGCCAGACTCTTTTGCCGGGGGAATGGTCTAGGCATCCACAAATCTTTCAAGCACTCTGCCAAAGATGGGGAGTGCCGGACGTGAATATCATGGCATCGAGACTCAACAAGAAGCTAGACAGGTTCATGTCCCGCTCAAGGGATCCGATGGCCTGCGGAACCGATGCGTTGGTTTGCCCTTGGCATCAGTTCAAACTTCTTTATGCGTTTCCCCCGCTCCAGTTACTACCCCGCCTGCGGCGCAGGATCCGGGTGGAGCACATACCAGTCATCCTGGTAGCTCCAGCATGGCCCAGAAGGGCATGGTACTCACTAATCTTAAAGATGGTAGTGGGAGACCCTTCTTGGACTCTTCCTCTACGGCCAGACCTGCTATCGCAAGGTCCGATCCTCCACCCTGCCTTACGGCATCTAAATTTGACGGCCTGGAAACTGAATCCCTGATTCTCAGGGGTAGAGGTCTGTCTCAGAAAGTAATCTCTACCCTAATCAGAGCCAGGAAACCGGTCTCTAGGGTGATTTATTACAGGGTCTGGAAGGCCTATGTAGGCTGGTGTGAGTCCAAGCGATGGCTTTCTCGCAAATTTACCATCGATAGAGTATTAAGTTTTCTCCAGCTAAGAGTGGATAAAGGATTGGCATTAAGCATAATCAAAGGACAGATTTCTGCTCTGTCAGTGTGGTTTCAGCGGCCGCTGGCCACCCACTCGCTGGTTAAGACCTTCCTTCAAGGGGTCTTACGTATTAAACCTCCAGTTAAATCCCCGCTTTGCCCGTGGGATTTAAACCTTGTTCTGTCAAGTTTACAGAAACAACCGTTTGAGCCGTTGGCTGAAATTCCTTTGGTTTTACTGACAAAAAAGTTAGTATTTTTGGTCGCCATAGTTTCCGCAAGAAGAGTATCGGAACTGGCGGCCTTATCCTGTAAGGAACCATATCTTATTTTTCATAAGGACAGGGTCGTTCTCCGCCCTCATCCTTCCTTCCTACCGAAGGTTGTATCCAGTTTTCATTTGAACCAGGATTTGGTATTACCATCCTTCTTCCCTAAACCTACTTCCAGAAAGGAAGGGTTGCTGCATACCTTGGATATCGTCAGGGCCATGAAGGCCTATCTTAAAGCTACAAAGAAGATCCGGAAAACAGATGTGCTGTTCGTATTACCGGATGGGCCCAAGAAGGGGCAGGCAGCTGCAAAGTCCACCATTTCTAGGTGGATTAAGCAATTAATCACTCAGGCCTACGGCTTGAAAGGGTTGCCTCCTCCAGTATCATTAAAGGCTCATTCTACTAGGGCCATGGGCGCCTCCTGGGCAGCACACCACCAGATCTCTATGGCTCAAGTTTGCAAGGCGGCAACCTGGTCTTCTGTCCACACGTTTACAAAGTTCTACCAGTTGGACGTAAGAAGGAATTCTGATACAGCCTTTGGGCAGGCAGTGCTGCAGGCTGCAGTTTGAGACCCTCGGAATCCGGGGGCTCCTCTTTTTTGAGTTAAATTTAAAATTTAAGATTATTTTTCTCAACTAAGTTGGATTTATTATGATTTGAGTATTCTCTAAATTAAATCCTTTTGTCTTGGAGATGTTCTCCCTCCCCTCATTGTGAGCATTGCTTTGGGACATCCCATATAGTAATGAATATGCCGCTCTGTGTCCCGTGATGTACGATAAAGAAAAAGGGATTTTTAATACAGCTTACCTGTAAAATCCTTTTCTTGGAGTACATCACGGGACACAGAGCTCCCACCCCTCTTTTTGGGGACCATTTTGGGAGGCATACTGCTTGCTACAAAACTGAGGTACTCCTCCTATGGGAGGGGGTTATATAGGGAGGGGCATTTCCTGTTTGAGATTGCCAGTGTCAACACCTGAAGGTACTCCATATAACCCATATAGTAATGAATATGCCGCTCTGTGTCCCGTGATGTACTCCAAGAAAAGGATTTTACAGGTAAGCTGTATTAAAAATCCCTTTATTTTTGGGGGATATTTATTATAGCAAAAAGTAAAAAATATTCATTTTTTTTTCAAAATTGTCGCTCTATTTTTGTTTATAGTGCAAAAACTAAAAACCGCAGAGGTGATCAAATACCACCAAAAGAAAGCTCTATTTGTGGGAAAAAAAGGACGCCAATTTTGTTTGGGAGCCACGTCGCACGACCGCGCAATTGTCAGTTAAAGCGACGCAGTGCCGAATCGCAAAGGGTGCTCTGGTCTTTGACCAGCAATATGGTCCGGGGGTTAAGTGGTTAATTACATCCCAGTCTTAGTCCGTAGGGTTCAATATTGAGTTGGCCCACCCTTTGCAGCTATAACAGCTTCAACTCTTCTGGGAAGGCTGTCCACAAGGTTTAGGAGTGTGTCTATGGGAATGTTTGACCATTTGTCCAGAAGCACATTCGTGAGATTTAGGCACTGATGTTGGACAAGAAGGCCTGGCTCGCTGTCTCGACTATAATTCATCACAAAGATGTTCTATCGGGTTGAGGTCAGGACTCTCAAGTTCCTTCGCCTTAAACTCGCTCCTCCAGTAAAACCTTGGATTGCAAGCATAATTTGTTCCGGAAACATGCTTGTAATACAAAGCACTCTTATATCAAAGCAAATTTCCCCATAAGAAATCATAGAAACTTAAATGATTCGTTCCATAACAAATTATTCATAAGTCCTTCAGTTTATAGTCCATATAAAAAGATTATAGCAATGTGATAGGTTGTGTAACCATAAAATGTCCATCCACAAATGGAAGTCTCCCCAAGGGGATTAGAAGCAAAATCCAGCAGGAGCTACAGAGTATAAAAGAGAAGAGAGGCACCTCTAAGGCCGGGTACTAACGAGCAAACATGTACGATGAAAGCGGTCCGTCGGACTGACGACGGACCGCCAACGACGACGCCAACGACGACGTTGGCGGGCCTGCCATTTAAAGGCTTCCACGCATGCGTCGAAGTCATTCGACGCATGCGAGGGACGGCGGGCGCTCGGACATGTACGGTAGGTCTGTACTGACGACCGTACATGTCCGGGCGGGCAGGATTCCAGCGGACGGTTTTAAAACACGTCCAGGAATATTTGTCTGCTGGGAAAAGGCCCGGCGGGCAAATGTTTGCTGGAATTCGGCCCGCTCGCGCCTACACACGACCAAACATGTATGCTGAAACTGGTCCGTGGACCAGTTTCAGCATACATGTTTGGTCGTGTGTACGGGGCCTAAGTGTAGCAATAAGTTGCCCAATGTTGTACCTTCATTAATGTAACCATTTTACTACACTTTGGGCCAGATTCAGGTAGAAGTGCGGCAGCGTAACGTATCGTAGATATGTTACACCGCCGCAAGTTTTCATCGCAAGTGCCTGATTCACAAAGCACTTGCGATGAAAACTACGCCGGCGGCCTCCGGCGTAAGCCCGCGTAATTTAAATGGGCATGTGCCATTTAAATTAGGCGTGCTCCCGCGCCGGACCTACTGCGCATGCTCCGTTTCGTAACTCCCGCCGTGCTTTGCGCGAAGTGACGTCATTTTTTCGAACGGCGACGCGCGTAGCGTAATTCCGTATTCCCGGACGGCTTACGCAAACGACGTGAATTTTTAAATTTCGACGCGGGAACGACGGCCATACTTTATACAGCAATACGATTGCTGTGTAAAGTTAAGGCACCAAAAACGACGACTAACTTTGCGACGGGAAACTAGCGGCGACGTAGCGAACGCGAAAATCCGTCGTGGATCGCCGTAACTCCTAATTTGCATACCCGACACTGGTTTACGACGCAAACTCCCCCCAGTGGCGGCCGCGGTACTGCATCCTAAGATTCGACAGTGTAAAACAATTACACCTGTCGGATCTTAGGGATATCTATGCGTAACTGATTCTATGAATCAGTCTCATAGATACTCTGAGAGATACGACGGAGTGTCTGAGATACTCCGTCGTATCTCCGCTGTGAATCTGGCCCTTAGAGGCTCCTCTCTTCTCTTTTAGGCCTCATTCACACGGACGGACTGTTCGGGTCCGCCTGTCAGTTTTGATGGCAGACCTGAACGGCCGCCCATGCATCCCTATGGAGCGTCGGATGTCAGCGAAGACATGTCCACTGACATCCGACCCTATCCGATCCATGCGGATCGGATCGGGTAAGATCTGATGAAAACGGACATGCTGTCCAAAAACGACGACTAACTTTGCGACGGGAAACTAGACTAGCGGCGACGTAGCGAACGCGAAAATCCGTCGTGGATCGCCGTAACTCCTAATTTGCATACCCGACACTGGGTTACGACGCCGCTGAGCTGGCGGGAGCAGGCGGACTCCGTAGGAACAGAGTCCGCCTCGTGTGAATGGGGCCTTATACTTAGTTGTGACATGACACTACTTGTATATCAAGACATCGCTTGTATATCAAGTCAAAATGTATTAAAAAATGTTGCTTGTCTTGCAAAACGCTCTCAAACCAAGTTACTCTCAAACCAAGGTTTTACTATAATATTAGTTTAAAATGTACATACCAAGCATACACTATACAAAAACAATGTAAATTAAAATTACCCAATATAAAACCGTTCTAGCTTCTGGTAGACAGCATGAGGTAACGAGAATCCACTGGCCATGAACCAGATGAAGATGATACAGATTATTCCTTTAACTGTTGACATCCGAGGTTTCAGAGGATGCATAATAACCTGAAACAACAAGAAAAGCTTTCATAGACTAACCCATATTACAATATGCAATAACCATTACTGAACATGTCATACAACAATGGTCCAAGGTTTGTGGGTATCTGCCTATGAAAACTATATCTATATCCACTGTTGGCTATTCAATTCCAAAACCATGGGCATCATAAATAAAGTTGAGCCCACGTTGTGGTTATAACATTCTGTGGGAATTTGTGTCTATTCAGCTTGTGAGGTTAGGTACTAATGTTGGATGAGAGGACCTATAGCTCACATTTAATTTCATCCCAAGGATGTTTGGAAGGGCTGAGGTTAGGTACTGATTTTGGGTGAAATGACCTGATCCCAGAGGTGCTCAGTAGGGTTGAGGTCCGTTGTCACCTTTTTACCTTTTACTGCTGTAGGTCGGCTAGTTCCTGTGGTTCCACATGCTTGTTTTCAGCTCTTGCTGCACTCAGCATCTATGGGTTTTGTTTCTTTCCTTCCTGCTACTTCCTGTCCAGCCTCCCATGTGCTTCTCTATTTAAATTCCACTCTGACCAGTTTCTAGTTGCTTGAGCAACACTTTTTCCTGTGCGCCCATTGTGTAACCTGCTTAACCTAACCTCTCGTGAACTGATCTCTTGTGTACCGACTCGGCCAGTTCTCGGGATTACGTTGTCTGCAGCCCGCCCTGACCTTGGCTCGCTATACGGCTCTCCTTTGCTTCATCTGTCCATCCATCCGCTTCTGACAGTGTCTTGTTGGATGAGAAGACCTGATCCCAGAGGTGCTCAGTAGGGTTGAGGTCAGGCACTGTTGGATGGGAAGACCTGATCCCTGAGGTGCTCAGTAGGGTTGAGTTCAGGTACTAATGTTGGATGAGAAGACCTGATCCCAAAGGTGTTCAGTAGGGTTGAGGTCAGGTATGTATGTTGAATGAGAAGACCTGATCCCTGAGGTGCTCAGTAGGGTTGAGGTCAGGTATGTTTGTTGAATGAGAAGACCTGATCCCAAAGGCTCTCAGTAGGGTTGAGGTCAGGTATGTATGTTGAATGAGAAGACCTGATCACAAATGTGATCAGTAGGGTTGAGGTCAGGTACTTATGTCGGATGAGAAGACCTGATCCCAAAGGCTCTCAGTAGGGTTGAGGTCAGGAGCTGATGGCTATTAATATGGAACTAGCAAACAACTATTCTCAGTGCTGCCCTGGATTGTCTAGTGTAAACTGTCCAAAAATTACATTAAAAGTAATAATAAATAAAACCGTATAGTGTGTACATAAAAATATGCACCTATACACAAAAGCGTCTCTGTGCCCAATCTACGTGAAAGTAAACGATCAAAAATTTCTGAGGCGGCCTGCACTGGGGTCTGGGAACCCACACTGAATTAGAAGAAGGGAGGGGGACAGAGGCGTCAGGTAACCAATAGTGAAGCACAGTTTAATAAGACCCCTTTCACACTGAGGGCGTTTTGCAGGCGCTATAGTGTTAAAAATAGCGCACTAAAACCGCTACTCCATTTACTCCAGTGTGAAAGCCTGAGGGCTTTCACACTGGAGCGTTGCGCTGGCAGGGCATCAGAAAAAGTCTTGCCAGCAGCTTCTTTTGGAGCGCTTTGAAATCAATGGGCATTGAAATCAATGGGCAGAGCCGCCGTACCGCTGGCAAAAACGCAGCTGCAGCGGCAGTTTGTTGCCGGTTTCAACCCTTTTTTGGCCGCTAGTGGGGGTTAAAAGCACCCCGCTAGCGTCTGAAATGTGCCGCAAATCCGACGGTAAAGCGCCGCAAAAAATAGCCACAAAAAATAGCGCCGTTTTACCACCGACGCTCAGGCGCCACAGTGTGAAAGGGGTTTAAGTGTATATGTAAAAACCATAATGCCGCTTACACACAACCGTTTTTTTTCCGTCTGGATAAATGCCGATGGGTTTTTCCGACGGAATTCCGCTCAAGCTGTCTTGCATACACACGGACACACCAAATTCCGATGCAACACCATGAATAGCCTAGAAAAATTAAGTTCAAGGCTTCCGAGCATGTGTCAAATGGTTTCCAAACATGAGTGTTTTTTTTTTCTCCGTCGGAATTCCATACAGACGAACGGAATTTCCAATAGAAATTTTTTCCGTCAGAAAAAAAGAGAACGCGTTCTCGTTCTAAGTCCATCAGAATTTCTGATGGAAAAAGTCCGATGGGGCATACACACAGTCGGAATATCTGCTGAAAAAATTATGTCTGACTTTTTTCATTGGAAATTCCGACCATGTGTACGCGGCCTATCAGGTTCAACTCACAGGATGACAATTGCTAACACTGTGTGTGCAGGTGGGCTAAGCCCACCCGGGATCGTGAAGTAGTCCTAGCCGCAGCGGCAGCTCTGTTAAGACTGGAGAGAGTACACTGGAACCACTGTTGAGCCGAATGGCATCTGTCAAACCACGTGTAGAGACGACCAATCGGAACGTGTTTCAGGAGCTAGTCACGCCTCCTTTCTCAGCCTCAGATCGGTTGTTGTCAAATATTGATGTTGGATGAAATGACCTGGTCCAAATCGGTGTTCCAATTTATCCCAAAGGTATTCAGTGGAGTTGAGGTCAGGACTTTGTATAGAAGAACACTTAAGTTTCTCAACACCAAACTGGTGAAACTGTCTTTATGGAGTTGGCTTTGTTAATGGGGACACAGTCATAATAGAACAAAATGGGGTCTTCCCCAAATTGTTACCACAAGGTTGGAAGAGCACAATTATCTAAAATCTCTTTGTATGATGTAGAATTAACTTTACACTTCACTGCAATCATCTGAATACAGGGTGATCAAATAGGTAGACGCAGTAGGTGGGTCAAGTGATCACATACGTTTGGCCATATAGTGAATGTAACGGTATGGCCCGTGAGACCCAGAGCCTCTTGAAGGATGTGGGGTACTCCTGTGTCAGCTTCACCAATGACTCTTGGGTCTAGGGTCATCCTATGTCCACTAGGGGCATAGGATGACTGAGAACTGATATCATGGATTACATGAGATGGGACAGTAATGATGATTCATGTTTTGCAGAATATCTTGAAGTTATTAATTCTGACCACAACAGGTCAATAGGAGAGTGTCTCCTTCAATGTGGAACATAGACTGTTGAGATGTTAATTGATGTTAATCGCCTCCAGCTACCTGGCTGTAGTGAGGAAAGCTTGTTATGATTGCATTCTATTGTCTATTGTGTTAATTAAGCCTGGCTCCTAAGATATTTCATTGTGTATGCTAATGACACTTTATTGTGTGAAAGTCTATTGATGATAAGATGTGGAATGTGACTTAGCACCCTCTAAAGGTCAGACGTCTGTGTATTAGGTGAGTACAGCTTGTCGCGGAGTCAGAACGTCTGGTCAATGATTAGTAATTAGCTCATCTGAATGTCATTATCTAACGGAATGTGTATTGAAGTTCCTTGTGTCATGTTGTGGGTGGAGTTGAGTCATTGTCCATATTTGGTTGATAACTGTATAAGTAGAGCTGAGTTTACCATTAAAGTGTTCATTTATTTGAACCCAGAGAACAGAGCTTGTGTCTCGTTATTCTGGGGAATTCTTATGAATCGTGTCTGCTGGATTGTGGAGTGTCGCATAAGCTGTCTTGGGTTGGTGGAATGGAATATCGTAAACGGCGTTAACCCCTGACCGTTACAGTGAACATTACATTTTTTTCATAAATGCAATCTTGGATTAAATGTTCCTTTGAAATACAATCACGTAAGAATATAGAAAACAACTAAATGATGATCATTCATATATCCACATGGTGAAGATGAAAAAAACACAAACTCAAAACAGCTGGAAACCTAAAATTAGAATTGTCCCAAACAGTTATGTAAGATTTTGCAGCACAAGTGGGTTGGGCAGATGTTAAATTTACATAATAATTAGAAGAGTTGAAGCTGTTATAGCTGCAAAGGGTGGGCCAACTCAATATTGAACCCTACAGACTAAGACTTGGATGCCATTAAAGTTCATATGTGTGTGTAAAGGCAGGTGTCCCAATACTTTTGGTAATATAGTGTATAATGAACTCATCCTAAATTTATATATCTGTGCAAGTAAAGTCCATATAAAATGTGCAAATGTGCAAAAAAAAAAATATATAAAACAAACATATAAGGTGCAAAAAGGTACTCGGATTTACTAAACATCAATTTTTCCTTTCTTTGCCGTGAAGGCATGATCTCAAATTAGCTCCTTACCAGATGCTCTGATCTCACAATGAGACCAACAGACACCTTGCTGCATAGCAACCATATACAGTATCTCACAAGAGTACACTGCTCACATGTTTGTAAATATTTTATTCTATCTTTTCATGTCACAAGACTGAAGAAATGACACTTTGCTACAATGTAAAGTAGTGAGTGTACAGCTTGTATAACAGTGAAAATTTGCTGTCCCCTCAAAATAACTTGACACACAGCCATTAATGTCTAAACCACTGCCAACAAAAGTGAGTACACCCCTACACGCCCAATAAGCCATTTTCCCTCCCCGGTGTCATGTGACTCGTTAGTGTTAGGTCTCAGGTGTGAATGGGGAGCAGGTGTGTTAAATTCTGTGTTATCGCTCTCACTCCCTCATACTGGTCACTGGAAGTTCAACATGGCACCTCATGGCAAAGAACTCTCTGAGGATCTGAATTGTTTCTCTACATAAAGATGGCCTAGGCTATAAGATTGCCAAGATCCTGATCCTGAACCTGAGCTGCAGCACGGTGGCCAAGACCATACAGCGGTTTAACAGGACAGGTTCCACTCAGAACAGGCCTCATCATGGTCGACCAAAGAAGTTGAGTGCACGTGCTCAGCGTCATATCCAGAGGTTGTCTTTGGGAAATAGTCGTATTAGTGCTGTCAGCATTGCTGCAGAGGTTGAAGGGGTGGGGGTTAGCCTGTCAGTGCTCAGACCATACTTCGCACACTGCATCAAATTGGTCTGCATGGCTGTCATCCCAGAAGGAAGCCTCTTCTAAAGATGATGCACAAGAAAGTCCACAAACAGTTTGCTGAAGACAAGCAGACTAAGGACATGGATTACTGGAACCATGTCCTGTGGTTTGATAAAGATAAGATGAACTTATTTGGTTCAGATGGTGTCAAGTGTGTGTGAGGAGTACAAAGACAAGTGTGTCTTGCTTACAGTCAACCGTGGTGGTGGGAGTGTCATGGTCTGGGGCTGCATGAGTTCTGCCGGAACTGGGGAGCTACAGATCATGGAGGGAACCATGAATGCCAACATGTACTGTGACATACTGAAGCAGAGCATGATCCCCTCCCTTCAGATACTGGGCCGCAGGGCAGTATTCCAACATAACGACCCCAAACACACCTCCAAGATGACCACTGCCTTGCTAAAGAAGTTGAGGGTAAAGGTGATGGACTGGCCAAGCATGTCTCCAGACCTAAACCCTATTGAGCATCTTTGGGGGCATCCTCAAATGGAAGGTGGAGGAGCGCAAGGTCTCTAACATCCACCAGCTCTGTGATGTCATCATGGAGGAGTGGCAGAGAACTCCAGTGGCAACCTGTGAAGCTCTGGTGAACTCCATGCCCATGAGGGTTAAGGGAGTGCTGGAAAATAATGGTGGCCACACAAAATATTGACTTTGGCCTCAATTTGGACATTTTCGCTTAAGGGTGTACTCACTTTTGTTGCCAGCGGTTTAGATATTAATGGCTGTGTGTTGAGTTATTTTAAGGGGACAGTGGTGAATGGGGTGTCGGTAGTGGCGGATACGATCGCGTCTTTTCCCCTGTGAGGCTGGATGCCGAGTGAGGAAATGATGGCCCCACTCGGCTTCATAACATTGGATGACAGAAGCGACGTCAAACGTCACTTTCACCCAATGGTTATAAAGGGGACATTTTTTTATTGCATTTACTGTAAGTGTATATGTGAGATCTGAGGACTTTTTGACCCCAAATCTCATATTTAAGAGGACCTGTCATGCTTTTTTTTTTTCTATTGCAAGGGATGTTTACATTCCTTGTAATGGGAATAAGTGACCCAAAAAAACTTCTTCAAAAGGACAGTGTAAAAATAAGAAATAAAAAGCAAAATAAATAAAATGTAAAGCCCAAACCCCCCCCTCTCCCGGAAGCTTGCGCGCATGAAGCGAATGCATACGCAAGTCGCGCCCACATATGAAAACGGTGTTCAAACCACACATGTGAGATATTTCCGCGATCGTTGGAGCCATAGCACGAATTATAGCACTAGGCCTCCTCTGTAACTTAAAACTGGTAACCTGTAGACATTTTTAAACATCGCCTATGGAGATTTTTAAGGGTCAAAGTTTGTTGCCATTGCACGAGCGGGTGCAATTTTGAAGCGTGACATGTTGGGTATCAATTTACTCAGCGTAACGTTGTCTTTCACAGTATAAAAAAATTGGGCTAACTTTACTGTTGTCTTATTTTTTATTAACAAAAATATATTTTTGTGCTTTTAAGACCACTGCGCAAATACCTAAAGTATTGCAAGACCGCCATTTTATTCTCTATCGTGTTTGAAAAAAAATTATGTTTGGGGGTTCTAAGTAATTGTCTAGAAGAAAAAAAAATGATTTTACCTTGTACACACCAAGTCTGAAAAATAATCTGCTGTAGATGTCTCACCTGATGTCGGTCCAGAGCGATGGCGGTGAGGGTAAGGACCGATACATGGACTGAGCAATATTGGACAAACCGGCTCAGGTGACACATGAGCTTACCGAAAACCCAGTTGCTGCTCACAAATCGAACCTGAGGAAAGAAAAAGGATTTTAGTTGATTCTGGCTTTAAAAAAGTACTGCTTTAATAAATATCAGCAAAATTCTCGTTCACATATGAAAGTAAAAGCTGAAGATATTTGAGTAGGGGTGATCTTTTTATTTTTTTTGTGTTTTTTTTTCATGGGGGGGGGGGGGGGTTGTATTTTGGTTAGTGTAGCTTATTTGGTTTGGTGTTTTTTTAATCTACTTTAATCTGATTTGTTGTTTGTGTTCTGTAGCTTTAACCACTTAAGACCCGGACCAAAATGCAGCTAAAGGACCTTGCCCCTTTTTGCGATTCGGCACTGCGTCGCTTTAACTGACAATTGCGTGGTCGTACGGCGTGGCTCCCAAACAAAATTGACGTCCTTTTTTTACCACAAATAGAGCTTTCTTTTGGTGGTATTTGATCACCTCCGCAGTTTTTATTTTTTGTACTATAAACAAAAATAGAGCGACAATTTTGAAAAAAATTCAATATTTTTTACTTTTTGCTGTAATAAATATCCCTCAAAAATATATATATAAAAAATGTTCCTCAGTTTAGGCCGATACGTATTATTCTACCTATTTTTGGTAAAACAAATTGCAATAAGTGTTTATCGGTTGTTTGCACAAAATTTATAGCGTTTACAAAATAGGGGATAGTTTTATTGCATTTTTATATATTTTTTTTTTTTTACTACTAATGGCGGCAATTAGCAATTTTTTTCGTGACTGCGACATTATGGCGGACACTTCAGACAATTTTGACACATTTTTGGGACCATTGTCAATTTCACAGCAAAAAATGCATTTAAAATGCATTGTTTATTGTGAAAATGACAGTTGCAGTTTGGGAATTAACCACAGGGGGCGCTGATGGGGTTATGTGTGACCTGAAGTGTGTTTACAACTGTAGGGGGGTGTGGCTGTAGATGTGACGTCATTGATCGTGTATCCCTATAAAAGGGATGACTCGATCGATGCAGCCGCCACAGTGAAGAACGAGGAAGCCGTGTTTACACACGGCTCTCCCCGTTCTTCAGCTCCGGGGACCGATCGCGGGACTCCAGCAGCGAAAGGGGTCCGCGAGTACCGCGGTTACGGTCATGGAGCTTCGGACCGGGTCGCGGGAGCGTGCCCGCGACCCCACGGCTAAGGCTTTTTTCGGCGTATAGTTACCCCTGCTATATGAGGCGTATCCTATGTTAAGTATGGTCGTCGTTCCCGCGTCAAATTTTGAAAATGTTAAGTCGTTTGCGTAAGTCCTTCGCGAATAGGGCTTTGCGTAGAATGACATCAACGTCGTAAGCATTGGCTTGTTGCGGGTAATTTCGAGCATGCGCACTGGCATACCCCCACGGACGGTGCATGCGCAGTTAAAAAAAAACGTCATTTACGTTGGGTCAAGACGTATTAACATAAAACACGCCCCCATCACATATATTTGAATTACGCGCCCTTACGCCGCCTAGGTTACACTACGCCGCCGTAACTTACGGCGGAAATTCTTTCAGGATACAAAAAAAAACTATAAGTTACGGCGGCGTAGCGTATCAGAGATATCAGAGATACGCTACGCCGGACGGAAGAATGCACCGCGCTACGTGGATCTGCCCCTTAAAGCGTAACTCCACTTTTGAGAAAGAAACATTCCCCTCTGGGTGATCCATGTACATTGCAGGGATTTTAACAAACTTTGTTGCAGATTCCTACCTTTTGTTATTCTGAAGAAATCCCTGTGTGTTTGTCAGTGTCCATTGCGGAAAGTGAATCTAATGGGAGTGATTTTATAATGATCGATAAGCTATGCACCTACAGGACTCTAATAAGGAAAGCTGCATCCCTTTTAGATGTAAATTTCCTATCGGAGTGGCTCACCAAAATTTTCATTTTTGTTGCAGGGGACGCTTAAAATCTGACTTGTATCTTAGGGCAGAATTCTGGGAAAATTGGTGAGCCAATCGCACAACCAGGAAATTATGTTTCTGAGGGGTGTTCTGTACACATTCTGTGGCCGTCTCTCCCCTTGAATTGCCTTCAGTGTGCTGATGTACTCACACTGTCCTCCTTGCTTCTGTTGCCTCCCAGGCAAGATTCTGTGTCAAACCACTCTGCTGAATGGATCCCCCTTAGCCTGCCCGAGCCCAGCCCGGAGCTGTGGTCTCCCTTGAACCTAGGAGACCCCTCCTAGACCACCATCAGTCTCCTTGGCACTCCATCTTCAACCTGACTCCCCTGCTAGCATGACTCATCCATACTTAAGGACTGGCTCAGCCACCATAGGTGTGCGCACAGGGTGTGCTGGATGTGCCTAGGCACACCCTAATCACCCCATATGCATTAGCATTATCCAGGAGCAGCACCAGGTGGTTGGTTGGGGGTGCCAGGGGCCATTGTAAATGCCCCTATTATATTAAAATCTAGATTCAACTTTAGGAACACGTTACACCTGTATTTAGGGTGTATCGTAATATGCTCCCAATCAACTGGCTTCCAGTGCACACACTAATGCCATAGGTTGTGCACACCTATGTCAGCCACCCTGTCAGTCCCTCTGCCTGAAGATTGGCCAAGTTTCCCTAAGTAGGCAGATGAATGAACCCATCCTGATCTCTGCCCACTAACTTCTAAAAATGTCTCCAAACTTCCAGAACCAGGGGGAGACACCAGAGACCTGCCTGTAGGAGTTATTCAGACTGACCTGCAATAAATCCTTGACCCTAATTTGAGACTCATTTTACCATGAGCACAAAAAAAATTGTTTGCACCTAAACACTAGCACGCTAGCTATCTATGTCCAGGAGTACGCTAGCTAGCTACGTCCAGGAGTAAAAAAAAACATTTACAATGGTGCCTAATTTCTCTGCCAACTATCAATGTAAAGGATCATTTCCCCACTGACCTCCCTTACATTGATGGTAAGTTGAGAAGAACCCCCTTCTGTTGGTGGTTAGTGGTGAACTGATTCCTTGCATTGATAGTAACTGGAGAAGGGCCCCCTTATATTGGGGGTCAATGGTGAGCTGATCCCTTACATTGGTAGTTGAAGAAGCACTGCCCTACAATAGTAAACAAAGCAGAAGTGACCCCCTTCACTGTTGTCCAGTGGACAAATTCTTCCTTACATTGGTGGTAAGTTGAGAAGGACACCTTTGCATTGGTGTTCAGAGGGAAGCTGCTTCTCATATTGGTGGTCAGTAGAGAAAAGCCCCCTTACATTGTGGGTCAGTGGTGAGCTGCTCTCTTACATTGGTAATCAGTGGACAAGTGTCTCCTTACATTGGTGGTCAGTGGCGATTTACCTGCTTATATTGGTAGTTTGTGAAGAACCCCCATGTACAATGGTAATCAAAGCAAAAGTGACCCCTGTCATTGTCCATTGGACAAATGGTCCCTTACATTGGTGGTAAGTTGAGAAGGACCCCCTTACATTCACTGGAAAGCAATGAATGGGGTCACTTCTTCTTTGATTACCATTCTAAGGGGGTGCTTCTTCACTACCAATATAAGGGGGTCAAATCGCCACTGAATACCATTGTAAGGGGACACCTCCACTGATTACCACTGTAAGGGAGCAGCTCACTACTGAGCCACTGATTACCAATGTAATCACCCAATGTAAGTAGGCATTTCTCCTTTGACCACCAATGTAAGGGGGTCCTTCACTTGCCACCAATGTAAGGAAGAATTTCTCCACTGGACAACAATGAAGGGGGTCACTCCTGCTTTGCTTACCACTGTGCTTCTTCACCAACTTTCACTGCAAGGGAAAATTCACCACTGTTTTTTTTCTGAAGGATGTTGGCTCAAACTTGTCTTGCATACACTCGGTCGCACAAATGTTGTCGGAAATTCCAATTGCCAAGAACGCGGTCACGTACAACGGCACTATAAAAGGGAAGTCGTGTTAGTAGAAGTTTGAGAGACGATTCGCGCTTTTCAACCTTGTGCTTTTCAGTCCATTACAACGTGACGAATGTGCCATCTCCATTACGAACGTTAGTTTAACCAGACCGAGCACTTCCGTCTCGTACTTGATTCAGCGCATGCGTGGAATTTTGTGTGTCGGAATTGTCTATACACAATCGGGATTTACGAGAATAGATTTTGTTGTCGGAAAATTTGAGAACCGGCTCTCAAATTCTTGTTGTCAAAAAGACATTTGTTGTCAGAAATTCTGAGCGTGTGTACGTGGCATAAAAGGACACAAGCTAGATATAATTCCAGTTACTAGCAAATTGTAAAATACTATTTTCTTTTGGGCAAATTAACACAAACGTATAAAACAATTGAAGAAAAAGAATACACATATACATTGAATACGTATATGTGTAAAACAGATGATGGACTTTGAAGGCGTAATACGTAAAAAAATTGGATATTTATTTAAGAAAATACAAAAATTCATATAAAAAACATATAGCTAGATTCACGTAGGGTTACGCCGGCGTATCAGTAGGTACGCCGTCGTAACTCTGAATCTACGCCGTCGCAAATTTAAGCGTATTCTGGAAACCAGATACGCTTAAATTAGGCTAAGATACGAGCGGCGTAAGTCTCCTACGCCGTCGTATCTTAGGGTGCAATATTTACGCTGGCCGCTAGGTGGCGCTTCCCTTGAGTTCGGCGTAGAATATGCAAATGACTAGATACGCCGATTCAGAAACGTACGTGAGCCCGGCGCATTTTTTTACGTCGTTTACGTATGGCTTTTTCCGGCGTAAAGTTAGTCGAACAAATAGCTGGCCTAGTCAATGTTAAGTATGGCCGTCATTCCTGCGTCGAAATTTGAAATTTTACATCGTTTGCGTAAGTCGTCCGTGAATGGGGCTGGACGTAATTTATGTTCACGTCGAAACCAATACGTCCTTGCGGCGTACTTTGGAGCAAAGCACACTGGGATATGTACACGGACGGCGCATGCGCCGTTAGTAAAAAACGTTAATCACGTCGGGTCACCAATCATTTACATAAAACACGCCCCCCTCATCCTCATTTGAATTAGGCGCGCTTACGCCGGCCCCATTTACGCTACGCCGCCGTAACTTAGGAGGCAAGTGCTTTGTGAATACAGCACTTGCCTCTCTGACTTAAGGCGGCGTAGCGTAAATACGATACGCTACGCCACCTGAAAGATGCGGCAATCTACCTGAATCCAGCTAATAGATTACATAATTGAGGCCATGATAAGGCCTAAGAATACATAACCACTGGCATGACAAACCACCTACTGCAATTGGGTATATTACACAAAAAAATAATAATAAGGCCCCTTTCAGACGGACGGATAGAATGGTGCTTTTAGCTGCGGATTTTCTATTTTTCTACCGCAGCTAAAAGCACACAATGTTTTCCTATGGCCCCATTCACACACAGCGTTTGCGCGCGATTACGTTACATGCGGTTTGGTGCGAATAGAAAAAATAGAATTGAATACGTCCAGGTGCGATGTAGCGCAGCTATATGCACATAACTGCAGGAAATCGCAGTCTTTTTTGTCAACTGCGGATAGCAGCGTTTTAGAATTCAAGGGACCCAAACAAAAACAAAAAAAATAAAAATGGTTGCTATGGAAATTAATACCGCAGCTAAACGCGGGCGCAGTTAAACGCACGTAAACGCATGTAATCGCAATGTGCAAATGCAGCTAATCGCAGTGCCTGGAGCCTTGAATTTCACAAAACATTTGTAGTGCTGAAAGGGGCCTAAGAGTGGGAGACTAGCAACCACTTCTCATTTTTTTCTCAGTTTTCAGAAGGTGAAATGTCATACGATGATCAGCCCAACATGTTGCGCTTTGAGAAAAACGCTTCTTCAGGAGCTTAAAACGAATTCTACAAAGTAGTAATAATAATAATAATAATAACACATTTTACAATGAACAAAAAAACACACAACAAATAACCAATAAACAATAAAATTATTGTAAGTCTCTAACTTGAACCTGCTTAGTTACTCTTGCATAGCCCAGAAAGATGGTCCAAACAGGAGATGAAACAAGGAAGAACATGGTAAGTGAAAAAGGAAAAAGAAGGAAAAGGAAAAAGAAAAAGAGAGAGAAGAGGGAAGAAATAGACGGCGGGGGTGGGGGTGGGGGGGGAGAAAAGTATGAAAAGGAAAGGGAGAGATAGAAGGAAAGACAAATTGATTGCCCAGGCCATAATGACTGCATAAAGACGTAAAAGTAATAATAATAAGATAGGTAATAGTATCAATAGGCTTCATGAGTATAACCACCAGTATGATTGGTGTATATACATATAATTATCAGTATAGATTACTTAAATTCCAAGGATGGGAAAAAGAGAAGCAATATAGGCAGAGGATGTATCAGTAATGGTAATACATACAAAACAGACAAAAAGCAATATAAAACAATTGCACACACATTAGTAGGGTTATGGACTCCTGAACTATTAAAATTCAGCTGCGCAATATGTGTTACCCACAGCCGTCAAAGAATTATACATTGCCTATATCCCTATATTAATAATGCATGTCAACACAAATGAATGTTGGTACCAAATAAATATCTAATAAAATATGAAGGATGTGTCTAGTTATCTCCCACCACAATTATTTTTGTACTGATTGTCCTCCAGCCAAGAGGATAGCACATTCCTAGCTTTTCTTAGAATATCACTTCAGAGTACAGAGCTCGGTACGCCTACAAAGAGACGTCAACATTCATATAGATGGTGTATCCCGTTACCTGATGGCTTCTTTTCAACACCGTTATATATGGATGGTTTTGAATTCCAACCAAGACGATGGCACATTCCAAGCTTTTCTTAGAAAATCACTTCAGAGCACAATTCTAAATATATCAAGTTTATATTGCGTCAATTCAATTCTCGAAGTATCCCTATGGAAACAATTGCTCAATGCACAATATGAATATTAAGGACTTTTTGATGTTGCATTACATCTACCTTAGTGATATGTGAATGGTCAACGATACCAGCATCAATGTACGTAGGGTTGCCACCTTTTCTGCAAGTCAATTCCAAACATTCTTGTACCCATAAAATATGCTTAGAATTCTGTGCCACAAGTAATGCCCCGTACACACGATCAGAAATTCCCACAGCAAAAGTCAGATGTCAGCTTTTGAATGGAAATTCCGACCGTGGTATATGCTCCATCCGACTTTTGCAGTCGGAATTTCCGCCAACAAAAGATTGCGAGCGGGTTCTCAAATTTTCAGATGAAAAAAAAAAAAAATCCGATCATCTGTAGCAATCCCGAGGTGCACAATTCCGACGCATGCTCGAAAATAATTCGACGCATGCTCGGAAGCATTGAACTTACTTTTCTCTGCTCGTCGTAGTGTTGTACGTCACCACTGATTCCTCTATCCACACAAATTAATCCCATTCACATACACTTTTATTGGTAGCCAACGGGAGCCGTTGGTGTCTATTGATTGTGTGTACTTGTCGTCATTATTATATTGTTTGGTGATGCCCTTCGTGAACCAGCTCAATCAAAGGTTCTTGCCTAAGGACATTAGGGATTGAGTCACATTTGAGCACATTTGGATCATAGGTTCTCCCTGCAATTGGAGGTCTACACAGGGTCTGGCCTGAATTACTAGCCTAAACAGGGTCCTGACCTGAATTGTATGTTTATGTCGTATTTTTCACTTACCATTCTTTTTTCCATTTTTTGATTCTTCTTCAACACAATTGGACACCAACCCATGGTGGAGGTCCAAAAATGAATCACTCACTTGGTAACAAGCTCTATTCAGCACTATTAACAGGGCAACCTACATACGCTTCTATTGTTCTAGCGTGTGTCCATAGGCAGTCCATATACATTAGATCAAGCCCTTATACAGGTTACTCAACACTTGTTTATTATTATTAACTACTAGCCGACCAGCCACCGTCATTATATGGCGGCAGGTCGGCTCTTCTGGGCGAGAGCCCATAGCTATACGTCCGCTCCTCGAGCGGCCACTAGGGGCGCGTGCGCGCCGCCGGAGGCGCGCGTGCCCCCGACTCCCATGCCTGTGCCCGGCGGGCTCGATCGCCGCCGGGCACCCGCGATTGCTCGTTACAGAGCGGGGACCGGGAGCTGTGTGTGTAAACACACAGCTCCCGGTCCTGTCAGCAGGGGAAATGCTGATCTTCTGTTCATACAATGTATGAACCGAGGATCAGTGTTTCCCCTAGTGAGGCCACTCCCCCCCCCCACAGTAAGAACACACAGGGACATACTTAACCCCTTCCCCGCCCCCTAGTGTTAACCCCTTCACTGCCAGTGGCATTTTTATAGTAATCCAATGCATTTTTATAGCACTGATCGCTATAAAAATGCCAATGGTCCCAAAAATGTGTCAAAAGTGTCCGAAGTGTCCGCCATAATGTCGCAGTACCGAAAAAAAATCGCTGATCGCCGCCATTACTAGTAAAAAAAATATATTAATAAAAATGCCATAAAAATACCCCCTATTTTGTAAACGCTATAACTTTTGCGCAAACCAATCAATAAACGCTTATTGCGATTTTTTTTACGAAAAATAGGTAGAAGAATACGTATCGGCCTAAACTGAGGGAAAAAAATGTTTTTTTATATATTTTTGGGGGATATTTATTATAGCAAAAAGTAAAAAATATTAATGTTTTTCAAAATTGTCGCTCTATTTTTGTTTATAGCGCAAAAAATAGAAACCGCAGAGGTGATAAAATACCACCAAAAGAAAGCTCTATTTGTGGTAAAAAAAAGACGCCAATTTTGTTTGGGAGCCACTTCGCACGACCGCGCAATTGTCAGTTAAAGCGGCGCAGTCCCGAATCGCAAAAAGTGCTCTGGTCTTTGACCAGCAATATGGTCCGGGGGTTAAGTGGTTAAAGGACACCCACAATCTCCTAAACCTAATCGGTTCAGCAGCGCCAGCATCCCAGCGTTTATATACTTAAATATAGATACATGTCTGCAGAGGAAGTTTACTTCCTCTTTAATGAAAAAGAAGAAAAATAATTGCGATAGAAGAAGTTACCATCCTGTGAATTTTGAGCACACTGTGTATAATATCCCCTCCAATCCCGGTCAATTATCCGACACATCCTGACAAGTCTATACACACTTCACAGATTGTAGATGTATGTATGAATAATAGCACAACAGGAGAAAACATTCATAAGTCGTCCAAGGAATGTAATCATGGAACTTTAAAAGGATATCTCCACCGGTAAGTAACTGCACTCTCGCACATTCGTGAGCACCAGTAAAGATTAATATCCCCGTTATATGAGTAATTGCTCAGATTACAAGTGCTAGTGCATACCAAGAGTGCTCTCGGGAAATATGCTCCATACATCAGACAGTCGGCATCTTAGAAGCAATTGAATCAAATAGAAATTTATCTTGGCAGGATCCAAAAGAATGTTTGGCTATCCACAGGAAAAAAATGTATGTACTTGTGTCAGTGATGTCAGTATCCGTATATTATATGGCTCCTTGAAGTCTAAATGTGCTGAATCTGATATGCAAGACGATTGGTGTACTGATAGCAGGTATGCCACGTACACACAGTCAGAATTTCCGACCAAGAAAAGTTCGATGTGAGCTTTTGGTCGGAAATTCCGAACGTGTGTAGGCCCCATCGGACTTTTTCAGTCGGAATTTCCGACAACAAAAATTTGAGAGCTGGTTCTTAAATTTTCCGACGGGAAAAGTTCTTGTCGGAAATTCCGATCGTCAGTATGCAATTTCGATGCGCAAAAAAAACACCCATGCTTGGAATCAATTTGACGCATGCTTAGAATCATTGAACTTTATTTTTCTCGGCTCGTTGTAGTGTTGTACGTCACCACGTTCTTGACGTTCTTGACGGTCGGAATTTTGTGTGACCGTGTGTATGAGCCAAAATCCACGGTTTTCATGTCAGAATTTCCAATCGTGTGTACGCAGCATTGGTTTATACTTGTGAGGAGGTGGTAAGAACAAGTGGCTAAACCATGCCTCCTAAACTGCAAAGGCAGGCAGCCATATGTCGGTATACACATGCCGCAGCTTGGGTGCTTTGCATCCTGTGTGACAAAGAATTTCCAGCCATCACGTGAAGGGGAAGTGAATGGGGCCTTGCCACTTCACCGTACATGTGGCAAAAATGGTCCCCCGATTTCATTTGGTAGACATTACTGCTCACCAAATGTAATCCATTCAACGGAGTGGAGCCGTACCTCAACCACGAGTATTCACGATTGGTCTAGGGCACTGTTTCTCAATTCCAGTCCTCAGGCCCCCCCAACAGGTCAGGTTTTCAGGATTTCCATTATTTTGCACAGGTGATTTGATCAGTTTCACTGCCTTAGTAATCACCACAGCCTTTTCATCTGAGGGAATTCCTGAAAACCTGACCTGTTGGGGGGGCATGAGGACTGGAATTGAGAAACACTGGTCTAGGGAAACAGGCAGCCTAGAACAATTTGTGGGAAAAACATAAGGGTATGTTTCCAAGTTCCAGGACCCCTTTGGTCTAATGAGAACCTCCAGAGTTGGGGATAGCCGACATACTTATGTGTAGAGTGGGTTACAAGGTATGGTGGGTGTAGTGCAAGGTAGATTCATGGGCGCCAGACACTTTTTGAATGCAAAGAGATTTGTGTCTTAAACAGAACTGTTGGAGAGAGGGGTTTAGGGCCAGGACACCCTTAAGTAGTTGCAGTGTTAATTAGCAGACTCCGAGACTTCTATAGGTAGACAGCCATGCAGGGAAAGGCATCCAGCCGGGCACCACATCTGCATGTGTAGACACGATGTCTCCTATGGCAACAGTCTTGAACAGTTCCTAACAAAGGTTACAATGAACTCTTTCACTTTCTCTACAATCTCCTCTTGTAGATCTTCACTCAACTGAGCTCCTAGTCTCTTCTCCCTAGACTTTCTGATCCACTGCCACTGGATTTCCTGAGCTCCTCCAATCGTCTCACTTAGTATATTCCTCAAGCATCACAACCGCGTCCCTGCTGGGTCCCTAGCTTGGCACTCAGATACTCCTTAAGCATCACCCCACTGGCCTGCTCGGTCCCTGGCTTGGCACACAAGGCTGCCCTGCAAGCATCGCCTCCACTGACTTGGGTCCCTTGCTTGACACCTGCTGATGTTTCCCAATTCTTCACCATCCCCGGTTGGTGAAAATACTGCTCCGGTACCCCTTAGTGGTGATGGCCTCCCCTCTACCTCCCCCGGCTACCCTCTACCTCCCCCGCCTACCCTCTACCTCCCCCGGCTTCCCCTCTACCTCCGACCACAACAGATTCTCTGGTCAGCAGAACCGTCACTTCTGGTTGGACTGCAAGCCGCAGTTCCAACCCTACACTGCTCTCCTGCTTCTGGATAGGCCCTCAGACAGCCTAGCAGCCAGATCTCCCCAGGATAAGGCAATCTCCGGATTAGCAGCCCGGGCAATACAGCACACGTCCACCCAGGCAGCCATTCAGGTGGCACAGAACCCCCGATCACCTGACGTCACCCAAATACATAGACTCTCCCAGCAGGCCAAGGGACCCAAGAAGATCTCTGCCCATTGTCTGAGATACCCCATCTATTCCTAATTTGTCCTTGCAATGCCCTTGTCTTATCTAATGTCACCAGATACCCGGCCATCTAGTGACAGAAAAGAAGTGCAGCCTTTCCAGAATTAGGGTGGAATCAATTGATCCCCCTATCAATTGGCCAAGGCAACTATACCTGGCAAGTAAATATACTAGCAACCCTGCCTAAACATCGGGGTGCTACAGGTCTATTTATAAAAAAAATAAGACAGATGAACATTACAAGTATTCGCCCAGCAATCACAAATTCTTACCGTATTTTCCTTATTAAAGCGGGGGTTCTGCAGGAATACGTTTTTTTTTCCAGATGATTCTCCCGCTGTTACCTTTGCTAATCCGGTACTCACCTGTCCTTGTATTGCAGCCGCCAGGATAGTCAATCTGCCGCAAAAGATATTTTATAAAAAATTTCGATGGACGTTTCCATCTTGCTTGTGGGCAATGTGAAGCCCACAAGCAAATCCTTCCGGGATACAGTGAATGCTGATGTCCCAGCATTCACCGCTCTATCCCGCACATGTGCAGTGTTGGCGGCGAGCGACGCCGTCAACACTACACAGTTGCCATCACAACGGTACTCAAGCTAGCGCGAGAATACACACCAGACTACTTCGGATGGTCTCTTGTGAGTGTTGAAACGTCACTTCCATGAGACATTGCAACCAGCCTTGAGGCGTCGGGGGGGGGGGGGGAAGGAGCGACAAGCCCACTCCCACGGGGAACAAGACCCGGAAGTAAGGCTGAATCGAACAGAATAAAGGTAACCTTATCAATCTGAAAAATAAAGACAGCGGTATAGGCATTTATTAAGGCTGCAGTAGTGGGAAATAGAAAGTTAATTTTGAGGGTGAACCTCCGCTTTAACATGATATTTTGTGATCATCGGCTCCATCTAGTGGCCCTAATGCAGTATTTTTTCCTGATTTGAGGTATAGCAGGAAAAATACCACATTATGGCCACTAGATGGCACCGACAATTATAAGTAATCAATATATTTAGCAAAATACAGTAAGCATTTGTGATGGCTAGGTGAGGGCTGACGACTCTTGTCCAGCCATAACCGTTTTAATGTTTGTGCATATATGCACTAAAAGGGAGATTGTTTTGCAATTTGTAAAATAAAATCTGCGTTGGCAGAAAATGTACACGTCTAGGGACTAGTGAACGCAATAATATATTCTGCTTTTTGTTCTTGGATTTAGATGAACATTGCCCAAATTAGAAAGAAGGAGTTCAGTCCCAGCAAAGTGCAAGTCATGATAGGATAAGTAGATGTTTCACTGTCCGGCCCTCTCAGTAGAATAGCTAATCATTTGGTGTCCAGGCTGAAGGTACAATTTAATTAAAATTAAAACATTTACCTGATTAGGACTAAAGCTGAGAACACAATTACATTTTAATTAAGTTGGGGCCAAGGCCAGGGTTACAATTACATTTTAATTAAAATGCTGCATTATCTATTTAGGGCTGGTGGCATAATTTAATTTTAATTAAACGATTTACCTAATTGGGGCTCGGTATGGGGGCAAAGTTTAATTTCATTTAAAATATTACCTAACTGGGGACAATACTAAATAAATTTTTTGGAAAATATTTTCCTAAACAGGGCCCAGGCTGGCGCCCAATTCAATTTGAATTAAAACATTTACATAATTAGGAGTAAATTTGGGGGGTACAATTTAAATATTTACCTAGTTAGGACTAAAGCTGGGGCACAACTAGATTTTAATTGAAATATTTACCTAATTAGGGCCAAGGCCAGTGGCACAATTCAATTTTAATTAAAAAATTACCTATTTAGGGTCAAGACTGGGGGTATAATTAAATTTTAAATACATGTTTTGCCTAATTTGAGCTAAGGCTGGGGCAATGCCTAATTTCATTAAAAATATTACCTAACTGGGGGGCAATACTGGGGGAACAAATACATTTTTTTTGGAAAATATTTTCCTAATTGGAGCCAAGTCTGGGGGCAATGTTTAATTTATTTTAAAATATTACTTAAATGGGGACAATACTAAAATATTTTCCTAATTGGGGCCCAATTTAAGTTGAATTAAAACATTTACATAATTAGGAGTAAAGTTGGGGGGCACAATTTAATTTCATTAAAATATTTACCTAGTTAGGACTAAAGCTGGGGGCACAACTAGATTTTAATTCAAATATTTACCTAATTAGAGCCAAGACTAGGGGCACAATTAAATTTTAATTCAAATATTTACCTATTTGGGGTCAAGACTAGTTGCATAATTTAATTTTAATTATATTATTTACCTAATTGGAGCTAAGGCTGGGGGCAATTCTTAATTTCATTTAAAAGATTACCTAACTGGGGACAATACTAGGGGAACAAATATATTTTTTGGAGAATATTTTCCTAATTGGGGCCAAAACTGGGGCCCAATTCAAGTTTAAAAAAAACAAATGCATAATAAGGAGTAGGCACGCCCTCAGAGGATGTCAGAAGGACGAAACGTCAGGGCGTAACCTCGCGAAATAATAAAATATTTACCTAGTTAGTACTAAGGCTGGGGGCACAACTAGATTTTAATTAAAACATTTACCTAATTCGGGCCAGGGGCACTATTCAAATTTAATTACAATATTTACCTATTTGGGGTCAAGACTGGGGGGCATAATTTAATTTGAAATAAATTATTTACCTAATCGGGGGCCAAATCAAATAAACATTTTAATTAATTGGAGGGGAAGTTTTATATGTACGGTAACAGTGCAACAACAAACATTCCTTTGGCTGACCCATTGCGGTGATCAATTTTTATTTCATTAAAGGAGTTGTAAAGTAAAAAAATGTTTCACCCTAATGCAATCTATGCATTAAGGGGAAAAAACATCTGATGCTGCCGCCCCCCCCCCCCCCCCCGAGCCCCCGTTATACTAACCTGACCCCTCGAAAGTCCCGCGCGGTCCTGAGATCCTCTTCCCCGCTCAGCCTGGCCGCTGATTGGCTAGAGAGGATGGATTGAGAGCAGCGCAGCCATTGGCTGGCGCTGCTGTCAATCACATCCAGTGACGTAGCGCGCTGAGGGGCGGGGCCGAGTGATACAGTGAGCGGCTATGGCCGCTCGCTGTATCACGGGAGCGCGCCCGCAATTACTCACCACCATGCGAGCTCTCTCGCATAACTGTGGTCAGTACTTGCAGGGGGGGACCAGAGACAGCCGCCGAGGGACCCCAGAAGACGTGGATCGGGGCCACTCTGTGCAAAACGAACTGCACAGTGGAGGCAAGTATAACATATTTGTTATTTTAATGTAAAAAAAAATTTCCTTTAATAACCCTTTTAAGTAACCAACCAATTGACACACAATTATCATAACAGAGTGAATAACACTGAATTAGACCATGCATTCATCAAGCAGAGAATTCGGTGGCTAGGATTTTGAATTTTTACATTTAGATCTGTATGATTCCTCTATCGTCATACTTTCGAAATTACCTCAAAATATAATAAAAATGGTCAGATAGATGCTTTAGAAATATTCGTACCACGGTAGAAGTAAAGGTCGGGGGGTAACACTATCTAACACTTTAAACAAACAATAAAAGAAGTGATAATAGAATGTTGACACACAAAGCACAAGCTTGGGAATGTGAGATGTTCTTACAGAGTAAGTTCCCACCATTCTTGTTTTAGGAGGAGAACCTATTCTGATCCTGGAAAGGTGGAGCGAAGGTTTAATTTTTAGTATTTTTTTTTTGCCAACCACCATTATTGCGTCTAAACCTGAACTCCTTGGCCCATATTCTCAGTGAAGTTACGATGGAGTATCTCAGGATACTCCATCGTAACTCCCTTTTTTGGCCAGTGTATCTATGCGCCTGTTTCTTAGAATCATTTTCGCATAGATACACTTAAGATCCGCCATCTGTAAGTCACTTACACTGGCGGATCTTAAATGTAATGACGCCGGCTGCCGCTAGATGGCATTTACGTGAAGGACTCATTTGCTTATGCAAATGAGCCTTCTACGCCGATTCCCGAACGAGTTTGCGTTGCGTAACCGTCGCTAACGTCGTTTGCGTAAGCGGAAACTTACCCCTGCTATATGAGGGGTAAGTTTCCGCAAGTCCCACGTAGGCCATGTTACGGATGGCGTCGGGTCCGCGTCGTGTTTTTTCGTCGGGTACGTCGTTTACGTAAGTCGTTCTTGAATACGACTTTACGTCAATGACGCACACGTCAGCGTCATTGACGTTTTCCGCCGAGAACTGGAGCATGCGCACTGGGCTTTTTGAAGCCCGGCGCATGCGCAGTTCATTAGAATCGGGGGCGTGCTTAATTTGAATAGAAGCCGCCCCCCTTGGAGATCCGCCAGGCTACGCCGGGGCATTTACACTCCGCCGTCCCAACTTACGGAGCAAGTGTTTGGGGAATACAACACTTGCTCCTGTAAGTTGGGACAGCGGAGTGTAAGTGCCTTAAGCGCAGCCCGCGGATTTTTAGAGAGAATATGGGCCCATGTTTTCAAAAAAATAAATAAAAAACATTAATCTCAGTGCTGCTGGTCTCCCACATACTCTTTGAAGCCACTTTATATCTACTCCAGCAATGGCTTCATCACATTTCTAAGGATGGGTATCCTATTGGTGACAACAGTTGACCATGCCTGAGTAATGAACATTACATTTGTGGTTTCTATCAGAAGCTTATGTGAAAGGGTGGCAGGGGCTAGGTGTTGTTGCTTTCTCAGTGCCTCTTCCATTCAGAAAACATCTTGCATACTTTTCACAGAATACAAGGCATTTTATGAATGGAGGGGGTTTGGAAATATCACGATCTTCACTTCTGCAATCACAGATTGCTTTTTATACCGTGAAAGCTCTATTTGTGGGAAAAAAAGGACGTCAATTTTGTTTGGGAGCCACGTCGCACGACCGCGCAATTGTCCGTTAAATCGATGCAGTGCCGAATCGCAAAAAGTGGCCCAGTCTTTGGCACGCAAAACCGTCAGGGGCTTAAGTGGTTAAAAAAGAAAACTTATCACATTGCAAATGAGTGTTAGGCATTTACAAAGAACCATAGCACACAAGTACATGCAATTACTTCTTATCATACATACAGAGCATCCTATGAATTTAAAACACCAAATATCTAATCCGATTTGAAAACAAATTTGACTGCATGAATAAAACAGACAGGATTTCTTCTAAAGTATCACAAGGCAGGGATATAAGAAAACTTGTAGTCATTATAGATACTGTATAAGCTCCTCTAATTCCACCACTGAAGAGATAAGGATAAGCATGACTTCCATTTGGAGAAGGGACTTCCAGTGTCTTCAACTTGACACTTTCAAAAGGTTGCATGTTTTTAGTTACAGAGGAGGTCTAGGGCTAGAATTTTTGCTCTCGCTCTAACGATCGCGGCGATACCTCACTTGTGTGGTTTGAACACCATCTTCATATGCGGGCGCTGCTCACGTAAGCGGTCTCTTCTGCAAGCGAGCTTGGCAGGAAGGGGGGGATTTAAAAAAGTTTTTTCTTATTTATTTTACCTTTATTTTTTATTTTTACACTGTTCTTTCTTTAAAAAAAAATGGTGTCACTTTTATTCCTATTACAAGGAATCCCTTGTACTAGAAAAAAAGCATGACAGGTCCTCTTTAATATGAGATCTGGGGTCAAAAAGACCTCAGATCTCATATTTACACTAAAATGCAATAGAAAATAAATAAAATGTAATGTCAAAAAAACAAAAAAAAAGCATCTCTAAGGCCTCGTACACACGGACGGACAGTCCGCTGAAAACAGTCCGCCGGACCGTTTTCAGCGGACTTGTCCGCCCGGAGATTTCTGTCTGATGGTTGTACACACCATCAGACAGAAATCCGCGCGTAAACAATACGCGGGGACGTGGCCGCGCCGTCGCCGCGACGATGACACGGCGACGTGGGCGGCCCTGGAAGTTCAAAGCTTCGACGCATGCGTCGAATCAGTACGACGCATGCGAGGGATGGCGGCCGATCGGACGTGTCTGGTGAGTCTGTACAGATGACCGAACACGTCCGACGGACAGGTTTCCAGCGGACAGATTTCTTAGCATACTAAGAAACATTTGTCCGCTGGAAACTGTCCGATTCGCCGGACAATTGTCCGCTCGGGCCTACACACGACCGAACATGTCTGCTGAAACTGGTCCGTCGGACCAGTTTCAGAGGACAGATCCGGTCGTGTGTACGGGGCCTTAGAGCTATGGGGGAATAACGTTTTGACATCGATCCTGCCCTGCAATGATATGGAGATGGGTGGGAGCCATCTTCCCCTCACTCGTCTCCATACCTAGCCAGATCGCCTCTGCTGCTACCGACGACTTTGGTAAGCGGCGGGAGGGGGGGTCCCCTCTCTCGCCACTGATAAGTGATCTCTCGGCGAATCCGCCGCAGAGACCACTTTTATCTGAAACCGGACCACTCAATGAAGAAGAGGAGGATACCGGGGGTAATGGTAGCTAGCTGCTGCCTAGTGCGCAATTTTAAAGCGAGATCTGTTTGGCGTTTTTTAGGCGCTTTTGGGCTAAAAATAGCGCCTGTAAAACGCTTCCGCTGCAGCCCCAGTGTGAAAGCCTGAGTGCTTTCACACTGGGGCACTGCCAGGGCATTAGAAAAAGTCCTCCAAGCAGCATCTCTGTTTTAAAAAATGGCCCACTGAGCCAACGGCCCACCGGGAAACTCCCTGTAGTCCCTATGGCCAGTCCATCCCTGATTGAAATCATATCCCCTCTCAAACGTTTCTTCTCTAGAGAGAATAAGTTTAGTGCTCACAACCTTTTCTCATAACTAATATCCTCCAGACTCTTTATTAGCTTTGTTGCCCTTCTTTGTACTTGCTCCATTTCCAGTACATCCTTCCTGAGGACTGGTGCCCAGAACTGGACAGCATTCTCCAGGTGCAGCCGGACCAGAGTCTTGTAGAGCAGGAGAATTATCATTTTATCGCTCGAGTGAATCCCCTCACTCCCTGCAATCAGTTGGGGTTTATAACAGATTTCAATAGTCCATCAAGCAAAAATAAGATCGAAATGGAGCTGTGTCGGCGTTGCTGTCCATGGTGCTGTAAAGATAATGAAGCACTTATTTATAGCCAACTATGCAGCACTTTTTGAAGGACATTTGGACAGATGTCTTGTTCTATAGCATGTTATTAGAGGTGCTGTGACAGATCGCCTCTGTACTGTAACTGTATTACAGGTGTTGTCACCGCCTGGTTCCGGGGTGTAATAGACAGCAGCTGTCACATTACATTTCCACTGTAGTCATTCTACTAGATGAGATTTAAGGCATTTTATTATACGGTGCAATACATCACATTCCAGCAATCACACAGGCTACAACTATTATCAAGACCCATGCATGCTATGAGTATATATTAGGATGTTCAATGTACAGCGGGGAGTATTTGATACACTGACGATTTTTGCAGGTTTTCCTACTTACAAAGCATGTAGAGGTCTGTAATTTCGGGAACGTCCCTCAGAAGGAGGGGGATCGCACGTGTGCGTTCCCGCGCAGCGGCGCGATCCCAATGCACTCGTGTCACCCGGACACGGCGCATCTCAGATCAGCAGGAGGGCTCTGTGACTGGCCCTTCTGATCACATGCGGGCGTGTCCACTCACAGCCGTCATGTGATGTAAACAAAGAGCCGGTTGCTAGGCGATCGGTTCTCCTCTTCTCACACAAAAGTTGTCGGTGAGGAGAGGAGAGGGATCGCTGCAGCCCGGCTGCTGATCAGTGAGTATCAGCTGTTTTTTACAGCTTTTTACTCACTGATCACCAGCCTAGTGTCCCCACATGTAAAACACACACAGTAAACACACATGTCCCCACATAGTAAAAACACCTGTCCCCCACATATGGAACAGTAAAATCACATGTCCCAATGATCATTTGCACACATGTCCGTGATCTCCTGCGCACATCTGTACATGATCATTTGCGTACATCTATCCGTGATCACACAAACCAATTATTATACACTTAGCCCAGGTTCACACTGGGTACGATTTCCTTCGATTTGAGATGCGATTTCACATGTGAAATCGCATCTCAAATCGGCGGCATTTGCCGGCAATTGTCGGCAATGACACTGTCCTAATCGGTGCGACGCCGCATCTGCGGCGCTGCACCGATTTCAAAAAGTAGTTCCTGTACTACTTTTTGCGATTTCGGGCCGCGATTTACATAGACATCTGTGCAGAAACCTGCACAGATGTCTCTTAAATCGCGGCCGAAATCGGGACAGCCGGCGGGAGTGAAATCGTGCGAGTTCAGCTGAACTCGCTCGGCTTCACTCCCGCAGCCCAGTGTGAACCAGGGCTAAATGGGATTTTCTACCATAAACATGTAGCAGAATACATTTTGGCTTAAATTTATGACAAAATTTGATTTTATTGGATTTCTTTTAAAATAGAAAGAAGAAAATATAGTTTTTTTTTTCCAAATTTCCGCTCTTTTTACGCTTATATCGCAAAAAAATAAAAACAGAGTCATAAATACCACCAAAAGAAAGCTCTATTTGTGCAAACAAAATGATAAAAATGTTATTTGGGATATTGAGCTGAGGGGAGTGGCCAGCGATGGATGTGTCCTGCTGAAGCTCTGTCCTTCTCGGCTCTTAACGGCTCTCACAGACGCTCAAATGGCAGGGTAACTAGTGTTGAGCGGAATACGCCATATTCGATTTCGCGATATATCACGAATATATAGACGAATATTCGTGAAATATTCGCTAAAATTGAATATTTGTGATATTTTATCAAAAAAAAAAATTTTGCAAAATTTCGCTAATGCGAATGCGAAATTGATTGCGAAATTTCGCTAATGCGAATGCAAAATTGATTGCGAAATTTTGAAACATTCAATTTCCCCTGCCGTTTGGAAAAAGTGTGGTTTTACATAATGGACCCTGCAACTAACAACAAGGTATTAATAAAATAAATACATTATTATATAGATTTGAGGGTTTACTTTGCCCAATTTGTATATTGATTAGTTTAATAAATATTGAATAACCATAGATTTGGAAAATACAGATCTCTCCTTTAGACTGACCTGTATTGAGTTAGGTAAAGATCAACCGCACACTGGGGCCCCTGATTCTGTTGAGTTGAAAAAAAAAACCAAGTAAACCGTTTACGTTGACATCTCTTAAATGTCTTTATGTTAAACAGTTATTATTCTCATTAAAGAGGTGAAATGCAAATGATGACACGGGACAAAAGATGGAAAATTCTTTGAAGATGTGATACACTGGAAAAACGCACATAAACACTCCACTCTCTCCTATGACAACTGTGGTAGGAGAACTCTGATTGGCTCTGATGCAAAAGAAGGGCGGAGAAAGTATTCGCGAATATTCGTAATACGAATATTCGCGATTGCGAATATTCGGCAACATAAACGGATCGCCTCAGCTTAGCTACTCGGCCCAGGGTCTCTAATCATACCAGCAATGCTTTTAGACGTCGATGGAGATCACTAGGATGTGATCTGTTTTAAAAATAAATTTCAAAAAATACGAATATTCGGAGTAGCGAATTTTGGCCGCGAAATTCGAGTTATTCGCGAATATTCGTATATGCCATATTCGTAACGAATATTCGCAATGCGAATATTCGTGAGCAACACTAGTAACTACAAAATAATATACACCATATCACTCCCTAGAGCCCAGGGATCACAACAATATGTTTTTTGGAGTAACCCGTGGAAAAACCGCAGCTAAAACCCTCAAAGAAAAGCCGCTCAAAGGGAATATTAAAATGGCACTGTCAAATTCTCCTCAGGCAGTCAAACCCCGCTCTGACAAGAAACAACAGCACTTATCACAGGATTCCTTTGATACTGATGATGAACACAGTGCCATAAGCCAGTCAAAACAAACTGATACATTACAACCCAAAATATTGAAACAAATAGAGAAAATGTTTCAAAAAGCTTTGAAAGTGTCCTCTGAACAAATTACTGAGACTCTGACTAAAGAAATCAGAGACATAGGTCAGCGCACTGCGGACCTTGAATACAGGATGGATGATATTGAAACAAGCATAGCAACCCATGACAATGAATTTGAAATGCTAAAAGAAGAAAATGCAGCAATGCAAGCCCGTTTGGAGGATTTTGAGAACAGGGCTTGCCGCTCAAATCTTCGTATAAGAGCTATACCGGAGTAAATCATTGACCTCCAATCGTCTATGACAGCCCTCTTTCAAGAACTAACACCATCAATTCCTATAGAAAGATTGGAAATGGATAGAATCCACAGAGCTTTAGGGCCACGCAAAGCTGATGGCCCCCCTCGCGATATAATTGCTAAGTTCCACTTTTTCCGCACCAAAGATCAAATTATATCTGCAGCTAGACTGAAAGAATCTCTTACTTTCCAAGGACATACGTACCAATTTTTTGCGGATTTATCTCCCATAACAGTAGCTAAACTTTGTGAGCTGAAACCTTTGCTCCTAAATCTCCAACTCCACCACATCCCATATCAATGGGGGTTTCCATTTTCAATTAGGTTCACTTATCAAGGAGCCAAATACTCCAGCAAAACCACTACAGAACTAAAGAACACGCTGCAAAAACTTCAGCTTTATAATAAGTCATCTGCAAATACGCGACGCCGTGCCCTTTCTGACTCTCCTCCACATTCATCAATCCCTGAACCTGATGGAAACAGACAGGCTACCCCGAAGAGAGGCCGTTTCAATCCTCCAGTTTCTGACCAGCAGGATACAATGGACTGACTTGACTGAGTAACTCACTTTGTGTCTCCTCCAAACTCCATGGTTAATTTAGCCATGCCTTAATTCATTCACATTTTTCCTACCCATAGAAGACAACGTATCAGTACACTTAAAATCATTCTGCCAAATCGCCTTGTTATACCCTCATAAGTCTCTCTTCATTGTAACATCCTGTCTCTCCCCCTTCTCCTATAACTACCTCTACCCCCTCCCCCACCCCCTCCTTCCCCCTTTCCTTTCCTCCCCTTCATACACTATGAAGAGACAGAAGTTGTATCTCCAAGGCTTTGTGTATTTATACTAATATTCTTGTTATTAACCCTATTCCTTTCCTACAGAGTGAATACTTAATTATCTTCCACACTTATAGCAGCCCTGAGGTGTATCAATCCTATGATCATACTAGAATTGAAATTTGCCATTTCTAGTTTTGAAATGTATAAGGTTAATTGCATAGGTGTGCGCAGCCTATTGCATTAGGGTGTGCACCATTAAGCTCAAACACGTGTGTGTGTGTGTGTGTGTGTGTGTGTGTGTGTGTGTCTACATACTGTATATATGACCCCCGGCACAATGATCTCCCTGCCGGCAGAGTGAAAGAGAAGAGCATAAACACTTCTCTTATGGCAAAGCCAGTAAGATGGAGATCTTTCCCATGTCTCTGTGGCTACACAGAGCAATAACACTAATGCACATGGAGTTATTAGGGTGTGCCTAGGCACACCCTGTGCGCACGCCTATGGTTAATTGTTTATCTTATGTTCTTAATTGAGGAATAACTAGTCACTAGTTAAATACATGTTTGTAGCTGGTTACTTTGCCAAGTTTGGTTGTCTTAGTTTAATATGGTTTTTTTTTCTTTCCTTATTCTTGAATAAATTTTAACTGTTGAGAAGTCGAGAAGAGGTCACTGCGCCTCTCATTTTTCTGTCCTAGGACTCTCCCTCACTGTAGTTACAGTGTAGGGGGCCTCCTCAGACAAACTTTGTGCCTCTGAGCTCCTGTCATTTTTGAGCTCAGAAAGCCTACTTTTTATTTCTTGCTATGGATTTCAACCATCTCAATCTAATTAGATTACTGTCTATCATCTCCTTTTTTTTTTCTTCTATCCTATTTCTTATTCTTTCTCCATTTTCCTCCCTTACTCCGGGTTTTGTCTAATACCACAATTTACATTTGATATGTACTGTTATATTTTTCTCAACACTCTTATATGGCTCCATTGAATGTACTTACCCTAAATACACAAGGTCTAAACATACCTCATAAACAGACTAAAGTTTTCAGGTCACTTTCAGCATCAAAAGCACACATAGTCTGCCTCCAGGAGACTCATTTCACTGAATCCTCCACCCCTAAATATTTTGGTGCAAGCTACCCCCAGGTTTATACAGCCTCAGCCAAGTTCAAACACAGAGGAGTGTTAATAGCATTTCACCGAACTACACCCTTTTCCCTAGAAACCAAAATCAAAGATCCAGAAGGTCGCTACCTCATATTTATAGGCAACCTATGCGATATCCCAATCACAATAGTCTCATATTACGCACCCAACAAAAGACCAACATCATTTTTATCCCACCACCTTCAAGTTATTGATACACATAAAGTAGGCACACTCCTGATTTGTGGAGATTCCAATCAAACAATTTATCCCTATTTAGATAAATCACCATTACCCCCTACATCTAATTCTCAATCTACATAGTTTGAGACTCCTTCAACAACATTCATTAACAGATTCTTTCCGTGAAATTAACCAATCCAAACGTCAATACTCCTTCTATTCTCACCCTCACAAATCCTTTTCCCGTATTGATCACATTTTAATTTCTATTTTGTATTTCCCCTGAATTGCTCACCTCATATATCAAACCCTATACATGGACCGATCATTGCACTATAATTTCCATCTTTAATTTATTACTTCCAAAAGCACAAGACTCAACGTGGCAAATAAACAACTCTCTCTTATCACACCCTTTACTCTCTCAAGACCTAGAAATTGCCCTAAAAAAATACTTAAAAAATAATAAATCCTCAGATATATCCCCACTAACATTATGGGAAGCGCATAAGCCTGTCCTTAGAGGGTATTGCTTACGTCAAGCATCACATCAAAAGAAAGAAAAGAAAAAACTGCAACAAAAACTTGAAACTGAATTTAGCAACTGTCATAATAAATTCCAATCTAGCCCTACACCGCAGAATAAAACACAACTCGAGAAAGCTAGCTTAAATCTAGACCTATTTTTGTCAGAATCTGTAGATAAAACTCTTCGTAAGTCCAAACAAAAATACTACTTCCAAGCCAATAAACCTGGCACTCTCCTTGCACGTGCACTTAAAAAACTAAACAACCCATCCAAACCAATCCGACTGAAAATCTCCCATGATAAATATACAAGTAATCCAGTCAATATCCTTCATACCTTCCACAAACATCTCACCTCCTTGTATAAAAAAAGAAGGCTGTTTCGACCAATCCTCAGCAGAAACTTTTTTTTCTCAAATAAAACTCCCTACTCTATCCCAAAGTCATTACGAAAGCCTTGAAAGCCCCATCACTCCCATTGAAATTGAACAAGCAATCAAATGCCTCAAACCTAATAAGCGTCCGGGACCAGATGGGTTTTCAGCCCTTTACTATAAAAAATTCTCACATATATTAACTCCCATGATGTTAGAAGCATTCAACTCCATCATTAATAACCAATCATTCAGATCTGAAACTCTAACGGCAATTATATCTATGATTCCTAAGCCACAATCTGAGGACTCTTCCTGTGCTAATTTTAGAACTATATCGCTCTTAAATCTAGATATAAAATTATTAGCGAAAGTGATTGCAACCCGATTGAATAGCATAATAGGTACCTTAATAAGTAACGACCAGGTTGGTTTTATCCCAATGCGCCAAGCAACTGATAATGTTCGTAGGGCTTTGTTGCTGATCCAAGCAGCCAAAAAAAGAAGAATCCCTATGTGTCTACTGTCACTAGACATCAAAAAAGCCTTTGACACGGTAACGTGGCCCTACCTACATTTCACTTTACAAAGATGGGGCTTTGGCCCACATTTCCTTAGTTGGGTCACATCTTTATATAATAACCCAAAGGCATACATCAAGTATGCAGGTTATAAATCAGCTATGTTCAATATTAACAGAGGCACTCGCCAGGGGTGCCCCCTCTCCCCACTGTTATTTGCCTTACTCATTGAACCCCTAGCTCAAGCTATTAGAACAAATCCATAAATTAAAGGTATAGAACTGTCTGGCTACCATCATAAACTCTGCTTATTTGCTGATGATATTTTAATTTTCATGTCTTCCCCCCATATTACAGCTCCCAACGTTATAAACAAACTTGACCAGTTTGCCCATATAGCTGGATTAAAAATAAACATGCAAAAATCTCTAGCTTTAAACATTTATTTTCCCCCCAGATATACTTCAACAAGCAAAGATATCCCTCCCTTTTACATGGTCCGCGACACATCTCTCATATCTAGTTATTGTACTTACCCCTGATCTAAAAGATATTTTCTCCGCCAACTACCCTCCACTGTTACGGAAAATTTCTAATTATTTAAAGCAATGGTCCACTCTCCGCTTATCTTGGTTAGGTAAAATAAATGTTATAAAAATGACTATATTACCCAAAATGTTATATCTCTTTAGAGTTTTACCCATTCCTATTCCAGCCTACTTCCTCAGAAACCTACAACGAAAAACATAATCATATATATGAAGCACTTTAAAATCTCGAATCTCTCCACACACCCTATACCTCCCTAAACTTAAAGGAGGTGCAGGTTTCCCAAACTTTGCCACTTATTTTCATGCTGCGCAAATAGCAAACATTCCCAAATACCATGTAAGCCATTAAATTCCACTATGGGTAGTAATTGAAACCATTGATAGCGACCCAATCTCTATACCAAATCTCATATGGTCCACCTCCTTTAACCACAAAATAATCGACAATAAGATTACTAAACATACAATCACTATTTGGGAAAGATTTAAAATGACCCAGGGTTTACAATCCCCACATGTACCCCTTATATCTTTTATGACAGGGTTTGACAAATTTGCTTGGAATCTAGGAGCCAGCTAAAAAAGTTAGGAGCCAGAAAACGCACCCCGTCCCGACGAGCTTGCGCGCAGAAGCGAACACATACGTGAGCAGCGCCCGCATATGTAAACGGTGTTCAAACCACACATGTGAGGTATCGAGCGAGAGCAATAATTCTAGCCTTAGACCTCCTCTGTAACTCAAAACATGCAACCTGTAGATTTTTTTAAACGTCGCCTATGAAGATTTTAAAGGGTAAAAGTTTGTCGGCATTCCACGAGCGGACGCAATTTTGAAGTGTGACATGTTGGGTATGAATTTACTCGGCGTAACATTATCTTTCATAATATTAAAAAAAATGGGGATAACTTTACTGTTGTCTTATTTTTTAATTAAAAAAAGTGTATTTTTTTCCCAAAAAAGTGCGCTTGTAAGACCGCTGCGCAAATACGGCGTGACAGAAAGTATTGCAACATTCGCCATTTTATTCTCTAGAGTGTTAGGATAAAAAATATATATATAATGTTTGAGGGTTCTAATTGGAGGGAAGAAGATGGCAGTGAAAAATATTGAAAAATGACATTAGAATTGCTGTTTAACTTGTAATGCTTAACTTGTAATACCAACGGCCACCACCAGATGGCGCCAGCTCACATCTGGTGGTAATAACCTGTAATACCAACGGCTCACCACCAGATGGCGCCAGCCCACCTTCCAAGCCAAGTCGCCAGGACACTATTTCTAGTCGCCATGGCGACCGGGATTTTTCGAGCCCTGTTTTATGAGAAACTCAAAGTTTTACCCAGCCCTCACATTTCCTAGAACCTTCATAAGATGGATTTCAGCGGGTCCAACACAATGTTGTGTCTTTTTAAAACCTGCCTCATTTAAAACATTACTGGAAAAATTACTGGAAAAAAATATTCCTCATGATTTCAGCAGTTTTCAAGAAATCCATTACTCCTGATCCGACTACCGCACTCCTAAATTTATAGCATTTTTATAGCACCGATCGCTGTATAAATGACACTGGTCCCAAAATAGTCAAGTGTCCGATGTGTCCACCATAATGTCGCAGTCATGATAAAAATCGCAGATCGCCACCATTACTAATAAAAAATAATAATAAAAAAAATGCCATAAAACGATCCCCTATCTTGTAGACGCTATAACTTTTACGCAAACCAATCAATATGCGCTTATTGCGTTTGTTTTTATTTACCAAAAATATGCAGAAGAATACGTATCGGCCAAAACTTTTTATATATTTTGGGGGATATTTTATTATAGCAAAAAGTAAAAAATATTGAATTTTTTTCAAAATTGTCGCTCTATTTTTGTTTATAGCGCAAACAAATAAACACAGCAGAGGTGATCAAATACCACCAAAAGAAAGCTCTATTTGTGGGGAAAAAAAGGACGCAGATTTTGTTTGGGAGCCACGTCGCACGACCGCGCAATTGTCAGTTAAAAGTGCCAAATCGCAAAAAGTGCTCTGGTCAGGAAGGGGTAAATTCTTCCGGGGCAGAAGTGGTTAATAAGCGACAAGCTTTCCGCGTCTCGATTGTGAATTTGCCGCAATTGCAGTGCAATTTATCACAACAAAATCACACCGCGCTTTGGGTGCCCAATTAGAAATAATGGCATCGCAAATGCGTCCTGCGTTTTGAGAATCGCCGCATTTTGCAATTTCAGGTGTGACTAAAGCCTTAAAGGGTAACTTCACTTTCGTGGGGAAAAAAAATAGCAAATAAAGAAAAAATAATATAGCGCCAGGGCCATCTTTAATGTTGATTGGGCAAACATTTTCTTGCACCCCCCCCCCCCCCCCCATGTAATTTTGCTTTCCCGACTTTCTCTGAGACATACAATAAATATCAGCTAGACCTAAAATCAGTTTACTGTATCAGATCAGGCAGTGATTGCGATTGGTTGCCAGAGGTTACAGCATTTCATTACCGCTTACTGACTGGTTGCTAAAGGTTACAGCACACATTACGGCTCACTGATTAGTTGCTAGAGGTTACAGCACATGATTTCTTCTTGATTGGTTGCTAGAGATTAATGTACAGTAATACTGCTCACTGGTTGCTAGAGGTGACAGCTTAACTCCTCACTGCAGAGGGGCGTGATATACATATGAATGCCGCCTTTATTTACATATCAATGCCGCCAGTCACACCTATTTACATATCAATTCTCCCACTATTTGCATATGAATGACAGTTATTTACATGTCAACACAGGGTCTGCCGGTGAGTCACCTGTACACAATAGGGCAGAGCTGGGCAGCATTAGTAGCAGCACTTCACACTGAGATATCGGGACACAGCACATGACTAAAACTTCAAAGGACTAGGAAATTTAAACTGGGATAGTTGACAAGTATGACACAGCTGTTTTGACAGGGTCCATGGCAGCTGCCCCTTTTGCCCTGCCTTAAAGACGGCCCTGTATAGCGCATATAATTGCAACACTTAGGCCCCATACACACGAGAGGATTTATCCGCAGATACGGTCCAGCGGATAAATCCTCTCGAGGATTTCAGAAGATTTCTATGCGATGGCGTGTACACACCATCGCATTGAAATCCGCGCTGAAATCCTCTGGCGATGACGTGTCGCGCCGTCGCCGCTATTATGTCGCGGCGACGGGCGCGACGCTGTCATATAAGGAATTCCACGCATGCGTCAAATCATTACGACGCGTGCGGGGAATCCCTTCGGACGGATGGATCCGGTAAGTCTGTACAGACGAGCGGATCCATCCGTTGGAATGGATTCCAGCAGATGGATTTGTTGTGCATGTCAGCGAATATCCGATCTGCTGGAATCCATCCCAGAGGAGATTTCTCAGCGGAAACAGATCCGCTGGCGTGTACACACCATAGGATCTATCCGCTGAAACCCATTTGCTGGGATTTATCTGCGGATGGATTCGATCGTGTGTATGGGGCCTAATTGTAATTGAATGTTATTAAAAATTAATTTCCTTTGTTTTTCAATCTGCAGCCAATGTAATTTTCTGAAAATGCATTGCAATATGGCTACATGGAGTTCTATACACCTGTAGGTAGATTCATGTAGGGGTGCCTAAAATTAAGGTCGGCGTAGCCTAGCCTGTTTAGGCTTCACCGCCGTAAATTAACTAGGCTAGTAGTGATTCACAATCTACGAATTCAAATTGGTTGGAGGGGGGCGTGTTGTATGGAAATGAGGCTTGACCTCACGTTTTTTTAAGTTTTTTGACACTGCGCATGCGCCGGGCGACTACATTTCCCAGTGCGCATTGCGGCTAAGTATGCCGTACTGGCCTATTGATTTCGACGTGGACGTAAATGACGTAAATCCCGATTCGCGGACGACTTACGCAAACGACGTTAACATTTCGAATTTTGCGGCGGGAACGACGGCCTTACTTAACATTGGCTAGGCCACTAGAGCATAGCTCTAACTTTATGGCGGCCTATCCCTTACGGAAACTACGTAATTCGACGGCGTAAGCCTGGCGTACGTTCGTGAATCGGCGTATCCCCTCATTTACATAATCTACGCCGGCCGCAATGAAAGCGCCATCTAGCGGCCATCAGAAACATTGCAAGCTAAGATAGAACAGCGCAAGCCGTCGTATCTTAGATATGTTAAAGCGTATCTCTGTTTGAGCATACACATAAACAAACGCCGGCGTAGATTCAGAGTTAGGCCGGCTTATCTACTGATAAGCCGGCCTAACTCTTTCTGAATCTACCTAACTATTTCTTGCTTGTGTGATTGGCTTAGCAGTTTCCCAGAAGTCTGCCTAAGATACAAGTCAGATTTCAGGCATCCCCTGCAACGAAAATGTCATTTTTGGAGATATACTTTCAATAAGAACACGTCTAAAGGGATGCAGGCCCAGCCGCTTTCCTTATTAGTGCTCCACAGCTGAACACCTGACAGTTAATTAGGAAACCACTCCCATTAGACCCACTGTGCTCAGAGGCATAGACAAACACACAGGGATTTCTTCAGAATAACAAAAGGTAGGAATCTGCAACAAAGGTTGTTATAATCCTTGCAATGTACATTTTTTGAGTTAAGCTTTAAATTTAAAAAGAGGGGAGTTGGTGAAGAGAATTGAAAAGATTAAAAAATGCAAACATTCTTAATGTGAAAAAAATACTGTTTTTGTTTTTACAAAGTTTTTGCTGAAATTTAGGAAATTTAGGCAAAATGTTGCTTGAAAATCCATAACAAAGGTAAAAGTAAGGAGGGGGTTATTTAAACTGCTGATACACTTCTGGGAAAGGAAGGAATGAGAAATTAGCAGTTGAGTCACTGCTGGGAGAGGGGAGCTGAGCTACCGAGTCACTGCTGGGAAGAGGGGAAGCTGCGCTTCTAAGTCACTACAGGGAGGGGGTAGCTGAATGAGCTGCAAAGTGAATGCTGGGAGGAAGAAGGGCAGGGTGAGCTGCTGGTCACTGGTTGAAGTCACTGGTTGTAGTGGGAGATAAGCTGCTGAACTACAGCTAAAAGGGGAAGCTGAGCTTCTAAATCACCATTGGGAGTAAGGCATCAGGGTGAGCTGAACCAAGGCTGGGACAAACGGTGGGCCAGTCGGGGTGGCTGCCCTGGGCAATGTGGTATCATGTGAGGTGGGAGGGGGCACCACAAGGAGATTTGGAGGGGGAATTTGGGGGGTTGTGGCAGGGATTAAGAAGTGTTCTAGGAGGGGAAATTTGGGAAGGTGTGCTAGAAGTGGTGATTGGGGGGATTTGTGTTGGGGAGGGTGGTTAAAGAAGATTTGTGCTAGGATGGGGGATTTAGGGGGTTTGTGCTAGAATAGGTTATATGGTTGGGGGGGGGGGGGGGGATTTGCGCTAGGATCGTAGATTTTTTCTTTGAGGAGGTATTCTTTTGCTAGCAGGGGAAATCGGGGGGGGGGGGGGGTTGTGCTTGTAGGGGAGATTTTAGGGGTGGAGTTTTTTTTGAGGGGTGGAGGTTTTTTTTGGGGAGGGGTTGAATTTTTGTGTTGGGGGCATATGGGGAGAGAGAGGATTTGATCTGGGAGGATGGGGGGGGGGCAAATATTTGTGCTAGGAGAGGGAATGGGAATATGTTTATGCTGGGAAAAAGGCAGGATTTATGTTTTTTTTTTTTTTTTTTTTTTGGGGGGGGGGGATTTTTGCTGACACATAATCATACATCTTGGGGAAGGTGGATGCAATTTAGCATCTTCGCCCTAGAGCTCTAGATGACCTTGTCTCTGCACTGAGCTATTGAGCTACTGCTGGGGGAGCAGGCTGAGTCACTGCTGGAAGTGGATAGCTGAGCTGGTGATTCACTGCTGGGGGTGGGAGCTAATCTGCTGAGCCACAGCTGAAATGGGAAGCTGAGCTTTTAAATCACTATTGGGAGTGGGGAGCAGGGTGAGCTGAGCTACTGCTGGTGGAGCAGGGTGAGCTAAGCTGCTGAGCTACGAATGGTGGAGCAAGGGAAGCTGAGCTGCTGAGTCAAATCTAGGAGGTGGAGCATAGGGAACTGAGCTGCTGAGTCACTGCTGGAAGAGAAAAGCTGAGTTGCCGAGTCAAATCTAGGAGGTGGAGCATAGGGAACTGAGCTGCTGAGTCACTGCTGGAAGAGGAGAGCTGAGTCAAATCTAGGAGGTGGAGCATAGGGAACTGAGCTGCTGAGTCACTGCTGGAAGAGGGGAGCTGAGCTGCTGAGACAAATCTAGGAGGTGGAGCATAGGGAACTGAGCTGCTGAGTCACTGCTGGAAGAGGGGAGCTGAGCTGCTGAGTCAAATCTAGGAGGTGGAGCATAGGGAACTGAGCTGCTGAGTCACTGCTGGGGCAGAGGAGCAAGATGAGCTGAGCTGCTCACTCACTTCTGGGAGGGGGAAGTGATGCTAAAAAAAACAACTTGATCAACTTTAGTGCTGCCGCTGTGAACTTTGAGGATGAGTTGTGTTGAAGTGCCTTTAGCTGCAGAGGTCAGTACATGCTTGTTGTAAAGCTCACTGCATTGTTAAGCATATGTCATTTTTTGAACATTAAGAACCTGACCACATATTCACTTTAGAAAAGACTCAAGCCATGTAAACACGATTGGATATCTGATGGAATCTAATCCGATGGATTTTTTCATCAAATATCCGATGAAGCTGACTTTCATCAGTCTTGCCTGCACACCATCGGTCAAATATCCGACCGTGTCCAACGCGGTGACGTAAAACACTACGACATGCTGAGAAAAATCAAGTTGAATTCTTCCGAGCATGCGTCGACTTGATTCTGAGCATGCATGGATTTTTGACCGATAGCCTTCCACACAGACAATTGTTTTTTTTTTCTATCGATTTTTTTATCCATAGGAAAATTTTAAAACATGTTCTATTTTTTTTCACCGATCGTGTGTACAAGGCTTCCGTCTCACAATTTTTGGAGCACAAACAGATCAACGAGTAATACAATGATGTTACGGGGGTATGGAGGGCACAAATAACCAGTAAATGCCACATGATTGCTGATGACAGACCATTGTATATGTCATACTTTATACTTGAACAAAGGTAAATCGCTCTTTAATGTAATATGCAGATCTTAATGGCTAAAATGACCTTTCCTTATTCTGGTGTGTTAGGTTTGTGTATTGGGTATTTCACGCTCTTATGAGTTGCTAATAATAGGGACTTATACTTGACATCCTGTAAATGCATGCAACGGTTCTTGTGTACTACTTGTACCTCACCAGGGTAAAGAGGCGTTGAGAAGAGTAATTATCCCTCCATCAAATCCTTTACCAGGGTGAAAGGGGTATTGAGATGAATAATTAATCCCTCCATCAGATAGCTTACCAGGGTGAAAGGGCTAATGAGATGAGTAATTATGCCTTCATCAGGTAACTCATCAGGAAGAAAGGGGTGTTGGGATGAGTAATCAACTCTACATTGGGTATTTTACCAGGGTGAAGGGATATTGGGATGAGTAATTAACTCTACACTGGGTACCTTACATGGGTGAAGGGGTGATGAGAAGAGCAGTCATCTGTATATCACGTAACTTATCAGGAAGAAGGAGGTGTTGGGATAAGTAATCATCTCTGCATTGGGTATACCACCAGGGTGAAGGGGTGTTGGGAAGAATAATTAACTCTACACTGGATAACTTACCAAATGAAGAGAATGTTCAGAAGGTTTTTAATTTCTACATTGGCTACCTTACCAGTAGGCATGTGCAAAAGGGAAAATTTCGTTTCGTTTCGTTTTAATTCGTTATTTAATTAATTTCGTTAAGTTAGGTTCGTTACATGTGTTAAATTCGTTTTCGGAACTCGTTCGTTTTCGACCGAATTTCGAAAAATCCGGTCGAATTCGAAAATGCTCTCTTGGAATATAATTTCGAAATTCGATCGGAATTCGAAAAAAAAAAAATTTCGAATTCCAAATCGAAAACCCGCGGACGAAATTCGATCGGAATTCGAAAAAAAAAAAAAAAAAAAAATTCGAATTCCAAATCGAAAACCCGCGGACGAAATTCGATCGGAATTCGAAAAAAAAAAAAAAAAATTCGAATTCCAAATCGAAAACCCGCGGACGAAATTCGATCGGAATTAAAAAAAAAAAAAAATTTTTTTTTTTTTTCGAATTCCAAATCGAAAACCCGCAGACGAAATTCGATCGGAATTCGAAAAAAAAAAAAAAAATTTGAATTCCGATCGAATTTCGTCCGCGGGTTTTCGATTCGGAATCGAAAACGTTCGGATTCGGTAAATTCATTAATATTGCAATTCGGGAATTCGTATGCATCCGAATGTCCGAATAATGAAAAATTCGTCCGAATTTCGATTCGGAACGAAACGAAATGCACATGCCTACTTACCAGGGTGAAGCAGTGTTGGGTGGAATAATCTTCTCTACATTGTCTACCTTACCAGGGTGAAGCAGTGTTGGGTGGAATAATCTTCTCTACATTGTCTACCTTACCAGGGTGAAGCAGTGTTGGGTGGAATAATCATCTCTACGTTGGCTACATTACCCAGGGTGAAGCAGTGTTGGGTGGAATAATCATCTCTACGTTGGCTACATTACCAGGGTGAAGCAGTGTTGGGTGGAATAATCACCTCTACGTTGGCTACATTACCAGGGTGAAGCAGTGTTGGGTGGAATAATCATCTCTACGTTGGCTACATTACCAGGGTGAAGCAGTGTTGGGTGTAATAAACCTCTCTACGTTGGGTGCCTTACCAGGGTAAAGGAGATGTTGAGAAGGGCTGGAATTACTACATTGGGTACCTTACCAGGATGAACAGGGTGTTGAGAACTGTTATCATTCTACATTGGGTACCTTACCAGGGTGAGGGGGTGTTGAGTAGAATAATCACCACCTACATCAGGTACCTTAGCAGGTAAAGAGAATAATCATCTCTACAATGGGTACCTTATCAAAGTAAAGGGGAATTTATTTGAGAAGAGTTTTCATCTCTACCTCCGGTACTTTTCCAGGGTGAAAGGGGTGTTAAAAAGCATAATCATTTCTCTATCAGGTGTCTTACCGGGGTAATGGGGGTGTTGTGGAAGAGTAACCATCTCCAAATCTGGTGCCTTAAAAAGGAAGGGTGAAGGGGATGTTGAGTAGTTATATCTACTTTAGGAATCTTACAGGGTTAAGAGGGTGTTGGGAGAAGTAGTCATCTCTACAATGGGTACCCTACAAGGGTGAGCGGGGGTGTGAGGAAAAATAATCACTCTACATCAGGTACCTTACCAGGGTGGGGGGGGCGTTATTACTCTTACATCGGTTATCTTACCAGGGTGGGGGGTGGAAGTGTTATTACCCTTACATCGGGTACCTTACCAGGGTGGGGGGGAAGCGTCATTACCCTTACATTAAGTACCTTATCAGGGTGGGGGGGAAGCATTATTACCCTTACATTGGGTACCTTACCAGGGTGGGGGGGGCTGTAAGGAAGAGTCCTCACCTCCTACATCAGGTACTTTAACAGGGTGGGGGGGGGGTGAGGAAGCGTGATCACCCTTACATCAGGTACCTTACCAGGGTGAGGGAGTGTGAGGAAGCGTGATCACCCTTATTTTTTTTTTTTTTTTTTTTTTTTTAAGTGTATTTTGTGCGTGTGCTCGAGAGAGGAGCCAGACTGCAGGAGTTGGGAGTAGGCAGGCCTCCCCCAGGGGCAATCTGCCACCTTTCTCCATGCCCCAGGTGGCAATGGCGGGTGTGTGAGGGGGTCCTCCCACACACCCCGCCCTACCTGCTCCGCTTTGAAGCCCAACGGGGCAGAGGGACTCCCTATAAGGGAGTGAGAGGATTAGCCCGCTCAACCAGCCCCGTTAGTCCTTCGCCTCTCTTTTTTAGAGACCGCGTGGTCAAAGTGCATGTGTGTTAACCCAATTTCGAGTGCGTGTATAGGTGTGGTGGTTTTTGTGGGAGGGGGGTGGGCGTACTAAGCGTAGGCTTACCTCGCATAGCACACCCACCGGGAGCCGGGCTGAGACCACCAAACTCAATTCACATGTAGCCGAGACCGGGAACCGAACCCCTGGCTGCAGAGGTGAATGGCTTGTCAGCGCAGTGCCAATCACGTTGAGCCACCGCAGCTCCCTGTGATCACCCTTATATCAAGTACCTTCCCAGGGGGGTGTTGAGAAGAGTAATAATCTCTGAAGCAGGTAGCTTACCTGGGTGAGGACTTTCATCATTACATCAGGAACCTTACTAGGTGAAGAGGGTGTTAAGAAAATAAAATCATCTCTACCTCAGGTACTTTGCCAGGGTAAAGGGAATGTTCAAAAGGGTAATCATTTCTATATCAGGTACCCTACCAGGGTAAAGGGGGTCTTAAAAGGGTAATCCTCTCCAAATCATGTACCTTTAAAAGGTTAAAGGAGTGTTGAAAAAAGCAGCCATCTTATCATTCTCAATCATATTTTACATCAGGAACCTTACAAGGTGAAGAGGGCATTAGGAAAAGTTATAATCTCTACATCGGGTACCCTACAAGGGTAAAGAGAGGGTTGAGGAGAGTATTCATCTCTACCTCAGGTAGTTTGCTAAGGCGAAGGGGGTATTGAGAGGGTAATCCTTTCTATATTGGGTACCTTACCAGGGTGAAAGGAGTGTTGAGAAAGGGTAATCCTCTCTAAATCGGGTACCTTAACCACTTGAGATCCGCGCTATAGACGAAATACGTCCGCAGCGCGGCTCTCAAGTGCCAAGTGGCCGTTTAAAAACGGCCTTTATGTGCATTACCCGCGCGCGCCACTGGGTGGCGTGCGGCGGGTAAAAACTGTCCCGACGCATCGCCGAAGACCCGATGCGTGTACCTGGCGGCCGCGATGTCCGCCGGGTACACGCGATCGTCGGTGACACGGCAGGTGACAGCAGGGACGTGGAGCTCTGTGTGTAAACACAGAGCTCCACGTGCTGTCAGAGGAGAGGAGACCGATCTGTGTCTCTTGTACATAGAGACACAGCATCGGTCACCTCCCCCAGTCACCCCCCTCCCCCCACACAGTTATAACACACCCAGGCTACACATTTAACCCCTTCCTCACCCCCTAGTGTTAACCCCTTCACTGCCAGTCACATTTATACAGTAATTAGTGCATTTTTATAGCACTGATCGCCGTATAAATGTGAATGGCGCCAAATTTGTGTCAAAAGTGTCCGATACGTCCGCCGCAATATCCCAGTCCCAATAAAAATCGCAGATCGCCGCCATTACTAGTAAAAAAAAAAATAATAAAAAAAATCATAATTCTGTTCCCCATTTTGTAGGCGCTATAACTTTTGCGCAAACCAGTCGCTTATTGTGATTTTTTTTTTTTTTTTACAAAAATACGTCGAAAAATACGTATCGGCCTTAACTGAGAAAAAAAATAGTTTTTTAAAAAAAAATTGGGATATTTATTATAGCAACAAGTAAAAAATATATATATATTTTTTTTAAATTGTTGCTCTTTTTTTGTTTATAGCGCAAAAAATAAAAACCGCAGAGGTGATCAAATACCACCAAAATAAAGCTCTATTTGTGGGGAAAAAAGGACGCCAATTTTGTTTGGGAGCCACGTCGCACGACCGCGCAATTGTCAGTTAAAGCGACGCAGTGCCGGACGCTGAGATTTCGCCTGGGAACGAAGGGGGTTTATGTGCCCAGTAAGCAAGTGGTTAAAAGGTTGAGAAGAGTAGTTGGTTATCTTTACATCATAAACTTTACAAAGTGAAGAAGGTGTTAGGAAAAGTCATTATCTCTACATCGATTACCCGACAAGGGTAAAGGGGGTGTTGGGAAAAGTTATCTTTACATTGCGTACCTTACCAGGGTGAAGAGGGTAGTAAGAAGAGTGACCATTTCTATTTTAGGTACCTTACCAGGGTGAAGAGGGCAGGGCCGTCTTTAATTTTGATTGGACCCTGGGCAAAAAAAATCTTGGGGCCCCTCCCCCATGCAATTTTGCTCTCCACATGCTCTGAGACATACAATAAATATCAGCTAGACTTAATATCAGTTTACTGTATCAGATCAGGCAGCGATTGCAATTGGTCGCCAGAGATTACAGCATATCATTACCGCTTACTGACTGGTTGCTAGAGGTTACAGCACACATTACGGCTCACTGATTAGTTGCTAGAGGATACAGCACATGATTTCTGCTTGTTGATTGGTTGCTAGAGATTACTGTACAGTAAAACTGCTCACTGATTGGTTGCTAGAGTTAACAGCATATTATCTCCTCACTGCAGAGGGGCATGATATACATATGAATGTCACATTTATTTACATATCAATGCAGCCAGCCGCCGCTATTTACATATCAATGCTCCAGTTTTTTGCATATGAATGACGGTTATTTACATGTAAACACAGGGTCTGCGGGTGAGTCATCTGTACACAACAATAGGGCAGAGCTGGGCAGCATTAATAGCAGCACTTCACACTGAGATATCGGGGACACAGCACAGGACTAAAACTTCAAGGGACAAGGAAATATAACCACTTCCATACCGCACAATAGGGAAATGACGGCGGCAGGAACCCCTCGCCGATCCGGGTGGACGTCATATGACCCCGACGATCTAGGGCGCGCACGCCCGCTGCAGCGCGCGTGACCCGGCGTGGGTGCCCGGCGGCCGCGATTGCCGCCGGGTGCCTGCGATTGCCGGTAATCACGGCAGGAGTGTGGATCTGTGTGTGTAAACACACAGATCCACCTCCTGTCAGCGGTGAGGAGACCAATGTGTGTTCCCAGTACAGAGGAACACACATCGGTCTCCTCCCCTTGAGAGTTCCCTCCCCCTTCAGTTAGAACACACCTTAGGAAACATATTAACCCCTTCAAAGCCCCCTAGTGGTTAACCCCGTCCCTGCCAGTCACATTTACACAGTAATCAATGCATATTTATAGCATTAATCGCTGTATAAATGTGAATGGTCCCAAAAACGTGTCAAAAGTGTCCGATGTGTTCGCCGCAATGTCACGGTGACAGTAAAAAAAATGGCAAATCGCCGCCAATACTAGTAAAAAAATTAATAAAATTAAAATGCCATAAATCTATCACCTATTTTGTAGACGCTATAACTTTTACGCAAACCAATCAATATACGATTATTGCGATTTTTTTTTTTTTACCAAAAATATGTAGGAGAATACGTATCGGCCTAAACTGAGGGAAAAAAATGTTTTTTTAAAAAAAAAATTGTGATATTTATTAAATAAAAAAGTAAAAAATATTGTGTTTTTTTAAAAAAAAAATCGCTCTTCTTTTGTTTATAGCGCAAAAAAGCGCAATTGTCATTCAAAGTGCAACAGTGCTGAAAACTAAAAATTGGTCTGGGCAGGAAGGGGGTGAAAATGCCCTGTATGGAAGGGGTTAAACTGGGATAGTGGGCAAATATGAGGCAGCTGCTTTAAGCCCCACAACAATGACAGGGCCCAGGGCAGCTTCCCCTTTTGCCCTGCCTTAAAGACGGCCCTGGAAGAGGGAATTGGGAAGAGTAACCATTTCTATTTCAGGTACCTTACCAGGGTGAAGGGGGTATTAAGAAGAGTAAACATTTCTATTTTAGGTGCCTTACCAGGGTGAAGGGGGTATTAAGAAGAGTAACCATTTCTATTTCAGGTACCTTACCAGGGTGAAGGGGGTATTAAGAAGAGTGACCATTTCTATTTCAGGTACCTTACCAGGGTGAAGGGGGTATTAAGAAGAGTGACCATTTCTATTTCAGGTGCCTTACCAGGGTGAAGGGGGTATTAAGAAGAGTGACCATTTCTATTTCAGGCACCTTACCAGGGTGAAGGGGGTATTAAGAAGAGTAACCATTTATATTTCAGGTACCTTACCAGGGTGAAGGGGGTATTAAGAAGAGTAACCATTTATATTTCAGGTACCTTACCAGGATGAAGGGGGTGTTAAGAAGAGTAACCATTTCTATTTCAGGTACCTTACCAGGGTGAAGGGGTATTAAGAAGAGTAAACATTTCTATTTCAGGTACCTTACCAGGGTGAAGGGGGTATTCAGAAGAGTAACCATTTATATTTCAGGCAGCTTACCAGGGTGAAGGGGGTATTAAGAAGAGTGACCATTTCTATTTCAGGCACCTTACCAGGGTGAAGGGGGTATTAAGAAGAGTAACCATTTCTATTTCAGGTACCTTACCAGGGTGAAGGGGGTATTAAGAAGAGTAAACATTTCTATTTTAGGTACCTTACCAGGGTGAAGGGGGTATTCAGAAGAGTAACCATTTCTATTTCAGGTACCTTACCAGGGTGAAGGGGGTATTAGGAAGAGTAACCATTTCTATTTCAGGCACCTTACCAGGGTGAAGGGGGTATTAGGAAGAGTAACCATTTCTATTTCAGGTACCTTACCAGGGTGAAGGGGGTATTAAGAAGAGTGACCATTTCTATTTCAGGCACCTTACCAGGGTGAAGGGGGTATTAAGAAGAGTAACCATTTATATTTCAGGTACCTTACCAGGGTGAAGGGGGTATTAAGAAGAGTGACCATTTCTATTTCAGGTACCTTACCAGGGTGAAGGGGGTATTAAGAAGAGTGACCATTTCTATTTCAGGTACCTTACCAGGGTGAAGGGGGTATTAAGAAGAGTGACCATTTATATTTCAGGTACCTTACCAGGGTGAAGGGGGTATTAAGAAGAGTGACCATTTCTATTTCAGGTACCTTACCAGGGTGAAGGGGGTGTTAAGAAGAGTAACCATTTCTATTTCAGGTACCTTACCAGGGTGAAGGGGGTATTAAGAAGAGTGACCATTTCTATTTCAGGTACCTTACCAGGGTGAAGGGGTATTAAGAAGAGTGACCATTTCTATTTCAGGTACCTTACCAGGGTGAAGGGGGTATTAAGAAGAGTGACCATTTCTATTGCAGGTACCTTACCAGGGTGAAGGGGTATTAAGAAGAGTGACCATTTCTATTTCAGGTACCTTACCAGGGTGAAGGGGGTATTAAGAAGAGTAACCATTTCTATTTCAGGTACCTTACCAGGGTGAAGGGGGTATTAAGAAGAGTGACCATTTCTATTTCAGGTACCTTACCAGGGTGAAGGGGGTATTAAGAAGAGTGACCATTTATATTTCAGGTACCTTACCAGGGTGAAGGGGGTATTAAGAAGAGTGACCATTTCTATTTCAGGTACCTTACCAGGGTGAAGGGGGTATTAAGAAGAGTGACCATTTCTATTTCAGGTACCTTACCAGGGTGAAGGGGTATTAAGAAGAGTGACCATTTCTATTTCAGGTACCTTACCAGGGTGAAGGGGGTATTAAGAAGAGTGACCATTTCTATTTCAGGTACCTTACCAGGGTGAAGGGGGTATTAAGAAGAGTGACCATTTCTATTTCAGGTACCTTACCAGGGTGAAGGGGGTATTAAGAAGAGTGACCATTTATATTTCAGGTACCTTACCAGGGTGAAGGGGGTATTAAGAAGAGTGACCATTTCTATTTCAGGTACCTTACCAGGGTGAAGGGGGTATTAAGAAGAGTGACCATTTCTATTTCAGGTACCTTACCAGGGTGAAGGGGTATTAAGAAGAGTGACCATTTCTATTTCAGGTACCTTACCAGGGTGAAGGGGTATTAAGAAGAGTGACCATTTCTATTTCAGGTACCTTACCAGGGTGAAGGGGGTATTAAGAAGAGTGACCATTTCTATTGCAGGTACCTTACCAGGGTGAAGGGGGTGTTGAGAAGGGTAATCATTATATCTGCCACTGCCAAGTTGACAATGAACAGGCTGGTTGATGACTGAATTCTCTTGTTCTTTATGACGACATGACAGACCAGAATATTCCCAAAGAGAGAGATGATAATAATCACCGAGTAGGCGACTATCAATAGGGCTTTCACCGTCAAGCTCTGTGACTCGGCTTCGTACTTCGTATTATTCTCGAAGTCCCCAATATCGTCAATGTTTATGTCCCCGTTGAAGAGGGACGAGATGTTAGGAAAGCCGTAAAAGGCAGAGAAAATGTCAGAGGAGTTCACCACATCGGTCCTCCTGAAGGGCTTCGAGACGTACGGTAGGGAGAACCACACGTGCCTGGTCATTTTAATGCATTAGGGCATCAGATAATTCCGTCTACTGTTGTATTTCAACAGTTGGCCCCGTCCAGGTGTGCAAAACTTTCCTAGAAGGTGATTGGCTGCCCCATGATAATCCCTTTTGCAATGTCTTCTAGTTCTCCAGAGCAGTGACAAGATATGACTTTTCCACTGAAGCCAAAAACTTCCTAAAAATTCTGAACTCCAGTGAAAATGTTTTGTGATGACGGAAAATGTTCTCCAACAGTTCCCAGTGGGAATAAATCCTTTGCCAGAGGGTAAGGTCTTGTGTCTTCTTCCATCTGCCAGGACTCTTGCGCTTGCATCTTGGCTCTCATAGCGTGCTGGATGGTGACGTTGGTCTCCACCACTCTCCGACCAATGGGGGCATTTCTGCATTCGCGAGCTGATTCCAAGGCATTACTATTTTCATATCGAGCTGTTATTTTTTTGTCAGTCCTGATTGCTGAAAACGTATGGAGGCAAGCCTCCCCAGCATCCCTTTAGACATTCTCCTAGATTTCCAGTGTGCGCTGCTGCATCCGTTCTTTTCACATCAGTGCATGCAAGTGAGATAGGGACCATAGATTGTAAGCTCCTTAAGGCGAATGTACAATATGCAAAGTGCCTCGCATATTGTCTGGAACATACAACTATGTGAAATCTTCTCAGCCAAGCGGTCAACCCTGCTGCCATCTACTTAGACATTCAGAGTGGGGGCCACACCGGCTATTCAATCCCCCCTCCTGCTGAGAGATTTAAGTCCTCTCATTAGCAGCACACTGATTTCAGCACGCGCTGTAGCTTTTTTGTGTTTTCAGTGTTTTTTTTAGTTTTTTTTTTAAGCCGCTTGACTTAATGAATACCGGTAATTGTTAAAATTCCAAAACCACTTTTAACCACTTCAGTCCTGAAAGAATTGTCTGCCCGATGCCCGGCCATTTTTTGCGATTCGGCACTGCGTCGCTTTAACTGACTATTGCGCGGTCGTACAATGCTGTACCCAAAAAACATTGGGCCAGATTCTCAAAGGGCTTACGACGGCACAACGCCATTTGCGCCGTCGTAAGTCCTAATCTGGCCCAGCGTATCTATGCGACTGATTCGTAGAATCAGTTACGCATAGATATCCATTAGATCTGACAGGCGTAAGGCTCTTACGCTGTCAGATCTTAGATGCAATTTTTTTTTCCCGCCGCTAGGTGTCGCCGACATCGTTTTCCCCGTCGTCTATGCAAATTAGCTATTTACGCGAGATTCCCGAACGTACGCGTGGTCGACGCAGTGAATTTACGAGGTTTCCATAGCATTTGCGACGCGTAAAGTTGCCCCTGCTATATGAGGGGCAACCAATGTTAAGTATGGCCGTCGTTCCCGCGTCGAAATCTAAAAATGTACGTCGTTTGCGTAAGTCGTCCGTGAATGGCGCTGGACACCATTTACGTTAACGTCGAAACCAATGACGTCCTTGCGACGTCATTTAGCCCAATGCACGTCGGGAAATTTTAGGGACGGCGCATGCGCAGTAGGATCGGCGCGGAAACGCGCCTAATTTAAATGATCCACGCCCCCTACCTGGATCATTTGAATTAGGCGTGCTTGCGCCGGAGGATTTACGCTACGCCGCCGCAACTTTACAGGCAAGTGCTTTGTGAATCAAGCACTTGCCCGTAAAACTTGCGGCCGTGTAGCGTAAACGAGATACGTTACGCCCGCATAGTTTTACGCCAGGATACGAGAATCTGGCCCATTGACTTCCTTTTGTAAATTGATAACAGTAAACACTTTAACCTCTTCAGCCCCGGTAGAATTGGCTGCCCAATGCCCGTGCCATTTTTTGCGATTCGGCACTGCGTCGCTTTAACTGACAATTGCGCGGTCGTGCGACGTGGCTCCCAAACAAAATTGATGTCTTTTTTTCCCCACAAATAGAGCTTTCTACTGGTGGTATTTGATCACCTCTGCGGTTTTAATTTTTTGCGCTATAAACAAAAAAAATTGAAAAAAAACGCAATGGGGCCAGATTCACAGACAACTTACGCGGCGTAAGTTCCAGCTATGCGCTGTATTCAGGAAACAAGATACGCCTGAATTTTGCCAAGATACGACCAACGTAAGTCTCCTACGCCGTCGTTTCTTGGGTGCATATTTACGCTGGCCGCTAGGGGCGCTTCCGTTGATTTACGCATCGAATATGTAAATGAGCTAGATACGCCGATTCGCGAACGTACTTGCGCCCGTCGCAGTAAGCTACGCCGTTTACATAAGGCGTACGTCCGGCGTAAAGTTACCCCTGCTATATAAGGTGCAGGTAATGCAAAAGGTATGGACGTTGAACAGCCGTCGAATTTTACGCTGTTTACGTAAGTCGTACGTGAATGGGGCTGGGCGTTACGTTCACGTCACAGGCATTGAGCCGGCGTATGTTAGGGAGTAAATTCGACGTGGTTCTGAGCATGCGCCGTCACGATTCATTTTAATACAACACGCCCACTACCTACCTACTTTGAATTAAGCGGGCTTACGCCGGCCCATTTACGTTACGCCGGCGTACATATGGGAGAAAGTGCTTTGTGAATACTGTACTTGCCTCTCAATGTTACGACGGCGTAGCGCATATGAGATGCACTACGCCTATCTAAAGATGCGCCGATCTCTCTGAATCTGGCCCAATATCTTTTACTTTGTTTTTGCTATTATAAATATCTTAAATAAAAAAAAAAAAAGATACATTTTTTTTCCTCAGTTTAGGCCGATACGTATTCTTCTACATATTTTTGCTAAAAAATCGCAATAAGCGTATATTGATTGGTTTGCGCAAAAGTTATAGCGTCTATAAGATAGGGGGTAGATTTATGGCATTTTTTATTATAATTTTTATTTTTTTACTAGTAATGGCGGCGATCAACGATTTTTATCGTGACTGCGATATTGCGTCACACACATCGGACACTTGTGACACTATTTTGGGGCCATTGTCATTTATACAGCGATCAGTGCTATAAAAATACACTGATTACTGTATAAATGACACTGGCAGGGAAGGGGTTAAACACTAGTGGGCGATGAAGGGGTTAAGTGTGTCCTAGGGAGTGATTCTAACTGTGTTGGGGCTGGGCTACATGTGACACAACACTGATCACTGATCCCGATGACAGGGAGCAGTAGATCAGTGTCCTGTCACTAGGCAGAACCGGGAAATGCCTTGTTTACACAGGCATCTCCCCGCTCTGCAGCTCCGTGACACGATCACGGGGGAACCGGCGGACATCGAGTCTGCAGGTCCCACGGGCACGGTGCTTGTGGCGGCCATGCGTGCCCGCTAGGCGTCAGATTTAAAGCAACGTACAGGTACGATGCTTTGCCTGCCCGTGCCATTCTGCCGACGTATATCGGCGTTAGCCGGTCGGCAAGTGGTTAAAGTTGATGTAAACCCGACCTTAAAGATTTAATTTGGTCTGGCTACTTATTTCCCACACGTAGGCTGCCATGGAGTCTGTCAGGAAAAAGGAAAATGTATTATCATATACCGTATTTATCGCGGTATAACGCGCTCCCGCGTATACCGCGCACCCCCAAAGTGGCCCGAATTCCTGTGGAAAAAAAGTTTTTTTGTTTTTTTGTACTTACAGTTTTGGTGTCTTGCGCGGCGTTCATCGGTGTCCTCTTCGGCGGGTCGGGCGTCCGTCTTCGGCGGGTCGGGCGTCCGTCTTCGGCGGGTAGGGCGTCCGTCTTCGGCGGGTCGGGCGACCGTCTTCGGCGGGTCGGGCGACCGTCTTCGGCGGGTCGGGGGTCCTCTTCGGCGGGTCGGGCGTCCTCTTCGGCGGGTCGGGCGTCCTCTTCGGCGGTTCGGGCGTCCTCTTCGGCGGGTCCGGCGTCCTCGCGGCGTCCTCCCCGCTCGTTTCCCGCCACGAGTTTTGAATACTGCGCCGGCATATACCGAGCGCAGTACACTCGTGTAACGTCGGGCAGGCTCGGCAACTGTCGCGCTGACGTCCTGTACGCTCAGGACGTCAGTGTGAGAGGCGCCGAGACTGCACGAAGTTCTGTACTGCGCTCGGTATATGCCGGCGCAGTATTCAAAACTTGTGGCGGGAAAGCGGGTATCGGCGTATATCGCGCACCCACGATTTTGCCCTGATTTTCAGGGCAAAATAGTGCGTGGTATACGCCGATAAATACGGTACTTACCGTAATTTTCCTTTCCTGATGGACTCCATGGCAGACGGAGTTGCCACCCTAAAAAGGCTAGTTACGGAACACAGTACTGGAAGGTGAGCTGACTTTTATGGGTATGGGGTCCTATAGCATTGGAGAGGAGGCGGGATTAACCCACATGTAGGCTGCCATGGAGTCCGTCAGGAAAGGAAAATTACGGTAAGTATATGATAATACATTTTCCTTTTTTTGGTCTTGGGAAAGTGCTTTTTTTTTTTTTTACCACTACTATTTAGAAATTGAATGAAAGGCTCAGCAATGGGAAACACTTTTTGAAAGATAAAAAGTTAATTTTATATACAACTATATAGATCAGACCAGGGCCGGCCTTAGGTGTTCAGGCGCCCTTTGCGAGATAATCCTGTGGTGCCCCCCCCAAATGGCCCCTGTAAATTCAAGTATAGGGTGGTTGGGACCGCTGGGGCAATATAGGGCAGGTTGGGGTGGCATAGGGCAGGATGGGGTGGTATAGAGCAGGGTGTGGTGGCATAGGTCAGGTTGCGGTAGCATAGGGCAGGTTGGGGTGGTATAGAGCAGGGTGTGGTGGTATAGGTCAGGTTGCGGTAGCATAGGGCAGGTTGGGGTGGTATAGGGCAGGTTGGGGTGGTATAGGGCAGGTTGTGGTGGCATAGGGCAGGTTGGGGTGGTATAGGGCAGGCTGGGGTGGTATAGGGCAGGCTGGGTGAACTGCACCCCATCTAGGATCGGCCCTGATGTGACTCACATTCTGTGAGTTGTGTGTGCCGCAGGGCGCCCCCTGTTGCCCATGGCGCCCTGTGCAGCCGCACAGCTCGCACACCCCATAGGCCGGCCCTGGATCAGACCAAAATGAGGGACAAATGAGGAGGACAGAGGGACGTTGCTCCAAATCAGGGGCAGTTCCTTGAAATCAGGGACAGTTGGGAGCTATGGTATAGACCAGGGGTTGGGAACTATGGTATAGACCAGGGGTTGGGAGCTGTGGTATAGACCAGGGGTTGGGAGCTGTGGTATAGACCAGGGGTTGGGAGCTGTGGTATAGACCAGGGGTTGGGAGCTGTGGTATAGACCAGGGGTTGGGAACTATGGTATAGACCAGGGGTTGGGAGCTGTGGTATAGACCAGGGGTTGGGAGCTGTGGTATAGACCAGGGGTTGGGAGCTGTGGTATAGACCAGGGGTTGGGAGCTATGGTATAGACCAGGGGTGCCCAACCTTTTGAAGAGCGAGGGCCACTTAAGCGACTTGGTAACCGGTTGCGGGCCACAATTAGCGGAGCGGGTAGATGGCAGCCCACTCTACTCTATAGAACCCACTCTACTCTTTTTTTTTTTTTTTTGCTGATCGGATTGCAGATAGGCATTTGTAAACAGACACAAGTCTATTTATATCTGCCACTCCTTAGAGGTGAATGGAGGGTCCGATTGGTTCAGACTGACTTGGTGAAAGGGGCATAAGGCTGCTTTCACTCTGATGCACTGTTGTTTACCCGCACCACGAGTGCAGCACAGTTCACCTGTGGCTTTCCTGCAGGTAAGCTGCACTTTGCCATAGACTTCTATTATATCCTTTTGGTGTGGTGCACTTTCAGAAAGCGCACCAAACTCACAGGTAGGGATGAGCTTCGAGTTCGAGTCGAACTCATGTTCGACTCGAACATTGCCTGTTCACCTGTTCGGCGAACAACGAACAATTAGAGGTGTTCGCGGCAAATTCGAAAAGCCGTGGAACACCCTGTTAAAGTCTATGGGAGAAATCTAAAGTGTTAATTTTAAAGGCTAATATGCAATTTATTGTCCTAAAAAGTGTTTGGGGACCTGGGTCCTGTCCCAGGGGACATGTATCAATGCAAAAAAAAGTGAAAAAGCGCATGTTTCCCGTACATAGAACTGTCCCTGCACAAAGTGTCATTTCTGAAAGAAAAAAAGCCATTTAAAACCGGCTTTGACGGCCAGGTTAACGTGCTCGGATAAGGGTCTGGTGTGGATTTTTAGGGGGACTCCACGCCATTTTTTTTTTACATTTGGGGTGGAGTTCCCCTTAAAATCCACACCAGACCTGAAGGGCCTGGTATGGATATTAAGGGGAACCCTACATAATTTTTTTTTTTTTTACGGCGGGGTTCCCCTTAATATCCATTCCAGACCTGAAGGGCCTGGTAATTTAATTTGGGGGACCCCCACACATTTTTTTTTTCCTTATGAATGAATCATCTCTGTAATTGAAAGAGCCGACAATTCATTAGAGCCGCAAAGCCGGTTTTAAATGCCTTTTTTTCTTTCAGAAATGACACTTTGTGCAGGGACAGTTCTATGTACGGGAAACATGCGCTATTTCACATGCTGACTTTACACCCCCCCTAGGTACGAAATTTAAAGTAATATTTCACTTTTATTGTTTCACTTTTAGCATTATTAAATTCACTGCTCCTGAAAAAACTTCAGTTTTTTAAAAAAAAAATTGCATTGATACATGTTTCCTGGGACAGGACCCGGGTCCCCCAACACTTTTTAGGACAATAACTTGCATATTAGCCTTTAAAATTAACACTTTAGATTTCAAATGTTCGAGTCCCATAGACTTTAACGGGGTTCTAATGTTCACACGAACATTTGGTGTGTTCGCAAGTTCTGATGCGAACCGAACAGGGGGGTGTTCTGCTCATCCTTACTCACAGGTAATAGTCTATGGCTCAGTGCAGGTAAATTGCTCTGCACCTGTGGATCAGTTTAAAAGCAACCCAGTAACTACTGCAGAACAGATATGCCCATATATATACACTGTGATTTTTGTAATAAACTTACCTTTAATTACAGTATTCTATTCAATTCCATCCCAGAGCAGGAGGTCGCGGGCCATATCAGAGGGCTCCACGGTCCACATGTGGCCCCCGGGCCACTGGTTGGGCACCCCTGGTATAGACAAAGCAAAGAGCCTACACAGCTATAGGTATGCAGGTGATGCCATCTTTTATAAGACCTTGTATTACACACTGTTTCTTTCCCATGATTGCTTTGCTGGAGGAGACTTGTAGTCACATCAGACTGTGTAACACATACGGCACAACCAATGATGGTATCAATTTCATCGTCAGAAATTATTTACAGCAAATAAGAAATTGCCAGGTTTACTACATGAGCTTCCTAGGTGAAAATGACTTATGAAAAAAGGATATATTATTATTATTGTCTTTATTTAGAGGGTTTTCTTTTTTTTTTCTTCTCGAAAGGGGGAGTTGTATTTAAGTTTTTATCTCTTGCTCTTTCTATCTCCCTCGCTTTCTTTCCCTTTCTTTTTTCCCCCTTTCTTTCTTTCCCTTTTTTCTTTGCCTTTCTCTCTCCCACTCTCTCTCCCACTCTCCCACTCTCTCTCTCCCTCTCTCTCTCCCCCTCTCCCACTCTCTCTCTCTCTCCCACTCTCCCACTCTCTCCCACTCTCTCTCCCCCTCTCCCACTCTCTCTCCCCCTCTCTCCCTCTCTCTCCCCCTCTCTCTCCTTCTCTCTCTCTCTCTCTCTCTATCTTTCTTGCGCGCTCTCTTGCTCTCGGTCTGCCCCTCCCCCTCTCTATTTATCTCCCTCCCTCACCCCTCTCCCTCTCTCACCCCTCTCCCCCGCTTTCTCTATCTGCCCCCCTCTCTCTCTCTGCCCCTTTCCCCTCTCTCTATATGCTCCTCTCTCTCCCTCTCTATTTCTTTATTTTTCTCTCTCGCTCTCTCTCTCTCCCCCTCGCTCTCTATCTGCCCCTCTTCTCTCTCTCTCTCTCTCTCTCTTCCCCCCTCTCTCTCCCTCACCCTCTCTTCCCTCCTCTACCCCTCTCTTCCCCTCTGTCTCTCTCCATCTCCCTCTATCTCCCTCTCTCTCTCTCTTTTTCTCTTTCTTCCCCTCTTTCTTTCTTTCGCTTTTTTCTCTTTCCTTCCCCCTCTCTCTCTCTCTCTTTCTCTTTCATTCTATCTCCACTTGTACAGCAAATAAGAAACTCCCAGGTTTACTCATTGAGCTGCCTATTTTTGTCTTTATTTCGAGAGTTTACTTTTTTCTCTCGAAGGGGGGAGTTGTATTTAAGCTTTGTATTTATCTCTCCCCTCTCTCTCCTTCTCACAATCTCCCTCTCCCTCTCTCCCCCCTCCAATTTCTCTCTCTCTTTCCCCCTCCCTCTACCTCCCTCTCCCCCTTTCTCTCTCTCTCCCATTTCTCTTTCCCATCTCCCCCATTTCTCTTTCCCATCTCTCCCATTTCTCTTTCCCATCTCTCTCCCCGTCCCCTCTATCTCTCTCTCTCTCTCTCTCTCTCTCTCTCCCCTCCTCTCTCTCTCCCCCGCCCCTCTCTCTATCACCTCCCCCTCTCTCTCCTCCCTTTCTTTCTCTCTCCTCCCCTCTCTCTCCTCACCTCTCCCCCTTTCTCTCTCTCTCTCTCTCTCTCTCTCTCTCTCTCTTTCTTTCTTTCTTTCTTTCTCTCTCTCTCTCTCTCTCTCCTCACCTCTCCCCCTTTCTCTCTCTCTCTCTCTCTCTCTCTCTCTCTCTTTCTTTCTTTCTTTCTTTCTTTCTCTCTCTCTCTCCTCACCTCTCCCCCTTTCTTTCTCTCACTCTCTCCTCACCTCTCTCCCTTTCTCTCTCTTTCTCTCCTCCCTTCTCTCTCTCCTCACCTCTCCCCCTTTCTTTCTCTCTCTCTCCTCACCTCTCTCTCTTCCTGATTTCTGTTTGATATTTCAAGGAAATTGAAACTCTGATTTCTGAGCATGAATAGATGGATTAGTGTGATATATGATGTATACAACCTGGAAACCACTGCAGGGGGGAGAGTGGAGCCTTCTCGCTACAAAAAAGTGATTGGGTGGCTGTAGAACTGCCCTGATCACTATTAATGAACAGTCAATCACCGGCTGCAAAATGATGACACTAGTATCCTAATGACTTGTCGTCAGGACGTTTTTGTACATTCAGTGTTCTGCAAGTAGTTAATGGAGTACAATATAAGGCTGGATTCACACCTATGCATTTTTAGTGCTTTTTGCATTTTTCAGATTTGCACTACAGTCCATTTAACATGGTTTCCTATGGAACACGTTCTGTAATGCAAATCTGCAAAATGCAAAAAGCACTAAAAATGCATAGGTGTGAATCCAGCCCAACACGTGAAAATGCACGTGACATGATAACGATTAGTTAACCCAAAACATAGGTGTCCTTTTATGAAAGTGAGATCAGCGGCGATCCCGAGTCTCACCGCTGATCTCAGGTCATTACCAGTATATGAAGCTGAGGTAATCAGCGGAGAACATGTTCTCCATCTCCACTGATTACCTCAGCACAGTGAGAATCTGTAACTGTCACAGAAACGGCCAGTTTATGAAGGTGCGATCTCGGCACCTCACTGGCGATCTGTGACAGAATTCTCACTTTATGATTCACCATCTCTGAGGCGGAGAATCAGAGAGAGAAGCGCGAAGCTGGCTGAGTATTGTGGAGGAAGAAGGAAGTGTTTTGACCTCCATCCTTCTCACACAAGCCCCTACAGTCAGAACACATCTTCCCCACTTATTACACACCCCAAAATGAGCAGGTTAGGAATTTATAGTGTGTGTGTGTGTGTGTGTGTATATATATATATATTTATATATATATATATCATAGGTGTGTGCAGGGGGTGTGCCTGGGCACACCCTAATCACCCTGTGCAGCGCAGATTCCACCTGCTGATCTTTCACCAAAGCTTCTAATAATGAATATATATATATAAATTGTAAAAAAAAATACAAAAAATAAATAATAATAATAAAAAACTACTGACATCATCCACTATCCTACTACATTTTACATCACAATTGTAGAGTAAAACATATGAAGCTTGAATCAATTTTGTTTTTAGTGCCCACATATAATGACAGTTAATTTTGTGTCCATAGGAGGCCCCAGACCACCCCACTTTCAGTAAGAACCATAGGCGTGTGCTGGGTGTGCCTGGGCACACCCTAATCACCCTGTGCAGTGCAGATTCCCCCTGCTGATATTTCACCAAAGCTTCTAAGAATTAAAAAAAAAAAAAAAAATTGTAAAAATAAATAATAATAATAAAAAACTACTGACATCATTCACTATCCTACTACATTTTAAAATGTTTACATTTAGAGTGTGTGTGTGTATATAATATATATATAATGTGTGTGCACGCATGTGTGTTTGCGTTTTGGGGTGCACACCCTACTGCAATAGGCTGCGCACACCTATGATATATATATATATCATCATATAGCATATATATGTGTGTGTGTTTATTTCTGTGTATATATATATATATATATATATCTATAGATATGTATGTGTATCTCTATATATATATATATATATATATATATATATATATATATATATATATAAATTCTACCTGCATTAAAATGCTATTATTAAAGTAATTTTTATATAATTTTTAATTTATTAGTAAAAAAAAATTGTAAACCCCAAAATATGGTTTTACCCATGGACTGTTCTATTACAGTTATACAGGTTTATATTTGTATACTTTATTAAAAAATGTTTTTAATGATTATAAATGTATTTTTCCTTTATTTGAATGGTGTATAGCTGCATTAGATATGTGGATTCCATTCATTTACTATACACCATTCACATTTAAATAGGCACATGTAGGAGCTTTAAATATTGATAAAAACAATAATTTTTAATAATTAGGTTAATGTATATTGTTTGGTGGGAATGTAATTTTATTATTTTATTAATATGTGGTGTATAATGTGTGCTGATTCGTGTTCAACTTTTGTATTTTTCACTTCCTCATACTGTAATCCCGCTACATCTCGCTGGATAGTGAGAGGAGCCGTTCTCAGGAGTTTCCATTCATTTGTAGATCGCTCCTCATCTCAACATGAGAACCGATCTACAGAGCTTCATAAACAGGCACTCAGAAGAGAGCGATCTCCCCTGAGAATGCCTGAGAACTGAATAGCGGTATTTTACCGCACTTTTATAAAAGGACACCATAGAGCAGTGATCTCCAAACTGCGGCCCGAGGGCCGGATGCGGCCCTTTGCTTGCCTTTATCTGACCCTTGGGGCAGTATGCCTCCCACTGATACGAGACACTATTCTGACATCTGAAACCGACAGTGGAGATCTATTTCTCCCACCGACACCACTAATGGGCCACTATTCCCCCCTATGATACAAACGATGGGGCACTATTTCTCCGTCTAATACCAGATGTTTAGTCCCATTGATGCCAGGAAAATTTCAACCCCCGCTGGCCAAAGTCCGGCCCTCCAAGGCTCTGAAGGACAATAAACCGGCCCTTTGTTTAGAATGTTTGGAGACCCCTGCCATAGAGCCAGCTTTTAAACTGGAGAAACAAAAGCATAATAAAAGCTTTGTTTTTAATTAGCATTGTTGATTTGTATTCTGTTTTGCTGCAGTTTTTATAACGCCGTGGCATGTGTGGTGGAAATTTGAAGATGTATTTAATATGTATTGTCATAATGGCACCCAGTTTTAGTACTTCCGCAGCCCGCTCTAAATAGAGCTGACTGGGGCAGTCTGAGGCTGGTTGAATCTCGCCTGGTAGTAGAAAATGTCTTGAGGTTGGAGTGTGATGTTTGCGGCGTGGGCGTATGTCCGCCGGCGAGGGGCCCTCTGTGCATTTAGCACCGACGATCGTTGAGGAGGGGATGCGCTCACTCCGCAAGCACACTAGTGGTTATGGACAGATGTGCGCTCTTATCTGGGTCTTGTCTGATCAGCATGGCTTGGGATTCGTAGCGTACGCCTGTAGATAGCCTCCATTCCACCTTTAATAAGGGTATAATCTGGATATGCATTATTCTATGAAATGGCGCAGATTAAGGATTCTATCAGCGATTAATATGAGAGCTTGTGATCGTTTCTGGAGTCAGGGGGGCACATGCACTCCCTGCCCAGACACGCCCATAAGACTTTAGCCAGCATTGTATGTATTTGTATTCATTGTATGTATTTCTGTTCATTGTATTGTATTGTGGTGGTGTTGTATTATTTTGTTATTGTTATATTACTGTATTGAATCCCTGTTGGAAGGGTTTCTGTATATGGGCATCTGCTGGGTGGAGCTGACACCCTGTGAGCTCACTTCCTATGGAGGAGGTCACATGTTGTGACATCACTTCCTGCTGGGTCTTTAATAAAACTGCCTGTGGGGGCGTCGACAGACCAGTCATGACTGGGAGCTAGACTGAGAACAATTGGTGAGGTCTCTTGACTTGAATGGATGGGCAGAGATTGGATGGTGAGTGAACTTATTTAACTTTAAGATGGCTTATTTGATTAAGACGGAGTATGTGCTTTTTAGCACAGGGCAAAATGGCGGTATGCTCTGCATAAAGCCCATTTGTCCATGTCACATGGTCCCATATTCCAGAAACACGCATTTCATACTTTTAAAATGAACAGATCCAAATCTTTATTTCCAGTAGATATGTTTGGAAACCTTGTATGGCTTTCTGTACAGTAAACAAAGGTTTTCTCAAGGTTTCATGGATATATTTCACAAAGGCTCCCTTCTCTGAATAGCCGCTGTAGAATGTATATCGACACATAGCTGGGCGTTCTGAATAAAGCCAACTGACCCTGTAGTCCCTGGTGGGTTGCTGTTGCTTATTGTTGTGAGCTTTTAGTGCGACATTCTATGTGAGCGGTGTACATGCAATCAAAAGGGAAAGCGTTGGAGGGTCAACTCATTCTCGTGGCCCCTCATGATCTGCTTCCTCCTGTATCAGGGACATACAGTGCTGTGCAAAAGTTTTAGGCAGGTGTGAAAAAATGCTGTAAATGAAGAATGCTTTTAGAAATAGAAATGTTAAAGCGGAGGTTCACCCAAATAACATCTATATCAGACCAACTTCTTTATACTTCTAACATGTACAGTCCGCATTATTTTTTTTCTTTTAGGCTGTACATACCTTATAATCTATATTTGCAATCCGGCTTCCGGGTACTTCTCCCTGCGAGAGTAGGCGTTTCTATGCTGAGGAGGCATGTCATCTGGGAGGTCGCCCAGGTGATTGACGTCCTTTCAGAAAAAGTTCCCCCCGGCGGATAAGGCCCCGCCCCCCGTATTGCATAGGCGGGTCACAAGTCACAGCGTTTCCGAAATAACACGAACATGCAGAGCTGCGTGTCGGCTCTATTCGGCAACTCACACGTTGATGTGCCCAGCCGTGCCATTCTGCCGACGTATATCGGCGTGAAGGGGTCTCTAAGTGGTTAAGTCAAATACCGTTGTCGTATTGGTCATATTGTAGACCAACCATTCTCAATCGAGGTCCTGTGGAGCCCTGGGGTTCACCTAGAAGTTGCTAGGGGTTCCTCGAGCTTTCATTTGATAATGCCTGTATAGTTCCAGCGCCACCACCACTTGGCAGAGCCATTTACATTACTTCAATGATCATCCCGGCTGTCTGTAAGGGTAACATTCTGATCACCACTGTAAGGGGGCATTCTTTCCATTGGCCACCAATGTAAGTGACATTGACTTCTCTCAATAAATGTGTTTTAGCAGAGGTTTCTTGAGAACTGAAAATGTCAAGGGTTCCTCGGGTAAAAAGGTTGAGAAAGGCTGTTGTAGGTACTCTAGTCACAATTTTACAAATTAATCTGTGGAAAGCTTGACTTAATTAAAATTACAGTTCCCTTTGATAGGAAATAACAAGAATAGCAACACTGAAAAGGTCAGTACAAGTGTTTTGTTGTATTGCACTGATTTGATTATACAGTAATAGTGGATTCTAGATGATCTACCATTTTCATTGTCTCTAATGTGCTCTTTTGCAGCTAATATAATTTGGCCACACAGAAACAATTATTCAATGTTTAGCTGAAAGTAAATTAACCATGACAATGACTCAGAGCAGTTCATAATATATGTCCCTGATAAAGAAGGAATCAGATAAGGAGCCACTGAAATGAGAAGATGCTACATGACCTTCCATGAAACACGTGTTCCCTGTCCATTGCCCGTACATTGATCACGTAGACTGTCACACTAACAGCACATACCAATAAGCAACAGGAACTCACCAGGGACTACAAGGTCAACCGGCTCTATTCAGAACTCCCAGCTATATATCGATATCTGTTCTACAGCTATTCAGAGAAGGTATTTTTATTAGACCCTGAAAATCTCTTCACTTACTGTGCAAAAAGCTCTATTAGATTTCCAAATATACCTACTGGATAAGTGGATATATGCTTTGGAAGTGTTCATTTTGAAAGTATAAGACATCATTAAGACAACGTGAACTACAATGAAAATCTATATATAGTGAAACAATTTGTGTCAAATTGATAGCAAATTGCTATATAAAGTGACACCGTGCAAACAACATTAACTAAAGTAATGAATATTGACAAATTCCATGTGATGAAACAAAAATGTTTCAATTCAATACAATTCCTATATGTGATCCCAGCTTTCAAATGGAACAAAATATGTGTATTATAGTCCATGTATCAAACGATGCAATTCATGTTCCTGCCCAACAGGTACAGCTGCAAAACTTGATTGCATACAACCCTCAATGGTCAGAGGCTGTGTGGTACATTCATTCCAACAGGTAAAAAACAGGCAAAACGGGATATGGATCCCTACTAATCAGACTTTGTTGACTCTCTCTGTCTTATGACGGGAGTCGTCAAATTGGGCTTCTGATGACGTGATATTAATGACGAAACGTGTCAAGTCTAGAGGCATGGTGTGTTGCAGTTGAGTCCTAGGATGAGTGTCTTCTGACCCCTAGACCAACTTTTATTGATTTTTTGCTGTTTGTAGCTATTTTTGCTATTTTTATATTTTTAAACAATAAATTTAGAAATTTTTATGCTATGAGGACCTTTTTTCCCTGGTTCACCCTGTTTGTTGAGAGTTCATGTTATCCCATATTGACGGGCGGTAGGAATAGGGCTGTATGCGGTGACTCATATCCGCTCACGGTGATTACACAAGCTGGATAAGATTCCTCATCGTGAGGGAGCGAAGGCGGTTGAACGTCTGTGAGAACCCGTATCTGGGATATCTAGTACTGCCGGATAGAACGGATAGAAAAATTGGCTAGAAACCTGTAGTCGGTCACGGTGACCATGCAAGCCCGATTTCACTCCTCCCGTCATAAGACAGAGAGGGTCAACACCGTCTGGTGAGTAGGGATTCATGTCCTGTTTGCCTGTTTTTTACCTGTTGGAAGCAATGTGTCACACAGCCTCTGACCATTGATGGTTTTATGCAGTCAAGTTTTGTAGCCATACCTGTTGGACAGGAACATGAATTGCATTGTTTGATGCATGAACTGCAAGTTTGAAAATTACTGATTAAGCTATGTCTATGTAGCACTACCCCCGCAGGAGTTGCTGGTTTAGATTTGGGCCTACCGTTACCTTACGTTCGTGTCAGGGGTTCTCCTTCAAGAGTTATCCAGAAGAAATGTCTGCACCAACACAGTCTCTTTCAAGGGTTTTATTGAACAAACTTTCCAACAGAGGGCTAGTGGGATGGGGAGGACTCGGGTATCTTACTTGCAGATTACGGATATTCTCCTAGGTCTAGAGGAACAGCCATCTCCACACTGGACTCAGTGACCACCGGATAGGCCCACTCTCACTGTCCTAGCAGCCGGTGAGAAGCTCGATCAAAGACAAGTCTCTGCCACAGACTTGGTAGTAGAATTTGTTCATTAGTCTCTGCCACAGACCAGGTGAACTTAGGATTTGCTCAATAGTCTCTGCCACAGACTTGATCAACCCCTCACTGGGTTAGTTTCTGAAGTAAAAGAACACAGCTCTCAGTGCCAGGATCTCTCAGCCGTTCCGGCAGCACTGTGAGATAAACTTTGATCCGGATACATCCTCCTATTGAGTCCTCAATTGCTCGGTCCTTTCCATCAGGCAAGGCGACACAGGATCATCCCTGGATCAGTAGGCCCCAGCAACTCCTGGGCCTACTTCTCAGTTGCGAGGCCTTAGGCCAACGTGGCCCTGAGGCAGGAACTGCCAACACATTCCTGAGGCCAGGAGGGCCCTCAGGTGAGGATCGGAAGACGAACCCCACAAAATGGTGTCTGCCCCTTAAGTACCCTCTCCCAGAATGTACGTGGGTTCACCACGCCCCATGAGCTGCTTCTGGGAAAGAGGCACCCAAACACTCAGCCTGCTGCCTTTCCAACCCTGACCAGCGGTGACAGCGACACCCATCGTCAGGAGGAAAATCATGCAACCAGCTGAGTCAACTACTGCTCAGATAACTATCATTTGAACACATAGCGCCCACTCATTGGGAGCAGGGCGCTACATCTAGACTTCAAAGAAGAATTGATGCTAGTTTGAAGGCAAAGGGTGGTCACACCAAATGTTGATTTGATTAAGTTTCAATTTTGTTAATGGATAAAAAATAAATTAATAACCCTTCTAGTTCTAAAAGCATTCTCCATTTACAGCATTTTATGTATCTGATACGGGGGGAAGCAGGTAATGGGGAGCCACTGGAATGAGACGATGCTACACGATCTTCCATGAGACAGTTACCCTTTTTATTGCCTGTACACCGCTCACGTAGACTGACGCACTAACAGCACACTCCAATAAGCAACAGCAACCCACCAGGGACTACAGGGTCAACCGGCTTTATTCAGAACTCCCAGCTTTATAACGATATTCGTTCTACATCAGTTATTCAGAGAAGGGAGCTGTGAAATATTTTCATTAGACCCTGAAAATCTCTTGGCTTCCTGTGCAGAAAATTCTAGTGGATTTCCAAATATATCTACTGGATATACTGTATGCTTTGGATCTGTTCATTTTAAAAGTATGAAATATGCGTTTCTGGAATATGAGCTCATGCCACTGTGTTTTAAAGATAGCTGTAAAAAATGAAAATAAAGGTCAGCAAGACTAAATAATTTTTATTTATTTTTTTATCATGCTGCAGTTTGAAGGCCTGTTTCGACTGTGTTGGGTTAACTGATCTACGCCATACCACGTGCGCTTATACGTGTAATATTGCACTCCAATTTCCTTGAAGTTTCAAACAAAATCAGGATATTAAAAATGGAGAAAGAAATAATTATTCAATGTTTAGCTGAACATAAAAAGTGGTCGGACCTCCTTAAAAGGGTAGTAAAGGTACGTTTTGTTTTTCCTAAATAGCTTCCTTAACCATAGTGTAGTCCTCCTTCACTTACCTCATCCTTCCATTTTGATTTTAAATGTCCTTATTTCTTCTGAGAAATCCTCACTTCCTGTTCTTCTGTCTGTAACTCCACACAGTAATGCAAGGCTTTCTCCCTGGTGTGGAGTGTCGTGCTCGCCCCCTCCCTTGGACAACAGGAGAGTCAGGGCGTTCTCTACGTTGCAGATAGAGAAAGGAGCTGTCCTGACTCTGCTGTAGCCTAAGGGAGGGGGCGAGCATGACACTCCACGCCAGGGAGAAAGCCTTGCATTACTGTGTGGAGTTAGACAGAAGAACAGGATTCAAAGCTGCAGATTTAAAGCATTAGATCAGGGATCTCAAGCTGGTGGTCCTCCAGCTGTTGCAAAACTACAAGTCCCATGAGGCATTGCAAGGCTGACAGTTACAAGCACAACTCCCACAGACAGAGGCATGCTGGCGGGCCGTCAGTTTAATATCCCTGCATTAGACAATTTGTTTGTTTTCGTTAAAAAAAAAAAAAATTCTGTTTTTCAGGTCATTCGTTATGATCGCAATTCGTAAATTCGAAAATTTGTAATTTCATAAATTTGAAAATCTGAAAATAACAAAAATCCAAAAATTCTAAAGACTAACTAACTAATGATAACTACCGTATTTATCGGCAGTTATAATCAGGGGGAAATCGTGGGTGCGTGTTATACGCCGATATCGCTTTCTTTATTTTTACCAATGGGGTGGGTGGGGACTGGGCGGTGGTGTCATGCTGGCCGTCCCGCCTCTCCTAGCCCTGGGACAAAAAAATCACTGCGAGTCCCTTCACATCCTTTGAAGTGTCATAGCCCGCACATACCTCATTCTCCCTGTTCTTTCTGGCCACTCTCCTCCTCCAGCTCCTCCTCCCCCTCCGAGTGTAGTTAAGATTGGAGGAGGAGAGCGGTCACATGAAACAGAGGAAAGGATGTTTCTGAATTAACACATTTGTCGAAACTAGTTAAAAAAACGAATTCGGAACTAAACTAATTGCACATTGCAATTGTCTATTTGTTACTTCAACACCTAATATTCTTATGTGCCTGCTGTACCATGTACTTTTTTTTTGAGAAAGTATCCTGTTCTCTTTGTGTAATGTGCAGGGGGGCTTCCTTTCTGTGAAATTCCTGGTGTTCTTGCTAGTCCATTTGCTTCCCTATTAAAAACTGACTACACTAAGCAGGAGAGCACACTGTGGTCAGTTTTGAGCTGTGCTGGGAACTCAGACCCCACTGCACAGCCATTCACTGGGAAGATCAGTGTACTGCTGCTTCTCACCCCCCAGCTGGGACAGAGGAAATGTGATCACTTATGTCCCCCTCACTCCAAACCCCCTTGCTACCGTTTGTTTTTATTGTTGATATTTTATATGGTTTCTCTTTTCTTTTATGTACACGAGCCATCAGTTCGTCTACGAAGACTTTTTTCTTTTTTCTCTTGGATTGCTTTTTGGTCCAGAAAAGACCAGCTGGCCTCCTTCCAGCGCTTAGACACACCCTTCAGGGTGTATGTGGCGCTGTAAAGAAATATTAAAATCAATCAATCAATCAATTATAATGTTTTTTATATCTGTACAAAAATGTTTTGCATTTTATTTCTACTTTAAGGCATGGGTCTTCAAACTATGACCCCCCCCCCCCAGTTGTTCGGGAACTACAATTCTCATCATACCTAGTCATATCTGTGAAAGTCAGAGTTTTACAATGCCTCATGGGAAGTGTATTTCCACTACAGCTGGAGGGCCCTGCTTTAAGGTATATGTTAAGACCTGCAGTGGTTATGGTACTGCGGTCTTCTTTCCATCCCTCAATTGCCGAGCATAAGTGATTATCGCTACCACAGGACGTAGAGGGATAGGGGGGATGAATGCAGTTTCCAGGATGATTCTTCCCAATGGTTAGAATATTCCCCCAAACATGAGCCAAGACTTCATGAAGAGGGTACCAGGCGTAGAATAGCTTTATTGAGAGGCAAGTTCTTATATACACCAAAAAGAATACTTGCAGTAATCGGATGGACAATGACACACTCCACCCACAACATCATACAATGGTTTACTAACAAGCCCCCCTCAATACACCTCTTTTAGGAGACAGACGTTCTGTCTCCGATATAATCCACATGAGTTAATTACTAGTCATTTACCCAGACAAGGTGACTCAGAGGTAAGCTCTTCTCACCTGCTAAACAAGACACATCTCATCAATAGAAATTCACTTAATGAACGATTCCTGAGAGCCAGACCAGGGTTCATTTATATGACACAGACGACATTACCACAGCAAGCTTTTATAGTACACCCGCCCTCCCTCTGCCTGGGAGATATTGAGATCAGTTAAGGAATAAACCAATTATCTCCAGGCAGAGAGCACACAATTTTCCCAAAAGTTGGAACACCCCTTTCCACACAATGTATCCCTACCATTACATATCCCCTGATAGCCCCGATCTGGGGGACCAACATATCCATATTTCACCCAGATCGGTCCAGGGGTTCTTTAAAAAAACAAACCGAACCTATGAGAAAATACAGAATAAAGTCTATTTTCTTCACAGTATTAGGTCGATTCAGTAAGAGTTAGGCCGGCTTATCTACTGATGACCTAACTCAGAATCTACGCCGACTTATGTTTAAGCGTATGCTCAAACAGAGATACGCTTAAACATATCTAAGATACGACGGCTTGCGCCGTCCTATCTTAGATTGCAATATTTCGGATGGCCGCTAGGTGGCGCTTCCATTGCGGTCGGCGTAGAATATGTAAATGAGTAGATACGCCGATTCACGAACGTACGCCCGGCCGACGCAGTACTTTTATGCCGTTTACGTAAGAGATAGGCAGCGTAAAGTTAGAGCTAGGCCCTATTGGAATAGTAATGTCAAGTATGGCTGCCGCTCCCGCGTCGAAATTCGAATTTTTTACGTTGTTTGCGTAAGTCGTCCGTGAATCGGGATTTACGTCGTTTACGTCCACGTCGAAATCAATAGGCCCGTGCGGGGTACTTGGCCGCAATGCACACTGGGAAATGTAGGCACCCGGCGCATGCGCAGTTCGCTAAAAACATAAAATACGTAAGGTCAAGCCCCATTAACATACAACACGCCCCCCTCAAACAAATTTGAATCAGTCGCCCTTACGCCCGCCGATTAAGGCTACGCCGCCGTAACTTAGCAGGCAAGTACATTGTGAATCATGTACTTGCCTCGCTAACTTACGGCGGCGTAGCTTAAATGCCTTAAGCTACGCCACCTTAAAGTTGCGGCCATCTATGTGAATCTAGCTATATATGTCTACAGTAAAGGACGATACTGTTCTCCATACTGTGACAAATAAGGGAAGGTTACTTTGCACCCCTGCAAAGTATATGTCAAATGGGTAAATTGCTGTTAGAGGCTCCCTTCAATGAACCCCGTGAACCATAGAAGAACCAAAGTCATTAGGCATCGCCCGGATTAAAGAAACTACATGGAAAGGTTATTTAGGCAAAGCTGAAGTTAAATCCCAGATAAATTATGTCAGTACAGATTTTCCCAACAGTGAGGAAGATAATGGATAAGCAAAAAGCAATTATTTTGACTAGTTAGCAAGGACATTGCCAGAAAAAATGATAGATTTTATCAGAGTGAGATTTATTCTTTGGTGGCAACAGAAATAGAAAACACCAGTATCCCTGACCGATATAGCTTGCAAATCACTGAGGATAAAGATATTTTACTACAGTTAACTGATAAGGTGAAACAGTATGAACATGTGTAGATGGATCAAATGGTTAGGGCAAGTTGTTTGGACAGTACTGGCATTACTACAAAATTTAAAGTGGAGTTCCACCCTGAAATATATATATATTTTTATTTTTTAAATCATAAAAAAAATAGAAAAAAACATTGAAAAAAAAATGTTATACTTGCCAGAAATTGTGGTTGCTATGCGGAAGTCCGTAATCTGCCTCTTCATCGTCCGCCGTCCTCTTGCGGTGTCTTCCTGTAATATGGGGTGCGCTGCCTTCTGGGAACTGTGTGTATCCCAGAGAGCAGTTGGCCCATTTACAAAGAGCCGTGCGGCTCGCGCATGTGCAGTAGGAGAGGGGCAGTGAAGCCGCACGGCCTTACTGCCTGTTTCCCTTACTGAAGATGGCGGCGCCGGGAGCTGCTAGCATCGAGGGATCGGACTCGGGGCAGCTGGCATTGCGGACGAGTAGGACAAGAAAGGCCCGTACAGACGAGCGGACAGTCCGATAAAAACGGTCCGCCGGACCGTTTTCATCGGACATGTCCGCTCGGAGATTTCTGTCTGATGGTTGTACACACCATCAAACAGAAATCCGCGCGGACAGGATACGCGGTGACGTGGCCGCGCCGTTGCCGCGACGATGACGCGGCGACGTGCGCGACCCTGGAAGGTCAATGCTTCCACGCATGCGTCGAATCACTTCGACGCATGTGAGGGCTTTCGGCCGAGCGGACATGTCCAGTGAGTCGTACAGACGACCGAACATGTCCGACGGACAGGTTTCCAGCGGACATGTTTCTTAGCATGCTAAGAAATTTATGTCCGCTGGAAAACGGTCGGCTGGATAAATGTCCACTGGAAAACTGTCAGATAGGCCGTACACACGACCGAACATGTCCGCTGAAACTGGTCCGCGGACCAGTTTCAGCGGACATGTTCGGTCGTGTGTACGAGGCCTAAGTGTCCTTATTGAAAGTCAGCAGCTACAGTGTTTGTAGCTGCTGACTTAAAAAAAAAAAAAATTGCGGGTGGAACCCTGCTTTTAAAGAGAATTATACTTTTGCAAAAGAAGAATTCCAGGTTTGATAGTTAAACATATTTACAGTACGTTGTTCCAGCTTTGACCAACTATGTATATACCATACCTGGCCAATGCCCCTGGAAGCTTTAAATCACTGTAATACTGCTCTTTCATGATGGCTGTCTCATTGGGGTTTGTGCCTCACCCTCACTTTCCTCCTCTGCTCTATCTGGCACCCAAGCCGAGTCAGTGATCTCATCATTATCATCTCCTCCATCCTTATTACCACTGGAGACAACTTGGCATTACGCTGCGGCTTGGGGAACATACATGACTGCCAATTTGTTTACCAGTGTTCTTCCCTCTCTGTAGGCTTATGTTTCTGCCTTCCTTAACCTCTGACTTAGAACCAACATCCGAATCGAGTAATGGCTGTGCATCGTCAAGGAGCTAGTAGCTGAGGCTGTGTTTAAATAACTCCACTGACTCCTCCATGCCTGATGCTGGGGCTATGGCAGGAAAAGCTGTGGACAAGGAGGCAGGTTTTGCCACTCTGGCAGCTTCAGGGGACTGCACACTAGTCTCTGCTTGGGTGATAGAGGATGAGGAGGATGAAGACGGTTTAGTAAGCCAGTCCACCACCTCCTCTGCATGCTGTGGTTGGATAGCACAGGCAACATCACTAAATAGAGGAAATGATGCCCTGCCTGAGATCTGACCACATTCACCTTTGCCTGTGGACACATATGCTGCTGACCCCCCCAAAGTGCCATAGGAACGTCTGCCTCTCCTTGTTGTCCACCCAGACATGATGGGGGGGGTGCTTATTAACAAAATTTAACCAAAATGTGGAAATGTGTACGTGAATGCACTTTAATCAATGGAAAGTGGTGTTTGGTGCACTTTAACTTGAGTGCTCACTACACAGACACACTCCACTGATACACTGTATAATACTGCAGTAAAACACCACTGATGCACTGTAACATACTGCGTCAAACGTGCAGTATTGCAGAGAAATATACGGCATTAAACGGAAGGTAACGCACTGAAATATACAGCGTTAAACTTGCAGTAACTCACTGAAAAATACTGCGTTAAACGTGCACTAATGCACAAAAATATACTGTGTTAAAATATATGGCGTTAAACTTTCAGTAACGCAGTGAAATATACAGCGTTAAACTTGCAGTAATGTGCTGAAATATACTGCGTTAAATGTGCACTAACACACTGAAATATACTGCGTTAAATGACACGTAACGCACTAAAATACACAGCATTAAACTTGCAGTAATGCACTGAATTATACTGCATTAAAAGGAAGGCAACGCACTTAAATATACAATGTTAAACGGAAGATAATGCACTGAAATATATTGCGTTAAAATTGCAGTAAAACTGCTTTTACTGTGTTAAACAGAAGGTAACACACTGTAGTAAAATTTACTGCATTAAACATGCACTAACGCACTGAAATATACTGCGCTAAATGGCACGTAACGCATTGAAAGATATGGCGTTAAACTTGCAGTAATGCACTGAAATACACAGCGTTGAACTTGCAGTAATGCATTGAAATATACTGTATTAAATGGAAGGTAACTTACTGAAATATACAGTGTTAATCGGAAGGTAATGCACTGAAATATACGGCGCTAAACGTGCACTAACACAGTAAACTATACTGCGTTAATTGGAAGCACACTGAAATATACAGCGTTAAACTTGAAGTAACGCAACAAAAAATATACTGTTTTAAACGGTCACTACACTCACACTGACTGAAGTATCCCTAGATTCACATTAAACTGATATTCTACACTGACAATAGAATCAGAATAGCTCACTGTAGCACACTGTCTAGTTGCACTGAACAGAGCCCTGTTCTATCTCTCTCCACACCGATATCACACTAAAAATGGCAGCTATTGAAAGAATACTTTTATAGTGTGGGGCGGGACTAAGAGCCATGAGCCATGATTGGATAGAGCCATGATGACAGCGTCCAATCATGTCTCTGACAGTGCTCTGTGTCAGGTCTAGGGATGAGCTTCGATTTCGACTCGAACATTGCCTGTTCACCGAACAACAAACAATTTGGGTTGTTCGCAGTGAATTTGAAAAGCCACGGAACACCCTGTAAATGTCTATGGGAGAAATCTAAAGTGCTAATTTTAAAGGCTTATATGCAAGTTATTGTCATAAAAAGTGTTTGGGGACCTGGGTCCTGCCCCAGGGGACATGTATCAATGCAAAAAAAAAGTTTTTAAAACTGCATTTTTTTTTGGGAGCAGTGATTTTAATGCTTAAAGTGAAACAATAAAAGCAAAATATTCCTTTAAATTTCGTACCGGGGCGTGTCTATAGTATGCCTGTAAAGCAGCGCTTGTTTCCCGTGCTTGGAACTATCCTGGCACAAACTGTCAGGTCTTAAAGTGTCTCCTCTAGTGATGTAGCTTTGAGAAGATTCATCAAGAGGTGTTTCAGTCTGTAGTGTTCTAGGGGGAAGAGGGTGCTGGGAGGGTAAGGGCTTGAAGTGCCCCTCCTTGTGATGTAGCTTGTTTTATATTGGTTTATTTCAGCTGAATTTTGTTAGAAGTGGCTCCCAAATATATGACACCCCAGGACTGTCACAGTTAAAAATAGGATGTCATTTCGAGCATTGTTGCACTGACTTGGTGGCCCGGATTCAGAGAGCAATTGCGCCTGCATAACCATAGTTACGCAGCGCAATTGCTTACTTGCGCCGGCGTAACGAATGCTCCTGATTCAGGAACCTCGTTACGCCGACTGCAGCCTAAGATATGCGTGGCATAAGGCTCTTATGCCCGCATATCTTAGGCTGCATTCTTGCGATGGCCGCTAGGTGGCGTTCCCGTTGTGCTCAGCGTATAGTATGCAAATTGCATACTAACGTTGATTCACAACGTTACGTGAGCCCTGCGTACGAAGTTTACGTCGTTTGCGTACGGCGGTTTTCGCGTAAGGCTGCCCCTGCTATTAGCAGGGGCAGCCAATGTTACGTATACCCGTCGTTCCCGCGTCGCGAAATTTGAACTTTACGTAGTTTGCGTAAGTGAATCGTGAATGCCGCTGGACGCCATTCACGTTCACTTTGAAGCAAATGACGTCCTTGCGACGTCATTTGCCGCAATGCACGTCGGAAAAGTTTCCCGACGGAGCATCGGGAACGCGCCTAATTTAAATGATTCCCGCCCCCTACGGGATCATTTAAATTGCGCACGCTTACGCAGGGCATTTTGCCGGAGCGCCCACGCAATTTACAGAGCTACTGCTCCGTGAATCGCGGGTAGCGCAAAAAATTTGCGGGGCGCAGGGCAAAAACGGTGCCCTGCGCCTCCGTAAAAAATGCGCATATCTTACTGAATCTACCCCAGTGACTTCAATTACACATTAGATTTGTATCTTTACAGTCTCAATTTTAAATTCCGGTGCACAGGCTCAGCAATCAGATCTTCGTCTTTAGTGTGGCGGGTTAATTTATACCTCAGTGTGATAATCCATGGCTTGTCAGTTGGAGACCTAAATTACCATACATCGATCATATCATGAAATCAAGAAGAGACACGGAGGTTAATGACAAATTCTCGTCTCTTATATTGAAATCAGTAAGGTTCCAAGTTCACATTACATTTTTTTTCTCCAAGTTTAGATTTTGTATAGTGTTTATCAGAAAGTCTCTGAATTCAGAACATTTGTAAAGTCCTCAAAATCAACAACAGTTATGGAAATAATCACTAAATTACTCAGAGGTAAATTGGTTATCAAGGGTAAACTTATACAAATAGAAATTTTCCGGGAAAGTGACAGGCCCAAGTGGTTTGCTCTGCTTGTAAACAAAGTAGTGGGGCATTCCCTTCATCTAAACCAGCCCTTATTCTAGATCAGTGGTCTCCAAATGGGCTACTATTGTTCCTACTGAAAGCAATTATGGGGCACTATTACCAGGGCCGTCTTAATAGCATCATGGGCCCCTGGGCAAAGAAATACTGTGGGGCCCCTACAACGATGACCGTGCAGGTAAACAGACATCAAGTAGGTAGGAGGCAGACTGCCTCCCCTGTGTATCTATCACTCTCGATGCTACCATGGGGCCCCCAATTTCGGGGCAGCATGGGCTCAAGGACCAGCTGCTTTGGGGAAATTGCAGGGGCCCCCCATGCAGCTGGGGCCCCTGGGCAGTGCCCAGGTGTGCCTCTCATTAAGACAGCCCTGACTATCACCCCTACTGACACCAGCGATGAAGCAATATTCCACTGACCAACAAGCCCATGCCATTTTTTACTCCCATACACCGTCCTAAAATTTGAAGGATCTGAACTGGTCCTTTTTTTTTTTTTTTTAGAACCTTTCCAGGCGTATCTAGCTTTGTGAATCGGCGTAAAGATGCGACGGTATCTCCTTTCTGAATCTGGCCCCAAGAGTGGACAGGGAGGGGGGTGGGATGAGCGCCGTCAGATAACATACAGCAATAATCTCCTGTTTACTTGGTGGCCTCTTTAATACAGTCCCGCCTCCTGGACCGGCTTCTATGATAGACAGAACACTGGTCCAATGCTGGCCCAGGAGACGGGGCTTCCTATTACAGAGGCTGCTGTGTAAACGGGAGATTGTCTCTGTATGTAATCTGACAGCGCTCATCCCGCCCCCCTCCCCGTTCTCTCCAGAGCAGCCCAAATTTCAGTATCGCCATTTGCAGGGTGTAAATGAAAATAAATAAAAATAAAATAAAATTTAAATAAAATAAAAATAATTAAAAATAAATAACAATAAGAATCAAAATAATAAAAAAAATTAAATAACAATATTCTGAATACACCTCTAAATCAAATTAAAAAGTTCTCAATGACCATTACCAATTAGAAAGAAAACAGTTTAGGTCAAGTTCAATGTTTAACCCCAATGGAACAGGAACCTTAGGTGCATCAGAAACTAAATATCTGGCTACCTTTTTAGTGACAATACCTTCCTTCTGTGCCTTTTTGACCAATCATTTTAACTTGGCGTTATATTTCAATGTAGGGTTCCCTTTTAATTTTTCATATGTTTACACATCATCCACTAATCTGTTTAGCTCTGATAAATCTGATTTATTAAGGATAACCAGCCCACCTCCTTTATCAGCTCTTTTAACTGCTTGCCGACTGCCCACCGTCATATTACGGCGGCAAGTCGGCTCCCCTTCGCGAGAGCCCATAGCTCTACGTCGGCTCTCGTGCAGGCCACTAGGGTCCCCCGGACTCCCGACCGCGTGCCCGGCGGGCGCGATCTCCGTCGGGCATCCGTGATTGCTCGTTACAGAGCGGGGACCGGGAGCTGTGGGTGTAAACACACAGCTCCCGGTCCTGTCAGGGGGGGAAATGCTGATCTTCTGTTCATACAATGTAGAAGATCAGTCATTTCCCCTAGTGAGGCCACCCCCCCTACAGTTAGAACACGCCCAGGGAACATACTTAACCCCTTCCCCGCCCCCTAGTGTTAACCCCTTCACTGCCAGTGGCATTTTTATAGTAATCCAATGCATTTTTATAGCACTGATCGCTATAAAAATGGCAATGGTCCCAAAAATTTGTCAAAAGTGTCTGAAGTGTCCGCCATAATGTCGCAGTACCGAAAAAAAACGCTGATCGCCGCCATTACTAGTAAAAAAAATATATTAATAAAAATGCCATAAAACTACCCCCTATTTTGTAAACACTATAACATTTGCGCAAACCAATCAATAAACCCTTATTGAGATTTTTTTTACGAAAAATATGTAGAAGAATACGTATCGTCCTAAACTGAGGAAAAAAAAATTTTTTTTTATATATTTTTGGGGATATTTATTATAGCAAAAAGTAAAAAATATTATTTTTTTTCAAAATTGTCGCTCTATTTTTGTTTATAGCGCAAAAAATAAAAACCGCCGAGGTGATCAAATACCACCAAAAGAAATCTCTATTTGTGGGGAAAAAAAGGACGCCAATTTTGTTTGGGAGGCACGTCGCACGACCGCGCAATTGTCAGTTAAAGAGACGCAGTGCCGAATCGCAAAAAGTGCTCTGGTCTTTGGGCAGCAATATGGTCAGGGGGTTAAGTGGTTAATAACAACAATCTGTTTGTTTTGTTACAACAATTTTAAACCTCTTTCTATCACTTGCGTCTACTGGGTTTGGTTTGTAAATCTTCTTCTTTATCTTTTTTCAACTAGGGTTTTAAAAACTGTAAAATTATTAGTGTTTTTCGGGTAAAAAAAAAATGAATTGTACCTTCAATTTTACTTCAACCCCCGGACCATTTGGCTGGTTAAAGATCATGCCACTTTTTGCGATTCGGCACTGCGTCGCTTTAACGGGTTAGGGTTTCCCATTGAAGAATATGGCTAGGACTCTGAAATTGGAACAGGGACCTCCCCCAGAGGTCAAAGGTCAGAAGGCGGGTTCCCAGAGGTCAAAGGTCACAAAGCGTGGCTGACCCACCCCCACCAAAGTGTACTGCCTACCCCAACTAAGTCGAGGAATGAACAAGTCGGGGTAAGCGTCATGTTCATTCCCCGACTTGTTCATTCCCCGTTCATTCCTTAGTTGCTGAATTGCAAAAAGTGGCCTGGTCTTAAACCAGTCAAATGGTCCGGGGTTGCACGTCCTTGTTTTCCCACAAATGGAGCTTTCTTTTGGTGGTACTTGATCACCTCTGCTGTCTTTATTTTTTGTGCTATAAACAAAAATAGAGCACCAATTTTGAAAAATATACCCAAATAATATATATATAAAAAAGTTTTTCCTTAGTTTAGGCCGATACGTATTCTTCTACATATTTTTGGTTAAAAAAATTGCAATAAGCGTTTATGGATTGGTTTGCGCAAATGTTATAGCATCTACAAAATAGGGGATAGTATTATGGCATTTTTATTATTATTTTTTTTACTAGTAATGGCGGCAATCAGTGATTTTATCGTGACTGCGACATTATGGCGGACACTTTTGACACCATTTTGGGACCATTGTCATTTTTACAGCGACCAGTGCTATAAAAATGCTGTAAAAATTACACTGGCAGTGAAGGGGTTAACCTGTAGGGGTGCTAAAAGGATTAAGTGTGACCTGGGGAGTGCTTCTAACTGTTGGGGGGCGTGGCTTACCGTAACATGTCACTGATCGCTGTGACAGGGAACACGATCAGTGACATGTCACTAGGCAGAACGGGGAGATGTTGTGTTTACACTAACATCTCCCCGTTCTTCCTCTCTGTGAGATGATCGCGGGTATGCCCGCGGACATTGAGTCCGCGGGACCCGCGGTTAAGCCCACGGAGCTCCCGGCGGGAGCGTGTCCACAATGCCGCTTCTTAAAGTAGACGCGCACCCGCCGATATATACAGTTACTCTTGGTGGGCGATGGAACGGGCCCTGCTGTGAAATATTATATCAAGAGTTGTATTTACATGCACCTGTTGAACAGGGGCAGAAAAATTGGTGGTGGTGTTGCCACAACACTGTAAGCCCACACAGTTACTCTTGGTGGGCGCAGGAATGGGCCCTGCTGTGATATATTAGATCAAGAATTGTAATTACATTACATGTCATTTTTTTTTTTGTTTGTTATGTTTTTTCATTTTTTATATCAGCATTTTTTTGACAATTAAATATTTAACTACTTGCCGATCTGCCGCCATTCTACGGCGGCAGGTTGGCTCTCCTGCACGAGAGCCCTTATCTCTACGTCGGCTCTCTCGCAGGCGGGCGAGAGAGCAGACTCCCGTGCGTGTGCCCGGCGGGCGCGATCACCACCGGGCACACGCGATCGCTCGTTACAGAGCGGGGACCGGGAGCTGTGTGTGTAAACACACAGCTCCCGGTCCTGTCAGGGAGAGAAATGCTGATCTTCTGTTCATACAATGTATGAACAGAAGATCAGTGATTTCCCCTAGTGAGGCCACCCCCCCACATTAAGAACACACCCAGGGAACATACTTAACCCCTTCCCCGCCCCCTAGTGTTAACCCTTTCACTGCCAGTGGCATTTTTATAGTAATCAATGCATTTTTATAGCACAGATCGCTATAAAAATGCCAATGGTCCCAAAAATGTGTCAAAAGTGTCCGATGTGTCCGCCATAATGTCGCAGTACCAAAAAAAAACCCTGATCGCCGCCATTACTAGTAAAAAAAAAATATTAATAAAAATGCCATAAAAATATCCCCTATTTTGTAAACGCTATAACTTTTGCGCAAACCAATCAATAAACGCTTATTGTGATTTTTTTTTACCAAAAATAGGTAGAAGAATACGTATCGGCCTAAACTGAGGGCAAAAATGTTTTTTTATATATTTTTGGTGGATATTAATACAGCAAAAAGTAAAAAATATTCATTCAAAATTGTCGCTCTATTTTTGTTTATAGCGCAAAAAACAAAAACCGCAGAGGTGATCAAATACCACCAAAAGAAAGCTCTATTTGTGGGGAAAAAAAGACGCCAATTTTGTTTGGGAGCCACGTCGCACGACCGCGTAATTGTCAGTTAAAGCGACGCAGTGCAGAATCACAAAAAGTACTCTGGTCTTTGACCAGCAATATGGTCCGGGGGTTAAGTGGTTAACAGAGAAAAAGGGAGGACCTACGAGAACTTTATTGGGTTTTCATACATACAAGGGGGCAATATACCCAACAAGCACAAGAGTCACATTTCACGGCACGCTGCATTTTCATTGACGGGTTTATTGCAATTTTTTCCAACAGAAAATGTGTTCAATTTACTAAAGATGTCTTCACACATTCCGGACAAATTACATGCACATCGAATAATTGATTTTTTGTTCTGCGTGTCTTGTAAAGAAAAGCCACAAAAAGCATTATGTACGCTTTTATTCCTGAAATAAAAATTGAGTTGTCCTTTAGAAAAGAATGAGAAATTGAGCCATTCAAGGTAGAGATGGAATATAATTAAAGGTCAGGCAGCTTTAAATATTACACGAAGCAGAGGGAGAGAGCAGAGTGACTGAGATATGAAGTCAAGCATAAGGCCCCTTTCAGACGTCCGCTCCGCCTGTCCGTTATTACAAGTCCGTTAACGCACTTGTAATACATCCCTATGGGATCGCGTCCGTTAGCGGATGGAGCATCCGCTAACGTCCGCGTCCGTCGGGATCCGGTTTTCGGACTGAAGAAAACCCTATTTTTCTTCCGTCCGGCGGAACGGAACTGATGCAGACGGACAAACGGTCTGTCTGCATCCGGTTCCCCATAGGGCAGAGCGGAGCTGAGACAGGGCGGTCTCTGCACTGTGTGCGGGGACCGCCCTATCCGCCGACGGAGACACACTGAGCCGACCCAGAAACGGTCCGCTCCGTGTGAAAGAGCCCTTAGAACAAATGGGGGGGGGGGGGGTGCTGGATTCAGATTTTCAAAGGGTAAAAGAAATTGTCACTGAGCACACCGCCTCTGGTTTGGCAGCACTCCACAGAACGGGGGCACCCCTCAGGAATAGGGAAAGGACCCAGAGTTGAGAATCCATGTGCATGTAATCCAATGGGAGAGCCAAACAAAAGTGCAAATGATAAAAACCAATGCGTTTCAGTGGCCAAATATACTCCCCCACCTACGCGTTTCGGGGGCCAAATACACTCCGCAGCCAACGCATTTCAGGGGCCAAATACACTCCCCCTTCATCAGGTCTTTGGAATTTTAACTGTGCTTAAATGGACTCGGGTAAGCAAAAACCAAAAGGATCTGCACTGTGGGTCTATTGCTTGGAACAGTATCAGGAGGGCCGGTTATGACCCTGATGAAAGGGGGAGTGTGTTTGGCACCTGAAACGCATAGGGTTACTTTTGCATGAATTTTATTATTAAAAACCTTGGACTCTGATAGGTCGATTCAGAGAGAGTTAGGCCGGCGTATCAGTAGATACGCCGACCTAACTCGGAATCTGCACCGTCCTAAGTTAAAGTGTATTCTCAAACTGAGATACACTTAAACCTAGCTAAGATATGACAGCCTGCGCTGTCCTATCTTAGGGTGCAATATTTAGGCTGGCCGCTAGGTGGCGCTTCCATTGAGTTCGGCGTAGAATATGTAAATCACTAGATACGCCTATTCACGAACGTACGTGCGCCCGTCGCAGTAAAGATACGCCGTTTCCGTAAGAGATACGCAGCGTAAAGATAAAGCTGCCCCCTAGGAGGCGTAGTCAATGTTAAGTATGGCCGTCGTTCCCGCGTCGAAATTTGAAAATTTTACGTCGTTTGCGTAAGTCGGCCGTGAATAGGGCTGGACGTAATTTACGTCCACGTCGAAACCAATACGTCCTTGCGGCGTACTTTGCTGCAATGCACACTGGGATATGTACATGTTCGGAAAAAACGTCAATCAAGTCAGGTCACCCCCCATTAACATAAAACACGCCCCCTCAGCCTAATTTGAATTAGGCGCGTTTACGCCGGCCCCATTTACGCTACGCCGCCGTAACTTAGCAGGCAAGTACTTTGTGAATACAGTATTTGCCTAGCTAACTTACGGCGGCGTAGTGTAAATACGATACGCTACGCTGCAGCGAAGATGCGGCAATGTACCTGAATCTAGCTATTAGACGCTATTGCTTTGTGCTCTCATAGGATTGTATGTATAGCGATAAAAACTCATTAGTCTCCTGCTTCTCTTTTCATTGTCCAATCACAGGCTGGGAAACAGGCAGGTAGAAGAAGAAGAAGAGTGGGGTGTTAAATCTTTGTGTTGCGGTTTTATGATGTGAGTAACTGACAATTGCGCGGTCGTGCGACGTGGCTCCCAAACAAAATTTACGTCCTTATTTTCATACAAATAGAGCTTTCTTTTGGTGGTATTTGATCACCTCTGCGTTTTTTTTTTTTTTGCACTATAAACAAAAATAGAGCGACAATTTTGAAAAAAATTCTATATTTTTTACTTTTTGCTATAATATCCCCAAAAAATCTATAGAAAAAAAAAATTTTTTCCTCAATTTAGGCCGATACGTATTATTCTACATATTTTTTGTAAAAAAATCGCAATAAGCGTATATTGATTGGTTTGCGCAAAAGTTATAGCGTCTACAAAATAGGGACTAGATTTATGGCAATTTTATTATTTTTTTTACTAGTAATGACGGCGATCAGTGATTTTTTATCATGACTGCAACTTTATAGCGGACACATCGGACACTTTTGACACATTTTTGGGACCATTGTCATTTTTACAGCGATCAGTGCTATACAAATGCACTTATTACTGTAAAAATGACACTGGCTGTGAAGGGGTTAACGTGTAGGGGGCGCTGAAGGGGTTAAGTGTCTCCTAGGGAGTGCTTCTAACTGTTAGGGGGCGTGGCTACGAGTGACACATCACTGATCGCTGCTCCCGATGAGAGGGAGCATTCTACTTGAATGCATAATGTTTAATTACAGTTTACAATAAAAAGAATATACATAAAGGGTAAAAAAAAATCCTTTTTTAATGAGTGTCAGTGTGTTTTAAACAGGATAAAAAAATAAAAATGTCCACTATTGTGGAGGTTACAAATAACAAATAATCTACACATATGTGGTATCGCTGCAATTGTCAGGAGTGGGAGAATTTTTGGGGGCTCATTGTTTTGTTTTGTTTTTTATTTATTTTTTATTTTAGTGTAGAACATTTTACTATTTGACATTGATAGTTATGCGATCAGATTGTTATATATGTTTATATATGTCATTTATATTTGTTATATATATTTCTACTTGAATGCATAGGGCCGGATTCAGGTAGATCGGCGCATTTTTAGGCGGCCGTAGCGCATCTCATATGCGCTACGCCGACGTAAAGCAGAGAGCCAAGCACCGAATTCACAATGCAAATGCTCCCAACGTTGCGACGGCGTAACGTAAAATTGTCGGCGTAAGCCCGCCTAATTCAAAGTAGGTGGAAGGTGGGCGTGATCCATTTAAATGAACCGTGACCCCATGCAAATGATGGGCCGAACGAACGAACGAATGGACGCTTCCCAGTGCGCATGCGCACAATCGCGCCGGAAAGAACACCTAATCACTGAATCACTGAACGTAACCTGCGCCCAGCCCTATTCACGTAGTACTACGTAAACAACGTAAAATACGACGGCTGTTTCGTCGTCCATACCTTTGCATGGGATGCGCCTCCGAAATGTGGAATAACTTTACACCGGACGTGCGCCTTACGTAAACGGCATAGATTACTGCGACGGGTGCAAGTACATTCGTGAATCGGTGTATCTCAGTCATTTGCATATTCGACGCGTAAATCAATGGGAGCGCCCCTTGCGGCCAGCGTAAATATGCGCCCAAGATACGCCAGCGTATGAAACTTACGTCGGTCGGATGAAGCCTATTTTCAAGCGTATCTAGTTCTATGGGCACGGCGCATAGATGAGACGGCGCACATTTACACTTACGCGACGTATCTGTAGATACGTTGGCGTAAGTGTTTTGTGAATCCGGCCCATAATGTTTAATTAAAATTTACAATAATTTTTTTTTTATATATATACAGAAAGGATTAGAGTGTGTTTTAAATAGGATAAAAAAAAAAGAAAAACATGCACTATTGTGGGGTTACAAACAACAAATAACCTACACATATCGCTGGGATTGTCAGGAGTGAGAATTTTTGAGGGCTCGTTGTTTTTTTTTTGTTTTTTAGTATAGAACATTTTACTATTTGACATTGATAGTTATGCTATTAGATTGCTATTTATGTGTATGTATATATATATATATATATATATATATATATATATATATATATATATATATATATATATATATATATATATATATATATGTATGTATATTTCTACTTAAATGCATATGGGCAGATCCACGTACATCGGCGCATATTTCCGCCGGTCGTAGCGTATCTAAGATACACTACGCCGCCGTAACTTACTTTTTTTTTTTTTAATCCTCAAAGAATGCGTGCCGTAAGTTACGGCGGCGCAGTGTATCTTTGGCGGCGTAAGGGCGCGCAATTCAAATCGATGTGATGGGGGCGTTTTTTTTGTAAATACGTCGTGACCCGACGTAAACAACGTTTTTTTTTTAACGGTGCATGCGCCGTCCGAGGGGGTATCCCAGTGCGCATGCTCGAAATTAAACCGGAACAAGCCAATGCTTACGACGTTGACGTCATTCTACGCAAATCCCTATTTGCAAACGACTTACGCAAACGACGTAAAAAATTCAAATTTCGACGCGGGAACGACGGCCATACTTAACATTGAGTACGCCTCAAAAGAGCAGCGGTAACTATACGCCGGAAAAAGCCGAACGCAAATGACGTAAAAAAATGCGCCGGCCGGACGTACGTTCGTGGATCGCCGTATCTAGCTAATTTGCATACTTGACGCGGAATTAGACGGAAACGCCACCTAGCGGCCCCCGGCAAAATGCACCTAAGATCCGACGGCGTACTAAGACGTACGCATGACGGATCTTGTTTTGTGGATACAAAACAAAGATACGACGCGGGAACTGAAATTATGCGGCGTATCAATAGATACGCCGGCGTAATTCGTTTGTGGATCTGGCCCATAATGTTTAATTAAAATTTACAATAAAAAAAATATATACGGAAAGAGTTAAAAACAATAAAAATATGTTATTTAGTGTCAGTGGGCCAGATTCACATAGAATTGCGGCCGTGTAACGTAACACGTTTACGTTACACCGCCACAAGTATTCAGTGTTAGTGCACGATCCACAAAGCACTTACCTGTAAACTTGCGGTGATGTATCGTAAACACGTCCGGCGCAAGCGGGTACCATTTAAATTAGGCGCGCTCCCGCGCCGGACGTACTGCACATGCTCCGTTCGCAATTTTCCCGACGTGCTTTGCGCGAAATTACGGCGGCGCGACGTCTTTGTAAATCGCGACGTGCGTAACGTACTTGCCCTGGGAAAAAAAAAAATTGAAAGCGACGCGGGAACGACGGGCATACTTTAACATGGTGGAGTAATTTTACACCATGTTAAAGTACCCCTAATTTTGCGACGGGAAACTAAGACTTGTGGTTCGCCGTAACTGCTAATTTGCATACCCGACACTGGAATACGACGCAAACTCCACCCAGCGGCGGCCGAGGTATTGCATCCTAAGATCCGACGGTGTAAGTCAATTACACCTGTCGGATCTAAGGGCAAACTATGCGTAACTGATTCTATGGGCCAGATTCACAAAGAGATACGACAGTGTATCTCCAGATACACCATCGTATCTCTGACTTACACTGGTCCTATCTATGCGCCTGATTCATAGAATCAGTTACGCATAGATAGGGCTAAGATCCGACAGTGTTACACTGTGTTACACTGTCGGATCTTATTTTCGATTTAAAAATGGCGCGGGGGGGGGGGGCGTTCCCGCTGATTTACCTTGAATAATATGTAAATCAGCGAGATACGCAAATTCACGAATGTACGCGGACCCGACGCAGTCTTCTTACGACGTTTCTGTAGCGGCTTTCCCGTCGTATACTTACCCCTGCTTTTATCAGGCGCAGCCAATGTTAAGTATAGCCGGCGTTCCCGCGTCGAATTTGAATTTTCTAACGTCGTTTGCGTACGCTGATTCACAAACACGCGCGTCGCAAGTCACGCTCACGTCGAAACCACTGACGTCCTAGTGACGTCAGTGGGAGCAATGCACGCCGGGAAATTCCCCGGACGGCGCATGCGCATTTAAATCGGCGCGGGAACGCGCCTGATTTAAATAGTACACTCCCCCTAGCCGCGGAATTTGAATTCCGCCGGGGGATTTAGGATCCGCCGCCGCAAGTTTGGAGGTAAGTGGTTTGTGAATTAGCCACTTGCCTCTCAAACTTGCGGGAGCGGATCTTAAATCACGTAGATCGAGCGGATCTATAGATCCGCTGATCTACGTGAATCTGGCCCTATGAATCAGCCGCATAGATAGAACAACAGATACGCCGTCGTATCTGTTCTGTGAATCTGGCTCAGTGTGTTTTAAGCAGGATAAAAAATTAAAACTTGCACTATTATGGGGTTACAAACAACAAATAATCTACACAAATGTGGTATCGCTGGGATTGTCAGGAGTGGGAGAATTTTTGGGGGCTCGTTAAGTTTTTTTGTTTTTGTTTTTTCATTTTATTTTTATATCAGCATTTTTTTGACAATTAAATATTTAACAGAGAAAAAGAGAGAACTTTATTGGGTTTTCATACATACAAGGGGGCAATATCCCCAACAAGCACAATAGTCACATTTCACGGCACGCTGCATTTTCATTGACGGGTTTATTGCAATTTTTTCCAACAGAAAATGTGTTTAATTTACTAAAGACGTCTTCACATGTTCCGGACAAATTACATGCACATCCAATAATTGATTTTTTTGTTCTGCGTGTCTTGTAAAGAAAAGCCACGAAAAGCATTATGTACGCTTTTATTCCTGAAATAAAAATTGAGTTGTCCTTTAGAAAAGAATGAGAAATTGAGCCATTCAAGGTAGAGATGGAATATAATTAAAGGTCAGGCAGCTTTAAATAATACACATAAATGCAGCTCAGTAATTATTATTACACCATTAGATTTTTTTTTATGTTTTTTTAATGCAAGCAGTGTAAGTACCTGAATTTGATTGGCATTGTCCCTTTTGCAGCCCCTGTCCAGCAGAGCTCAGACTAGGAAGAAGCAGCTTTTGAAGCTGATTAGTAGTTTTGCAGAGCAAGAAGCAGAGGGAGAGAGCATTGGGCCAGATTCACATAGAAATACATTACGCTGCGGCGGCGTAACGTATCCCATTTACGTTACACCGCCGCAAGTTTACAGCATAAGTGCCTGATTCACAAAGCACTTACCTTTAAACTTGCAGCGGCGTAGCGTAAATCCGCCCGGCGCAAGCCCGCCTAATTCAAATGTGGCGGGGACCATGTAAATTAGGCGCGTTCCCGCGCCGAACGTACTGCGCATGCTCCGTCCCTAAAATTTCCCGACGTGCATTGCGCTAAATGACGTCGCAAGGACGTCATTGGTTTCGGCGTTAACGTAAATAGCGTCCAGCGCCATTCACGGATGACTTACGCAAAAGACGTGAAATTTAAAAATTTGACGCGGGAACGACGGCCATACTTAACATTGGTTAGTCCACCTAGAGGGCAACCTTAGTTTTACGCGACGTATCTCTACGGAAACTACGTAAATATAGAGCGACGGGCAAAGCGGACGTTCGTGAATCGGCGTAACTAGTCATTTGCATATTCTACGCCGACCGCAATGGATTCGCCACCTAGCGGCCGGCCTAGAATTGCAGCCTAAGATCCGACAGTGTAAGTCAATTACACCTGTCGGATCTTAGGGCTATCTATGCGTAACCTGATTCTATGAATCAGCCGCATAGATACGACAATCGTATCTCAGAGATACGACGGCGTATCAGGAGATACGCCGTCATATCTCTTTTGTGAATCTGGCCCAGAGTGACTGAGATATGAAGTCAAACATAAGAACAAATGGGGGGAGGGGGGGTGCTAGATTCAGATTTTCAAAGGGTAAAATAAATTGTCACTGAGCACACCGCCTCTGGTTTGGCAGCACTCCACAGAACGGGGGCGCCCCTCAGGAATAGGGAAAGGACCCAGAGTTGAGAATCCACCTGCATGTAATCCAATGAGAGAGCCAAACAAAAGTACAAATGATAAAAACCAATGCGTTTCAGTGGCCGAAGATGTAATGGGGCACTCTAAAGTGGGACCTTGCTGTAAGGGGGCACTCTAAAGTGGGACCCTGATGAAAGGGGGCACTCTAAAGTGAGACCTCGATTTAGAGTGCCCCTTTACAGCAAAGTCCCACTTTAGAGTGCCCCCTTACATTGGTGTACCATTTTAGCGTGCCCCCCTTACATTGAGGTTTCACTTTGGAGTGCTCCCTTAAATTGGGGTCCCCCTTAAGAGTCCCCCTTACATCAGGATCTGCATCACAGCCCCCCACCCCCCTTACATCAGGGTCTGCATCGGAGGCTCCCTTCCATAACACTCCACTTTACATAAAAATCCCCTTGAGTCCCCCCTTAGATCAGGGTACCACTTCAGAGTCCCCCCTATACATTAGAATCCCCTTGTACATGGGGGCAGTTGAAGCAGAGAACATAAGCAGCCTCTGCTGACCTTAATCCCCGAAGTGAGCACATGAAGGACTCACCACTGACTCTAGCTGCAGGAGGACAGATATAGTAGCAGTAGGGTGACCAGGGGTCAAGTCCTGGGGAAAAAAGTGTGGGAACTCCCACCCAAGATCCACTCCCCCACCAAAAAAAAAAAGATACGCTCATATGCATAACTACTAAACCGCAAGTTCTTTCTAAATCCCACGATAACTAGCGGCAGACCTCCACAATGTCTCCTGGGAACAATAACAAAAGCTCCCAGGAGACATTGCGGCATCGAGGAAGTGACTGAATACCCGCACACTACCTGATGAATCCATATACAGGAAGCGGCCAGTAACATAAAGGATTACTAAGATTGGCTTGCCCCTGACAGTGACTCGAGCTGGGCATCGCCGCTTAGTGAAGGATTGGCTCGGGCAGCTCGACTGCTCTTGGCTGCTCTAGTCCTGCAAAGGGAACTGCGTTCCTGCTGTGAAAAAAGTGCAGGAACTCCGTTCCCACGCGTTCCCGCAGGACTTGAGCCCTGAGGGTGACCACATTTCCAAACTACCATTCAGGGACACCCCCCTTCCCAAAAATCAGCTTGTGGTGTAACGAATCACAGCACAGTGATTGGACACAAAAGGGGGGATTTATGATTTCTCCAATCACAAGCAGGGGGCGGAGACTGTGCTCCTTTAGGCATTCCGGGCCAGGACAAGTACTGTCAGTGAGTAAAGTGGTGATGTGGCGGCCTTTTTGGGGGCATTCGTTTGGCTTGGGGGGTGGCTGTGTCAGTTTCATTCCGGGACACTGTATTGTCCTGGAATGAAGGTGCCCGGGACAGACCTGCAAAATGCGGGACTGTCCCGGGCAATCCGGGACACGTGGTCACCCTAAGTAGCAGGTCAGATGTAGCCCATGGATGGTAGTTCGGAGGCCCCTGTTCTAAAGGAACCTCGTCATCCAGTATGTTCCGTATACAGAAACTGTCATATGGTATTGTCAGTACAGCCAGAAATTCTGTTTGTTGTGATAATGAATGTTGTGACTCATACTGCAGGGTAAAGCACTAATTGTATTATAATGCTGAAGCCAGCTCTGCCCCCACACACACGGTATGAAAAGACAGTGTTCTTGAGCTTCTTTTTTTTTTAGACTTCTAATTATTGTAATTCTATTTTATTATTGTATTGGGAGTTTTAAATCATTGTGTTGTTAAGAGCCTGGAGATGTAAAGTTACAACCTAGACATGTCAGCTGTCCACCTTTTATTACACCAAAGCCTGGCGCCCTCCCAAACCTCCTATATAAGGAGAGGTCGACCGATATGGGTTTTTCTCTGGTCGATGCCGATGCCGATATTTAGAAAGCAGGGCAGCCGGTGGCCGATATATGATGCCGATTTTTGCGGCCGATATTTTGGGCCGATTTTTGGATTGGGATGCATTGTGGAGGAGGATGGATGGTGCTGGGCGTGGGTGGGAGATGCGTTGTGGAGGGGGAAAGATGTTGCTGGCTGTGCGTGGGGGATGCATTGTGGAGGGGGATGGATGAATGGTGCTGGGCGTGGGTGGGGAATGATGGAAAAATAGCTGCGCAACTAATGTGAATACTATAGAATATTGTTTTGGGGAAAGCCTATTCTCATTGCCCTCCCAGGTTTAGGAGGATACATTTTTTTCACTCCCTGAGCATCTTATTAATCATTCACATTGATATAGTTGCTGGAAATTTTTTTCATTGACACTATATTAGATATTGCCCAACAGGGCATATTTGTTTTTACTGGCGCTGCACTTTTTTTCCAATACTATAGTAATGTTGATACAAAGTAAAATATCATTTAAATGGAACAAATATTTGGCCAATACATGAGATAATATATCCGAATTAATTATGAATAATAAGAAGTCAAACGTGAAAAAGTCTATTGTTCAAACAAAAAACACAAAATATGCATCTGATGGTATTTTGATAGTAGAAACATTTTGTCCTTTCCCATTCAAGCAGATAGTGACATCAAAATGCAAGAACCTCAGAAAAGTGCATGGATAGACAGGACACCTCCACCTTTCAATCACACTGCCCCTTACCAGAAGGGAAGATCCCAACTAGAGATCTTCTGACAGCAGATGGCTTACTCCCCAGCCAGGGGGTTGCGTGGCAGGATATCCAAGAGCCAAGACTTCTCTCACAGTGGACCGATAATCAGTGTTGATTGAAACCAATATGGAGAAGAAAAAAGGCTACATAGTGTGAACCTATATAGCAATTTATTAAAAAGATTAAAATCACACTTACAAGAATGTAGATAAAATTCGCTTGTGAAAATATAGCCGGCCGGCTAGCACAACCCTGTTCACTCCGGGACACAGTATGCGGTTTCTAGACGTCAGCACGCCACCACCCTACGCCGTTTCGTCTCAAAAGACTTTGTCCTGAAGCACAAAGTGGTATGAATAAAGGAGGGGGACACTCGCTCGTTTCCCTCCACTTTCCTGACCTGGAGGGCTGCATGCTTGCATAGGGGTCTGTTATGGATTTTGGGGACACCCTACGCTGTTTTTTTTTTTTTTACATTTTGGCATGGGGTTCCCCTTAAGATCCATATCGGACCCGAAGGGCCTGATATGGACTGGGGTTGGGGGGCACACTGTTTTTCTTTTTTAGCCTTTTTGTATTGCCAGCACTCTCTTCTTTACATTCATCTGTGAATGGGGAAGCCCGCTGGCAGCTGATGAGTCATTGGTTTAGGACGCTAGCGGCAGGCTTCCCAGGCCGCTGCTCAACAACCAGCAATTTTATTACATATAATTTGATCCTTTTTCCACAGATCCGAATTCTAACCATTCTGAAAAGTTGGCAATTGTGTTAAAAATTCATAAACAAAATGTATTTTAATGGATTTCAACTAAATTTGATACTATTCGTTACTATTTAGATACATCCGAATCTCCGAATACCCAAAAATTTGTCAGAATTTGTATTTGGACCGAAATCAATTGCACATGTCGACTATATGAAAGCAATTAGAAAAGTTGCACTAGAGGGGAAGTGGCGAATCAACACGGCTCCATCTCAAATAAATTGTAAACAATAAACACTTATGCCACGTACACACGATCGGACATTCCGACAACAAAACCGTGGATTTTTTCCGATGGATGTTGGCTCAAGCTTGTCTTGAATACACACGGTCGCACAAATGTTGTTGGAAATTCCGATCGACAAAAACGCATTGAGGTACAACACTTACGATGCCACTAGAAAGGGAAGTTCAAGACCAAGTGCGCCACCCTTTGGGCTCCTTCTGCTAATCTCATGTTAGTAGAAGTTTGGTGAGAGACAATTCGCGCTTTTCAGCCTCGTGCTTTTCAGTCCGTTACTGCTCTTCAGTTTGTGCTTGTGGGTTTGTATCTGTGTGAATATCAGCAGCAAAACAACTTCATTATTCTAGCATTATAAAGAAGAAGAGAATGCGCTGCAATAAAAGATATGACAAATGTGCTATCTCCATTACGAAACGCTAGTTTTACCAGATCGAGCGATTCCATCTCCTACTTGATTCAGAGCATGCGTGGAATTTTGTGCATCAGAATTGTCTACATACGCTCGGAATTTACGAGAGCGGACTTTGTTGTCGGAAAATTTGCGAACCAGTTCTCAAATTTTTGTTGTCGGAAATTCCGACAGCAAATGTTCAATGGAACCTACGCATGGTTGGTTTTTCCGACAACAAGCTCCCATCAAACATTAGTTGTCGGAAATACCGATCGTGTGTACGTGGCAATACAGTACATACATAAATACATAAATTAAATCGGTAATGGGAATTTTTAAATCTTTCTAGCAAATGCGTTGTCTAGGTCTATACCTTTTTAGCATGCTAATAACCAAAGCCTGAGTCCCGTTTTATTATCCATCCACCTGTCGTATGTTTTCTGGGCTATCTAATTGAAATTTAACTGAATTAATTAAAAAGAGAGAGAAGGCGCGTAGAACCGCGACATACGTGGCATCCTGAGATACATTTAGATAAGCGTGCCCTCATTATGTATTCGGCTTGAAATGAAATGTTTAGCTGTTTATCTCCATACAGGGCAATTAGAGTCAACGTGGAAATGGATTTTTAATCATCACTCGTAGATAGAGCCGCAGTATGCAACCAACAAAACGCATGACCTTTGCGTCAGTGTAGATGTACTAAAACATACTGCCAACATAAATGTCAAATAAAAAAAATCCTATACAAACAAATTACTTACAGTTGTGCTCATAAGTTTACATACCCTGGCAGAATTTTATGATTTCTTGGTAATTTTTCAGAGAATATGAATGATAACACATAAACCTTTCCTTTACTCGTGGTTAGTGTTTGGATGAAGCCATTTATTATCAATCAACTGTGTTTAATAATTGACACTAAAGTTTACATACCCCAGTTCTTAATACTGTGTATTGCCCTCTTTAACATCAATGACAGTTTGAAGTCTTGTGTGGTATTTGTGGATGAGGCTCTTTATCTCCTCAGATGGTAAAGCTGCCCATTCCTCTGGGCAAAAAGCCTTCAGTTCCTGTACATTTTTGGGCTGTTTTGCATGAACGACACGTTTGAGATCTCCCCAGAGTGGCTCAATGATATTGAGGTCAGGAGACTGAGATGGCCAATCCAGAACCTTCACTTTATTCTGCTGTAGCCAATGACAGGTCGACTTGACCTTGTTTTTTGGATCATTGTCACGTTGGAATGTCCAAGTACGTCTCATGCGCAGCTTCCTGGCTGATGAATGCAAATGTTCCTCCAGTATTTTTTGATAAATACTGCATTCATCTTACCATCAATTCTGACCAAATTTCCTGTGCCTTTGTAGCTCACACATCCCCAAAACATCAGCGATCCACCTCCGTGTTTCACAGTAGGAATGGTGGACCTTTCATCATAGGCCTTGTTGACTCCTCTCTAAATGTAGTGTTTATGGTTGTGGCCAAAAAGCGAAATTTTGGTCTCATCGCTCCAAATGACTTTGTGCCAGAAGGTTTGAGGCTTGTCTCTGTGCTGTTTGGCATATTGTAAGCGGATACTTTGTGGCATTTGCGTAGTAATGTCTTTCTTCTGGCGACTGGACCATGCATCTTTTTTTCAAGTGCCTCCTTATTGTGCATCTTGAAACACCCACACCACATGTTTTCAGAGAGTTCCGCAGTTCACCTAAAGTTATTTGTGGGTTTTCCTTTGCATCCAAACTATTTTCCTGGCAGTTGTGGCTGACATTTTAGTTGGTCTACCTGACCATGGTTTGGTTTCAACAGAACCCTTTTTTTAACCCCTTGACGCCAACATAATGACTTTGGCTTCAAGGGATTGCACCGGGGTGATGCCTGCAGCTTAAAGCTGAGGGTTGGCTCTCTTGTAATAACTGATGTGGCTAATCAGCCACTCGGTTGTTATTACAAGCAGTGGGAGGTGTCCCCCACCTCCTCCCACTGCCTTCCCTTGCTCACTCTGGCTCTCCCATCCCACCGAGACGTTTGAGCTATCAGCCGGCAGCGGGAGACCAGCTGGCCATAGACCCGAACTAAGCCGGCTTTGATCGGGTCTTAGATCTAGTAACCTGGAAGCAATGTCATGATCAGGGGTGGCCTGTCCATTGTAAGTACACATGAGCTTCCGTCCTCCCTATCTATGCGCCCAGCGCCTTTCAGGATGCTGGCCGCATTAATTCCTATGGCCGGGGTGGGCGGGGGGGCTATTTTTTAAAGTACCCGATTAGACCCAGAGGCTCTAATAGGCTTCAAAATAGGGTGGGCTTGGGGCGCAGTGCATTGCGTCTGGTTCCCACCCAGTTGTGTTGCGCTGTTGCAACACTGATCCTCCTCCCAGCCAATTGGGAAGCGGGTCTGATACCCGTCACTCAAGTGGCTGAAAGGACAGGCGATCCTATTGGATGCCTCGGAGGGGAGGAGATGCAAGGAGGAGACACAGGAACCGCTGCCCGATGTCCGCCGCAGCCTGATGCCCCTGATCCCCGCCGCTGCCCGATATGCCCACCGATGCCCAATCCATGCCAATGCCAGGTGGACCGGCAGACAGTGAGGGGGGGCGGTGGGGTTTTGCCCCAAACAAAAAACCACTTGCCGCCACCGGTCATGACATCACACACATTCTCTAGAGTCTCTGCTATATATATATATATATATATAAACGTTTAGAGGTTCTTTTCTAGCAAAAAATACTGATTTTAACAAATGTCAGAAAAAGGCTTAGGCATGAAGGGTGCAGATTGCAGCCTGACTGTCCCTTTTGTACATTGGATTTTGGTTCTTTCGATCATGGAGGTCTAACTTCACACGTGGGCGGCTTTCATAAAAATTATACGTTAATGAATCTAGTTGAAATGAGCTATACAAATGTAAAGTGCTTTTCAGCTGAAAAAAATCGTTCATTCAAAACTACTTACTATCACTCCATCAAACAACATATTCTGCACAAATGTTTCCTCTCTTCCACTCAATGCATGTCAGAGAAGCGATATTCAGGTGTTAGTTGGGTAAAGCAGATCAGAGCATAGTTGATTTTTAGTTGCATTTTTTTGTTTACAAAAACATATTTTTACAATATGTAGCCCAACAGTGGAAGCCTGCCAGCCAGCCCTGTAGCACCCCAGCCTGCTCTGTGCCACCCCAGCCTGCCCTATATCACTCAGCCTGCCCTGTACCACCCCAGCCTGCCCTGTACCACCCCAGCCTGCCCTGTACCACCCCAGCCTGCCCTGTACCACCCAGCCTGCCCTGTGCCACCATAGCCTGCCCTGTACCACCCCATCTTGCCCTGTACCACACCAGCCTGCCCTGTACCACCCCAAACTTTCCCATGCCACCCCAACTTGCCCTGTACCACCCCAATCTGCCCTATGCCACCATAACTTGCCCTATACCACCCCAGCCTGCCCAATGCTACCCTAACTTGCCCTGTACCACCCCAACTTTTCCCATGCCATCCCAACTTGCCCTATGCCACCCTAACTTGCACTATACCACCCCAACCTGCCCTGTACCACCCTAACTTGCCCTATACCACCCCAACCTGCCCTATGCAACCCTAGCTTGCCCTATACCCCCCAAACTACCCTATATCACCCCAACATGCCCTATACCACCTTAACCTGTCCTATACCACCCCACTACACCAACCTGCCACTATACCACTCTATACTACCCTAACCTGCCACTATACTGTCCTATACTATCATTTACAGGGGCTGGTTTGGGGTGCGCCCCGTGCGCTGCCTGCTTGGTGCTGGGCAGCCTAGACAGAGGGGGGTGACACCATGTTTTACCGCACCGGGTGACACCAACCCTAGTGACGCCACTGCATGGAAGGGCAATGCATGCAGAACAAAACCAAAGAAATTCCCAGCTAAATTTACTGACCAGTCTGCTTACTATCCAAATTAACCTGTCTTAACATTAGACCAGGGATCCTCAAACTACGGCCCTCCAGCAATTGTAGAACTATACATCCCATGAGGCATTGTAACACACTGACATTCACAGACATGACTATGCATGATGGGAATTGTAGTTATTGAACAACTGGAGGGCCGTAGTTTGAAGACCCATACGGTAGATGCTTAACCACTTGCTGACTGCCGCATGCACTTTTACGTTGGCAGAATGGCACGGACAGGCAAATGGGCGTATATATACATTCCTTTAAATTTGCTGTATTCCTGCCCCAAGCTCCATGACCATGCCCACGGGACCCACAGACTCTATGTCCGCCAGTGTCCCGCGATCGTGTCACGGTGCTGCAGAACAGGGGGATGCCTTTGTAAACAAGGCATCTCCCTGTTCTGCCTAGTGACAGGACACTAATCGTCTGCTCCCTGTGATCGGGAGCAGTGATCACTGTCGTATCACAGTAAGCCCCGCCCTCACACAGTTATAATCACTCCCTAGGACACACTTAACCCCTTCCTTGCCCTCTACTGGTTAACCCCTTCCCTGCCAGTGTCATTTACACAGTGATCTGTGCATTTTTATAGCACTGATCGCTGTTTAAATGACAAGGGTCCCAAAATGGTGTTCAATGTGTCCGCCATTATGTTGCAGTCCCGCTAAATATTGAAGATCGTCGCCATTACTAGTAAAAAAAGCCTAAGTCTGAATGTGCGCCGGCGCTAATTTAAGCGTATTCTGGTAACCAGATACGCTTAAATTAGGCTCAGATACGAGCGGCGTAAGTGTCTTACACCGTCGTATTCTAAAGTGTAATTTTTACGCTGCCCGCTAGGTGGCGCTTCCATTGCGGTCGGCGTAGAATATGTAAATCACTAGATACGCCTATTCACGAACGTACGCCCGGCCGACGCAGAACAGATACGCCGTTTACGTAACGCATTATTAGGCCTAAAGTTATTCCATCAAATAGCTGGAATAGTAATGTTAAGTATGGCTGTTGTTCCCGCGTCGAAATTTGAAAATTTTACATCGTTTGCGTAAGTCGTCTGTGAATAGGGATTTACGTCCACGTCAAAACCAATAGGACCGTGTGGCGTACTTAGCCGCAATGCACACTGGGATATGTACACGGATGGCGAATGCGCCGTTCCAAAAAACCGTCAAACACGTCAGGTCAACCCAAATTAACATAAAACACGCCCCCTCAGCCTATTTTGAATTAGGCGCGCTTACGCCTGCCGCATTTACACTACGCCGCCGTAACTTAGCAGGCAAGTACTTTGTGAATCATGTACTTGCCTCGCTAACTTACGGCGGCGTAGTGTTAACACGATACACTACGCCGCCGCAAGGATAAGCCTGCCTACCTGAATCTAGCTATTTAAATTTTGCGCAAACCAATTAGTAAACGCTTATTGCGATTTTTTTTATTTTTTTTTAATTTTTTTTACCAAAAATATGTAAAATAATACATACCGGCCTAAATTGAGGATTTTTTAATATATGTAGCGCCCCCTTTACTTTCAGTAAGGGCACTACGCTAAAGTTAGTGTGGAATGAGAGATATAATTTGCTCTCATTCTGAATTATGTCAAATTTGGCTGTCGCCAAATCTGGATTGTTCTGTGTGCTAGACTGCGTTCTAGGGATGCGGTACCATCCCTGGGCGGCAGGTGGCACCAGAGAGGTCCAGGCGGAGCCGCTTTTCCTCAGCAGCCAATTAGAGGAGTTTTCCCTCCTGGGGCATTCTGGGGGAGAGTATTTCTGTGGCGGAGGCCGTTGTTCTTGGTTCTTCGCGGTTTCCTGGTTCCGGGTGCAGCACCCACCTTTAGGGTGTGCGCACATCGCGGGCCCCACCACTATGGCCTACCTGGCCTGGGGTCGCGCGCAACGCGGAGTTCCTGACTCTGGGCCCTCCTAGCCTGGAGCAACTGATGCCACAGAGAGGCCCCACTGACTGACTGGGTCCCCCTTCTACTGAGGAGATCCCAGGCTGTATGCCATTCGGTGGGGGGTCGGCTTGAGGAGAACCCGGAGGCAGGTTATCCAAAAGGGCTTGAACGAACCATCGGGGATCTGGAGACCGGGACATTGACGGGTGCACTTCCACTGTCATACGGTGACCCTAGCGCAAATTTACTGGGAGGATACGCTCAACCATTTAGCTCATCCAAGTTCTAGGCCTGTGGCAGAGGCCCCCCTCAGAGCTAGGTCTGTGGCAGAGACCTGCTCCTCCCAGCAACCTTAAAGTGACATTTCGGCTGCCAGGCTCGTGGCAGGGGTCTGTCCGGGGGCACTTCACCCACTCTGGCTGGAGTGGCGACGAACTGTATCTACTACTACTACTACTCGTCTTCTATCCAAAGCCTGATACTGCAAGGTTTTCTTACCTCATCAACCTTTCCTGTCCTACCTCATGTTGATGTTGGTCGTGTTGGGCCGAGAAATAAAGCATTCAGAAAATCTATTTAGCAGATTGGACATTCGTTTACTGCTCTACTCACTACCATCACCCCTAGACAACGATAAGAGGTAACTTAATACGCCGATCCCAAATCAACCAGTGGCTCCTGAAGGGGGTAGCGCTACATATATATATTTTGGGGGGATATTCATTGTAGCAAAAAGTAAAAAATATTGCTTTTTTTTCAAAATTTACGCTCTATTTTTGTTTATAGCAAAAAAAATAAGAACCGCAGAGGTGATCAAATACCACCAAAGGGAAGCTCTATTTGTGGGATAAAAAGGACATTGATTTTGTTTGGGAGCCACGTCGCATGACCGCGCAATTGTCAGTTAAAGCGACGCAGTGCCAAAGCGCAAAAAGTGCTCCGGTCATTTGTCTGCCAAATCCTGTGGTCAAAAACGGGAGTTTATGTTTCGCGATATTCTTGTATTTGGTTAAAAAGTTGATTCGTTGTTATGGATGTGGAATTCATGACCCATGTCATTTTTTTAATCCGTTTTTGTTTTTCTCTTTGTATATTCCAAATAAAATATAGTAAAACCAAGTTGAGGGTAACTTGGTTTAAGAGTGTTTTGCAAGACAAGCAAATTTTTTTTTTTTTTATAAACTTTGGGCCAGATCCACATACATTTAGATCGGCGCAGCGTATCAGAGATACACTACGCCGCCGTACCTTACCTGGCGTATATTCGAATCCTCAGCGATTTCTCGCCGTAAGTTACGGCGGCGTAGTGTATTTCTGGCGGCGGATTTGAAATTGGGCAGGTTGGGGGCGGGTTTCATTTAAATGAAGCGCGTCCCTGCGCCGAATGAACTGCGCATGCGTCGTCCCGAAATTTCACGCCGTGCATTGCGCTAAATGACGTCGCTAGGACGTAATTTTTTTTAACTTAGACGTGAGTTACGTCCATCCCGATTCATGGACGACTTACGCAAAAAAAAAAAAGAATTTCAAATTTCGAAGCGGGAACGACGGCCATACTTAACATGGCAAGTCTATCTATACGCCGCAAAATACCAGCTTTAACTATACGCCGGAAAAAGCCGACTACAGACGCCGGCATACTTCGTCTGTGGATCTGGCCCTGTGACTTGATATACAAGCGATATCTTGATATAAGAGTAGTTTCATGTCACAACTGAGTATAAACAAGAAGAGAGGAGCTTCTAAGTGTAGCAATATGGTTACATTTAATGAAGGTACAACATTTAGCAACTCACATGGTTGATGATTAAAAGAGGCGCATCTAAGTATGCAGGGCTCTGGGGTAAAGCTGTTCCACATAGATCGTCCTCCTCACCGCCATTGATGTCATCCCTTCCAGGCTGCGCTCCATGAGCTCTTCAAGCCTCGCTTTCAAATCGCTCTACTGCAGGGTAGTCTTTCTGTTCATGATTGCAAACTGACAGTGAGAACCGACGGTGAAGAGAATGGTCTATGTCAGGGATCCTCAAACTAAGGCCCTCCAGCTGTTGCAGAACTACACATCCCATGAGGCATTGTAAAACTCTGACATTCACAGACATGACTATGCATGATAGGAATTGTAGTTCCTGAACAACTGGAGGTTGAAGACCCATGTTCTATGTGGACAGCTTTACCCCAGATGTCTGCATACTGAGATGTGCCTCTTTTAATCATTTAAAAGTTAAAGCGTGACATGTTAGGTATCTATTTACTCGGCGTAACATCATCTTTCACATTATACAAAAAAATTGGGCTAACTTTACTGTTTTGGTATTGATGTAGATTAATTAATTTCCCTGACACAATTTCTCAGGGAGGAAAACCATTCTACCGTTTGATTCAAATTACTATGGTGCAATCTATAGACAAAACAGACCACATCTCACCTTCCAACATTTCAACCAGCAGAGAGAATGGCTGCCAACTGGGCAGTTCCTTTTATTATCAGCACAAGATCACAAAATGCATTCTCATTGGTCAACCCATACAATTCACACCCATTTCACCCACCCCCTTGTACTCAGCATGGGAACCCTCATTGACCAGTTTATATAGGGATGGTTTCTCCTTACAAGTCTATTCCATGTTCTTCTTGAAAAATCCACGTGTCATTTAGGCATAGAAGAGTTTTCTCAGTGAGGCAGACAAGGGGGAGGGGTAACTTCCTCTTCCAACTGAGCAAGGGACGAGAAGGGGCCTTGGAATAAAAGCTTTCCAGGAATGCAGTGGGGGGGATGAGCCAAACACACATTTGAAAGATGAGAAGCAAAAAGAGAAAATGGAGACTGAACTTTCCTTTGTATTTTCAATGCTGAGTTCATTACTTTAAAAACCATCATATATCATTCCTGATATCTGACAAATCTTATCAAGGAAAATGAGCAGTATTGATCATTCTCATACATACATATGCATATAAAAAGGTATTAAAAACAATATAAAAGGGAATTAAAGGAATATAAACCGAGAAACATGTTAGTGGTTCTAATCATAACATAAAATTTTCATTTTAGTTTCAAGTCCATCACAGTATTTTTTAATTCATGAAACCGTTTTTTTGTGCAAATACCGGGCGAGAAAAAAAGTTGCAATGACCGCTGTTTTATTCCCTATGGTGTCTGCTAAAAAAATATATAATTTTTGGGGGTTCTGATTAATTTTCTAGCAAAAAAAATTTGATTTTTACATGAAGGAGAGAAGTGCCAAAATAGGCCCGGTGGGCAGGTGGTTAATGATAATGAATAGTTGCACAAATATCATGTGAAAAAATAAAAATTGCAACCATCACCTTTTTAATCTACAGCACCTCTGCTTTCAGAAAATATAATAATGTTCTGCGGGGGGTTTAATTTGTATCATTGCCAAAAATTAAGATTTTTACATTTATGCGACAAATACAAAACAATTGCTGGATAAATTGGCTTTACTTATCAATTGATCGTACAATGGTAAATGATGGCAATATGTACAAATTACAATAACAGTATAATAATATTCAAGCTATTAAAGTTTATAATAAATAATCCACATTTGTTCTCCTTTTTATTTATTTTCTGTGCTGATGATTAAGGAACCGTCACCTCCCATGGAGGTGTTGGAAGAGCTAGGACAGTATGAAGAGATTCTCAGAATGAATCATCATTGCAATAACATGAGAGAGAGAGAGAGAGAGATGAGACTCAATGTTACAGTCATGTTCTAGTATTCCGTCACCCGGATTGGCAGACAATTCCTCATCCTACGCTCGCTGGAACTGCAGCCCTTATCCGGTGTCATAATAAACACAGTGACGGGGCTATAGAGAAAAAACATTTTGCCGTTGTCATAATACGCTGAAAATCATGTTTTTTGGGTGAAAAAAATACTTGGAAAATGGACGCATACACTAACATAGTTGGTAAGTTAAACCACTTCAATACCGGACACCTTTAACCCCCCGCCCCTCCTGCCCAGGCCAATTCTCAGCTTTCCGTGCTGTCACACTTTTAATGACAATTGTGCGGTCATGCAACACTGTACCCAAACTAAAATTTTTATCATTTTGTTGATAAATACATATAGTGTTTTCTTTTGGTGGTATTTAACCCTTGAGCCTCTTTCTGAGATGTCGTGTTTACAAGTTAAAGTGGAGGTTCACCCTAAAACAATTATATAACATTACATCCAGCATACTAACGACATGTAAAGTATGCAGGTATTTTTTTTTTTTCGCCGTACATACCGTAATATTGTTATTTTCTCCCCGGCTTTCGGGTTCTGATTCCCGCGGGACTGGGCGTTCCTATCCCTGGGTTAGATGATTGACGTCTGGTGAAAAAATTCCCATGGCGCACAATGCGCGTCACCAGTTTTCCGTAAATAGCCGACCTGCGAGTCGGCTCTATATGGCGCCTGCGCAGTCAGCTCTACACGGCGGGCGCAGGCGCCGTATAGCGCCGACTCACAGGTCGGCTATTTACGGAAAACTGGTGACGCGCCTTATGCGCCATGGGAAGTTTTTCATCAGACGTCAATCACCCAGGGATAGGAACGCTTAGTTCCGCGGGAATCAGAACCCGGAAGCCGGGGGGAAAATAACAATATAACGGTATGTACGGCGGAAAAAAAAAATACCAGCATACTGTACATGTCGTTAGTATGCTGGATGTAATGTTATATAATTGTTTTAGGGTGAACCTCCACTTTAAAAACTTTTTTTTGGTTAGAAAATTACTTGGGACCCCCAAACATTTTATATATATATATATATATATATATATATATATATATATATATATATATATATATATATATATATATATATATATATATATATATATATATATATATATATATATCTTATTATCGCTGTATACTTTGCGCCGGGGTATAACGCGCACCCCAAACTTTGGAAGGTATTTTTAGGAAAAAAAGGAAATTTTGCCCTGCATCCATCGGCGGCCTTGTCCAGCATCCGTCTGCGGCCTTGCGCGGGGTCCGTCCAGCCTTGTGGGTGTCCGTCTGCGGATTTGGAGGTGTCCGTCTGCGGCTTCCTCACGGGGTCCGTCCAGTCCATCGGCAACTTGCCCGGAGTTGCAGCGGTGTTTGTTTTTGGATTTGGCACCGAGAGGAGCTGGATTTCCTGTGTGTTCGGCTCCTCTCGCGTGGCTGCGGGCGGAGCCGAGCGTGGCCGAGTACAGAGTACGCTCGGCTCGGTATATTTCGGCGGCGCCCGGGAACAGCAGTATCGGCGTATATCGTGCACCCACGATTTCCCCCTGATTTTAAGGGGGAAAAAGTGCGTGTATACGCCGATAAATACGGTACATTATATATATATATATATATATATATATATATATATATATATATATATATATATATATATATATATATATTTCTCTCTCTAACACGCTAGAGCAGTAGTTCTCAACCTTTTTAGTGCCGTGACCCCTTAATAAAATTTCCCAAGTAGTGGGGACCCTTAAACAGTAAAATTATTTTCGTAGTGTGGTTTGTCAGTACCCTGGGCAAGACAAGTAATTTGCGCCCCTAACCCACGGACATTTAGCCCTCCCTGAGTCCCTTCCACTCGTACAATATTAAAAACCCTTATGGTACATTTTAGCATGTACCACTCTCTCGCTTTGTTCTCCTTTCTTTCCCTTTTATCTCTCTCTATCCTAATTTCTTGTTTTTTTCCCCATCCCTCTCTCTAGCTGGGTTTCTTGTTCTTTCTCATGCATTCTCTCCCTTTTCTTTGTTCCTTCCCCTCTTATGTATTGATCAAGGTCATCTGCTGATCTGAGAACTGTAGTGGGGAATTTTAATGGTAACTATAATCACAGGTAGTGTTACTCGCTGTGTCTCTGATTTTGGGTTGTCTCGTAGCAGTGACACCTATGCCGAAATCAGGAGATAGGGTCTCCTCCAGCCCCTCCCACTTCACATTCCTCACCAGTCAGCTGACCTCTAGTCTCTGCCTCCCACCCATGCCGTGAACTGAATGGGCAGCTGCAAAGAGGTTGAGTGGGCGGCCGCGGGCTCTAGGAACAGCCCTGCTGGGCGGCCACAAAAAGTCTGGGAGAGCGGTGCGGGATTCAGGAACAGCCCAAGATTTGGTGACCCCTGGCAAATCATCATTCGACCCCTGAGGGGGTCCCGACCCCCAGGTTGAGAACCATTGCCCTAGAGAATAAAAGAACGGTCGTTGCAATACTTTTTGTCATACCGTATTTGTGCAGCGGTCTTACAAGCACACTTTTTTTTGGGGGAAAATAAATACTTTTTTTAATTAAAATATAAGACAGCAGTAAAGCTAGCCCAATTTTTCTTTTTTTATATTGTGAAAGGTGTTGTTATGCCAAGTAAAGTTATACCCAACATGTCACAATTTTAAAATTGCGCCCGCTCGTGGAATGGCGACAAATTCTTACCCTTAAAAATCTCCATACAATGTTTACATTTTTTTACAGGTTGCATGTTTTGAGTTACAGAGGACGTCTAGAGCTAGAATTATTGCTCTCTCTACTGATCGCAACAATACCTCACATGTGTGGTTTGAATACCGTTTTCATATGCGGGAGCTACTCAGGTATGCGTTCGCTTCTGCACGCGAGCTCGGCAGAATAGAGTGCGTTTAAAATTTTTAATTTTTTCTTACTTATTTTACTTTTTATGCCGTTTATTTTTATGCCGTTTATTTAAAAAAAAAATGTCACTTTTATTCCTATTGCAAGGAATGTAATATCCCTTGTAATAAAAAAAAGCATGACAGGACCTCTTAAAGCGGGAGTTCACCCAATTCCTTTTCTTTTTCTATTTTCCCCTTAGATTCCTGCTCGTTGTGTCTAGGGGAATCGGCTATTTGTTTTAAAATATGATCCGTACTTACCCGTTTTCGAGATGCATCTTCTTCCGTCGCTTCCGGGTATGGGTCTTCGGGACTGGGCGTTCCTTCTTGATTGACAGTCTTCCGAGAGGCTTCCGACGGTCGCATCCATCGCGTCACTCGTAGCCGAAAGAAGCCGAACGTCGGTGCGGCTCTATACTGCGCCTGCGCACCGACGTTCGGCTTCTTTCGGAAAATCGTGACGCGATGGATGCGACCGTCGGAAGCCTCTCGGAAGACTGTCAATCAAGAAGGAACGCCCATTCCCGCAGCCCATACCCGGAAGCGGCGGAGAAGATGCATCTCGTAAACGGGTAAGTACGGATCATATTTTAAAACAAATAGCCGATTCCCCTAGACAAAACGAGCATGAAGCTAAGGTGAAAATGTGTTCGCTATGGGTGAACCTCCGCTTTAAATATGAGATCTGGGGTAAAAAAATACCTCAGATCTCATATTTACACAAAAATTCAATAAATAATAAATCAATTAAATGCGATTTAAAAATGTATAAAAAATAAATGTGTTTGTAACCCCATAATAGTGCAAGTTTTTATTTTTTTTCCTGTTTAAAACACACTGGCCCAGATTCAGGTAGGGGCGCGCACTGGTACGGCGGCGCAGCGTACCGTTTTTACGCTACGCCTCCGTAAATTACTGGAGCTACGCTTCATTCACGAAGCATTTGCTCCGTAATTTGCGGCGGCGTTTCGTAAAAGGGGCAGGCGTAAGCGGGCGTAATTTAAGTGATCCCGTAGGGGGCGTGGATCATTTAAATTAGGCGCGTTCCCGCGCCGAACGTACTGCGCATGCTCCGTCGGGAAAATTTCACCGACGTGCATTGCAGCAAATGAGGTCGCAAGGACGTCATTTGCTTCGCCATTCACGATCCACTTACGCAAACGACGCAAATTTCGAAAATCGCGACGCGGGAACGACGTCCATACTTACCATTGGCTGCGCCTCCTAATAGCAGGAGCAGCCTTACGACGGAAGCGACGTACGCAAACGACGTAAAACTCGAACGCCGGGCGCGCGTACGTTTGTGAATCGGCGTGAGTATGCAATTTGCATACTCTACGCTGACCACTACGGGAACGCCACCTAGCGGCCAGTGTCAGATTGCAGCGGCAGTGTAGCCTTCCAGTGAGAGGAGAGGAGAGGAATGCAGGAGAGGAATGCAGGCGGTCTGTAAATTTCTGAACTACATCACGAACCACTCGCTGGAAGAGGCTCAGAGCAGGGCATGACCAGAAAATGTGCAGGAGTGTCCCCTTGTCGGCCCGGCTACGCCAACCAAGATCAGACGTCGCCGGGAAGAACTTGTGAAGGAGCTCTGGGGTTCTATACCATTGTGACAAAATTTTATAGCTGGTCTCCTGGGCTTTGGCACAGATGGAGGACTTGTGCGTAAACCTCAGGATGTGCTGTCGTTTGGCCGAATCGAAATGACAGTGTAGTTCCTCCTCCCATTTAAGTATACCCGGGGGTACAAAATCCGGACGCGGTGTGTTTAAAAGGCTATAGGCCAGGGAGAGCGTATGTGACTTGATACCTGGGGTGTTGCAGCGTTCCTCTAGTGTTGTGAGAGGTTGGGCATTGGCAGCCGGAGGCCTTAGAGAGCGAAGAAAGTGACCCAGCTGATCAGGAAGTCCAAGCGAAACGGGTCTGCGGGATCAGAGAGCTCCGCAACAGTGTTCCAGCGGCCCCCCACGCAAAAATGGGAGGCCTGATAGAGACCCACCTCGCTCAGCCTCCGAAAGGCCGCATCCTGCACGCCCGGCGCAAATCTGGGGTTCCCCAGTATGGGATACAATGGTGAGTCGGTTGAGGATACAAGTGCCTGCGAAATGAGTCTGGCGCAGACACGTAGTGTATTGCCAATCAGTGGGTGGCGTTTAGAGTCCACCGGTAGGTTTGAGAAACACCAAGGCGCTCTATTGAGGGGGATCTCGCTCTGGTCTTGTTCCATCTGTGCCCAAAGCTTGTTTTCCTGATTACAGCACCAATCAGCCAGTCTACTTAGGTGAATTGCGTGGTGGTAAGTGCGGATATCTGGTACTGCATAGTACACAGACCCTTGTATAACACACAACCCCCTGCATAGTACACAGACCCTTGTATAACACACAGCCCCCTGCATAGTACACAGACCCTTGTATAACACACAGCCCCCTGCATAGTACACAGACCCTTGTATAACACACAACCCCCTGCATACTTCAACTCCAGTCCTCAAGTACACCCAACAGGTCATGTTTTTAGGATTTCCCTCAGATGAAACGGCTGTAGTAATTACTTATGCCGCGTACAGACGGTCGTTTTTTGCGATGAAAAAAAACGACGTTTTGAAAAACGTCATTTCAAATGACCGTGTGTGGGGAAAACGTCGTTTTATGTCTTGAGAAAAACGACAAAAAAAAAATTCGAACATGCTCGAATTTTTTGTGTCGTTTTTCAAAACGTTGTTTTCTGTGTCAATTAAAATAATAGTGTGTGGGCAAAACGACGTTGAAAACCCGCGCCTGCTCAGAAGCAATTTCTGATACGGGAGCGCTTGTTGTGGTAAAACTACTGTCCAGAATGGCTTCAGCACATTCGTTCGTTTTAATAGTAATGAAGAAAAGACTGCGCAGCATTTGACACAATGCATTTAAATGCTACACTAAAACCCTAGTTTGTTGTGGCTCATCTTGTTACATAGTTCTGACAACCTTTTTTGATTTAGAATTATTCTTTTTTTTTTTTTTTTTTGTTTATGCACATCTCCATGCCCCCTTTTTTTTGGGTTGTTTAATGTATTTGAGCAAATGAATACCATGTTTAATGTTTGTTATTTTGGAGTGTGTGAAGTCACCACAACAACATAATATCTTTTTAGGCAAATTACCCACAAGGAGGTTGTTGTCCCTTGTTAATATTTTTTTTTTTTTTTTTTGTGAAATGTGTTTGCCTCCTCACTAATGATCTCTATATATGTTTAAAAAATACACATGTGAAATTTTTTCCAAAACCAACAAATACATTTATTCATGTATAAAATAAATAAAATAAACTTAAACACATCTGTCAAACAAAAACATATAAAAAAATCAAAAAAAAAGCCAGGAATAAAGTAAAGGAGACCCTGCTTGGATTTTGCAAGGCAAGGGTCCAGCAAGCAAATAATCCAGGCTGGCAATGCCAATGTTTTGGGATTAGGGGCACCATCTCCTCACTTCTTCCTCTTTGGTTGAGGCTTCCCTGTAGGCTTCCCTGCAGCCTTCCCTGCAGTCTGCCTCCTCGGGGGCTGGGTTTCATGAGCCAAGTTTGTGGCAGGAACCAGAGCAGGCTCAGGAAGAGGAGGAGAAGGATCAGGAGCAGGAGAAGGAGCAGGAGTAGGAGAAGGATCAGGAGCAGGAGAAGGAGCAGGAGTAGAAGGATCAGGAGCAGGAGAAGGAGCAGGAAGAGCAGAAAGCACAGGAGTGGGAATCAGCCCAAGATCTATATTCTCATGTAGGTTGCCCAGTGAGGCCATGCTTATGGCCTTGAATATGATGTATTCGCAGCGCACACGCTGGGCCCGCTCTAGATTTTGTAGCTTGGCTGCGATGAGCGCTGCGAATCCCTCTTCCTCAGATGGTTGTTCTCTGATGGCCGCAGCTGCTTGACGGAGAATGGCCTGGGTCTCCTCCTCCATTTGCATCAGTCTCCTTGTTCTGGGAGATGCAATCCCGCCTGCGTGACTCCTGTATCCCACTGGGGCCTGCCACCTCCTGGCTCCGAGTGGCCTCTGCCTCACCCTGTCTCCTTGTTGGGCCTGCCACCTCCTGGCTCCGAGTGGCCTCTGCCTCATCCTGTCTCCTTGTTGGGCCTGCCACCTCCTGGCTCCGAGTGGCCTCTGCCTCACCCTGGCTCCCTGTGGGGCCTGCCTCCTCCTGGCTTTGCTCTGTGTGTGGCTAAAAAAAAAGGATCTTATTTAATTTTTTGGCTTCATTAATCACACACATTTTACAAATCATGACATATGCGAAGTGAATGCGGAAATAGATTTAAATGAGGCCCGCCATCCCTAATTATGTTGCCCCTTACCCAGCTTAAGATATTTGCCCCCTGGAGTTGTGTGGGGGGGGGGGGTTTGATGCTGACTGAACCTGCTAAGTAGGGTGCCTTTCTCAAAACTAGGAATGTCTGTTTTGTAAAAAAAAATTGTTAAAATGTTAATGAACACAAAGTTTGTTAGATATCTGTGACCCCTTCCAGGTGTCTAGCGTTTACCCCCCTAATGGCGTAACATAAAATTACCCACAATCATTATGACCTCTGCATTTATGTATCTTGTCCCCATTCTGTTTTGCCCGTATTGGCTATTGATATTTTACCAATGTTTTGCCAACTCAGCTAAATTTTACACCACTTGTAACCTACATTTCTAAGCATTATTATACTTTGCATTTCATTAATTAGTATTAAAATGCAATACCTGGCTCGATGGGTCACAATCTGTGTCCTCCATGAAGTCTTGATCTTCATCAGATGTAGCCTGCTCTTGGCTGCCGGGAAGACTGGACTGATTCCTTGGGGGAAGGGTAGACACGGATGCCCGTGTTTCGAGCTGGTCATCAATGAACTGCATCTGACCATAGTACCACAGGTTGGGTTTGTAGATGCTGTCAGCTGCAGCTCCAGATCTCATAGAGGCCAGGACTAGTGACCGTTGGGTCCTGTAGGTGCCCCTAATCAAATTAATTTTGTTTTTGACAGTGTCAGTTGTTGCGTGTGGGAGCCTTGGGCTAACAAATGCAAGCAGGGTCTCCAGTGCTTGCTTCCTGGCATCTTTGCTTTTATTTATTTTGCTTTTTGTTTGCCAGAGCACAGGAAGTTCTTTCCAGCGTTGTATAAACTCCGTGAAAAATTCTGGCTCCTTGAAGGGGTCCATTATTTCTGTATGTAAAAATTACATAAAAAACAAAGTGTCAGTAAAGCCACTACTACTACAACAAGCTTTTACCCCAGGGATCTGCAATTAGTGGACCTACAGCTGTTGCAAAACTACAAGTCCCATCATGCCTCTGCCTCTGGGTGTCATGCTTGTGGCTGTCAGTTTCGCTATGCATCATGGGACTTGTAGTTCCGCACCAGCTGGAGGTCCGAGAATTGCATTTCCCTGTTTTACACCATATCATCTAGCCCACAAACTGATCCACTCTTCAGTAATAGAAATGTCAAAAATAGAGTTACGTACCGTCGTATTTCACGATCGTTTACTTCCGCCTTTTTCCACAGACTGTGTACGTCGCTTTCAATGACGTCGGATCCCTTTAAACACTGCGCACGTGTGACGCAACGCACGATACCCCGCCCCTGACGTTCCGTCTCGTCCTTTACACGCCCCTTTCTCGTTCTTTTTTTGTGGGTGTGATTTATGGTGGTGGAAGACAAGCAGCAAAAAATGTCAGGCTCAAGACATGAGGTAGGCCAGGCCCAGACAACAGGAAGATCCAGGCGGAGGTACAAGGCCAAAAACATGGCATTCCAGGAGATGGTAGAGATGGTCACCATCTTCACTAATGATGATTATGATGGGAAGCACGGGCCTTACCTGCACCCCAATAAGGTGAAGGCGGACATTACGGATAAAGTAATCAGAAGGCTCCGGCAGAAATTTGGTGAACGCAGGTCAAAAGAACAAATAAGAAAGAGGTGGTCAGACCTGAAAAAAAGAGAGCCAGAGCAACTTCGGGCAATAAAAAGATTGATTCGAGCAAAAAGTAAGTTAATTTTATGTTCCCTAATTTTAGGTGTTTGTTCTTTGTGCCATGTGCTTTTTCATTCAGGTTGAAATGTATTTGTGTGGGCACAAAAATTTGTTGTATGTGTTGTCGTTCATTCGTTAATTTAACTAATATTAAACGACGATATTCCCGATAATTTGCAACATGCCTATTTCACATGGACAAATTGTAGTGCAATCACTGTATCAGCCACAAATAAAAACGTATTTGTCTGATTTATGTTATAACGAACGACGACTCATACGACCATTTCCTGTGTTGCCAAATATTCCAGTTTCCATAAATTTATTGGGTTTAATGTGACATCAATTTGTAAACATTTATGTACATGTTTACCTAATTAGATCTTAATAATTTAGATATAAAATATGCACAAAAAGGACAGTATACTCAGCAGAGGATTATACACATAGGGATTTATTTGTTGGAAAATTGTGATTTAAAGTTTCATCCCTCTAAAATTTTACCATTGTGTTTTCCCTTTCTTCAATCTCGTAAGGCGAAAGGAAGCATCAAGGCAGGACGCAAGTTCGCAAGCCACACCCCCGAGGGATCTTGATGAAGGGGAAGCTGCCACCACATCTGGTAAAGTATCATATTCAAAAGATACACAGGTAATGTAGATGTAGGAGAAACATATTTGTAATACATGGTTTGCTTGCACATTTCAGGAGCAACTCGTGCTGGCTCTTCAATTGACAGGGACACTGCCCAGCTCCTCATTGCAGAAATTTGGTCCTGCCGGGAAAAGAATGAAGACCTGCAGATAGCAGCCCGGAAAATAATAAAAAATGCAAAAAGTGTTGAGGTCCAGTTGAAAAATCTACTGGATGTTTTGGGTAGGGTGTGAAAAAAAACAAAAAAAAAAATGATTTCATCTCATTCTTGAATACAAAAAAAAAACAAAAAAATTAAAAAATCAGATTTTATATGTTTATTGAATAAAAAAAAAAATTAAAAAATCAGATTTTATATGTTTATTGAATAAAAATGAAAAAAAAATAAAAAATCTGATTTTATATGTTTATTGAATAAAAAAAAAAAAAAAAAAAAATCTGATTTTATGTTTATTGAATAAAAAAAAACAAAAAAATTAAAAAATCAGATTTTATATGTTTATTGAATAAAAAAAAAACAAAAAAATTAAAAAATCTGATTTTATATGTTTATTGAAAAAAAAAAAAAAATTTACAAAATCAGATTTTATATGTTTATTGAATAAAAAAAAAAAAAATTAAAAAATCAGATTTTATATGTTTATTGATTAAAAAAAAAACAAAAAAATTAAAAAATCTGATTTTATATGTTTATTGATAAAAAAAAACAAAAACATTACAAAATCAGATTTTATATGTTTATTGAATAAAAAAAAACCAAAAAAAAAAATCTGATTTTATATGTTTATTGATTAAAAAAAAAAAAAAAAAAGTCTGATTTTATATGTTTATTGATCAAAAAAAAATTAAAAAATGTGATTTTACTTGTTCGACCAACCAAAAAATACATGTAGATATGTGAGAATGAACAATTGGTTTCACAAAATTTGTAAAATAAAAATCATGCAGATCAATATATTTGTGGCTTGTTATTTTAGATCAATGCTGACATTAAACCTAAAAAAATGTGAAATTTATGCTGGGAACATAGAACGAGGAAGGATATTTAGTCCATCCAAAACACATGCAACTATGATAACCTAGGAGACAAAGAAAATACACAAACATTCAAAACAATAAGAAAAAAAATTACAATGTTTCTTGCATAAAATATTTATTATGTTCATTCACCAAAGATCAGGCATTGGAATGGCCCCCCTACCCATAAAATAGTCAACATATGCCTGGCGCACTGCACGTGCGTTTCGGGGGGCCAAGCCTGGATGGCCTGCCTCATGGGCCGCCTCTGGGACATCAACTGCCTCATCAGGCAATAATGACAAATAATTGGAAGAATGTCTTCGTAGAAAGTTATGTAATATACAACAACATAAAATAATATTGTTCCACTTATATTCTGCCATGTTTATGGCGGTTAAAAACAAGCGAAATCGACTGACCATAATGCCAAACACATTTTCAACCACTCTTCTGGCTCTGGCCAGCCTATAATTAAAGACCCTCTTCTCATGGGTGAGGGCACGTTGGGGAAATGGCCTCATGAGGTGGGGACCCAAGGCAAACGCCTCATCACCAATAAAAACGAAGGGCAGCCCCTCTTCATTATCCTCCGCACGTGGCAATGCAAGGTCCTCCGCCTGAAGCCGTTGGGCAAACTCGGTCTCGGCAAAGACCCCGCCGTCTGACATCCGCCCATTTTTCCCCACATCAACATAGAGAAAGTCATAATTGGCAGACACCACCCCCATCAGTACGACACTGTGGAACCCTTTGTAGTTGAAATAATGGGATCCAGAATGGGGTGGTGGCACGATGCGGACGTGCTTGCCATCAATAGCTCCTCCACAGTTTGGAAAATTCCATCGCTGAGAGAAGTCCGCTGCCACAGTCTGCCATTCCTGTGGTGTTGTGGGGAACTGTAAATAAAGCAGAAAAAAAAATGTAAGATAGTACATTACTAACAGAATATCACCAAAGATTATTGGATCCTAAAAAAAAAAAAAATTAGTTCAGGTATTATTGTAAAAACAACAATATTAAGGGATCACTAAGCAGATTAATCACACCCTCTCATGGTAAGAAAAATTAACATAAAAGTGTGATGGGGCCCCCCCCCCCAAGATCAGTTTGTGACCTCCAAAAAATGCTGGTTTAACATCAAATTAATACAAATAGACAGTTACAAAAATAACATTGGGGGGGGGGTTGGTCGTGCACTACAATGGAGGGAAAAAATCAAGGGGGATATAGGGACTAAGCTAGGTGGGTTTGCCACTAACAAAATAACCCAAAATGGACATGTGGGCTAGATAAAAGATGCATGTAGGACCAAAAAAAAAGCATGCATGGAGACAAAGGTAACATTACCAGCATATTATTAAAAAAAGGTTAATTAGGGACTGTTAAAAAAACAAAATAAGAAACATAGTTTATGCATTTAAAGGACAGAACTAACCTTAATATAGTCCTCCTGCAAAACCTGGATTATGGCAGAACACGTCTCCGGGATTATGACGCCCAGAGACTGGGGGGAGATGCCCGTAGAGAACTTCAAGTCCTGAAGACTTCTCCCTGTTGCAAGGTATCGCAACGTAGCAACTAGCCGCTGCTCAGCAGTTATGGCTTCCCGCATATTGGTGTCCTGCCTGGTGATATATGGCGACACCAAAGCCAAAAGCTGCTGGAATACGGGGTCAGACATCCGAAGAAAATTCCTGAAATCATCAGGGTTATTTTCTTGGCTCTCCCGCAGCAGAGGCATATGAGAGAACCAGTTCTTGGCCCACAAAGTCCTTCTCGCCCTCCTCAAGGAACGGAGCCGGGATGCAGCACACATCATAACAACATGCACAGCACGATCTCGGCGACGAGAACGTACCCACAACATGGCTAGAAAACGGTCGTCAAATCAGATCGGACTCCAAATTACGCCCTGAAGTACAGAAAGGCCTCTGAAGAACGACCTGCAAAACAGCAACGTGCACACAAGAACGCACTTGCAAAACAAATACGTCCTGAATACAAGCACTGTATCACAGATCCGACTACAAATACACAAACTGTACAACAGAAAACGAAATTTTAAGCACAAACACTGAAAAGCGCGAATCGTCTTTCACCAAACTTTTACTAACATGCAGCAACACGATATCAGCAAAAGAGGCCGTCTTCCGCATGGAAATTACCCTTTATAGTCCCGTCGTACGTGATGGACGTCAGCGCGCATTGCTAGAGATTTTTCAAAAAACGATGGTCTGTATGCTACGTCGTTTTTGAAAATGAAGTTTCAAAAACGTCGTTTTTTTCATCACATCAAACGTCGTTTTTTTTTCATCGCAAAAAACGACCGTCTGTATGCGGCATTAGGCAGTGAAACTGATCAAATTACCTGTGCAAAATAATGGGAAGCCTGAAAACATGACCTGTTGGGGGTCCTTGAGGACTAGAGCTGAGAAACCTTGCTCTGAAGCGCTCCCATTTTTCCTCAGTGTTCAATATTTCTAGAATTTGATCCAATTTAATATCTTGTAGTATGGAGCGCAGTTTAGAAAAGTTGGCTCTTTTGAAATTCTGTGTTCTTCCTGTACCCTTGTGCCTTCTTTTCCTATGATTAAAGCAGATTGTAATTACGGTGTGATCGCTGTTTTCTAAATTATCCCTTATTTCTACATCTGCAATCAGATGTTTTTTGTAAAAAGTAGATCTAGCAGAGCATTATTTCATACAATTTAAGGCATAACAATAATAAGATGGAAAATTTGCAACTCCGCCAATCATACCTGACCTGCAAGTGGATGAGTTTTAAAGCTTATAAATGGCTCCATTTCTTTTGTTCAGCCGGAAGAGCTATTTTTCTGTTTACTAGAGGGTTTTTTGGGAGGAAGGGATTATGTTTTGTGTGTTGTCTTTTTTTTGTGTATATTTTAATATTTGTATTATTTATATGCTATGACTTTACATTTTTTATGTTACTTTTTTCACTGCCTATTTTTTCTGTTAAAGACAAAGGGCCAGATCCTCAAAGAAGTTACGCTGGCGTATCTATTGATACGCCGCGTAACTTCTATTTTGCTCCGGCGTATCTTTGTTTTGTATCCACAAAACAAGATACACCTGAAGCTGTGCTAGATCCGACTGGCGTACATCTTAGTACGCCGTCGGATCTAAGGTGCATTTTTACTCTGGCCGCTAGGTGGTGTTTTCGTCGATTTCTGTGTCGAGTATGCAAATTAGCTAAATACGCGAATCCACAAATTTACGTCGTTTGCGTAAGTCGTTCGCGAATAGGGCTTTGCGTAGAATGACGTTCACGTCGTAAGCATCGGCTTGTTGCGGGTTAATTTCGAGCATGCGCACATCCGCCACGTCTGCAAACCTGGAAGTTCAATGCTTCCACGCATGCGTCGAATCACTTAGACGCCATGCGCGGGTTCTCGGGCCAGGGGACATGTCCGATGAGTCGTACTGACCATCGGACATGTCCGACGGACAGGCTTCCAGCGGACAAGTTTCTTAGCATGCTAAGAAACATTTGTCCGCTGGAAACCTGTCCGCTAGGCCGGAAAATTGTCCGGTCGGCCCTACACACGACCGAACATGTCCGCGGAAACTGGTCCGCGGACCAGTTTCAGCAGACATGTTCGGTCGTGTGTACGAGGCCTTAACATAAAACACGCCCCCATCTCATACATTTGAATTGTGCGCCGTTACGCCGCCAAAGTTACACTACGCCGCCGTAACATACGGCGCAAATTCTTTCAGGATACAGAAAATACGCTGTAAGTTACAGCCGGACGGAAAGAAGCGCCGCTCTTCGTGGATCTGGCCCAAAGTATCAAGTAATTTAGTTGATTTCCTTAAAGCGGAGGTTCACCCTAAAACATTTTTCTAACATTACATTGTGCTCACTTGCAACATTGACAGTATGCATTTTTTTTTTTGCTGTACATACTGTCGTATAGCTATTCCCCCCCGACCCCCCCCCCCCCGGCTTCCGGGTAGTGGCTCCTGCGGGACTGGGCGTTCCTATGCAGCAGGTAAGTGATTGACGTGATGACAAAAACTACCCCCCGTCGCATAAGGAGCATCACGAGTTGCCGAAAGATGCCGAACATCGGTGCGCAGGCGCCGTATAGAGCCGACTCGCAGATCGGCTTCTTTCGGCAACTCGTGATGCTCCTTATACAGATGACACACATATGACCAGGCTACTGCTGTCCAAGTCACAGTGAGCCGTGGCTGCCATGTGGGGGCCTCTGCTCTTTTCCCTCAGAAATGATCGGCGGCCATTTTGGCGCAGCCGGCACCATTTTCTTGTAGTCGTGCTAGTTGTAATGCTGAAGCAGCGGGCGGCCATTTTCTTGTAGCTCGCACACTTTTTCCTGAGGCGGCCGGCTGTCATTTTCCTGTAGCCCCGGCTTAGTTTTGGCCTCTAGCACTGGGATTGTCTTTCTGAACTGCGCGAACAGCACAGAACACCTCAGACACAAGGGAACGCCTCAGCACAGGCAGTGCAGGAGAGACATCTTAATAAAGCCTTTCTCAAATATATTATTTCAGAGGGACCCTTGAAATATTTTCAAGGTTTTGGGGAACCCCTGCTAAAAACAAGTTCATTTGGGGATAGTGGGAAAAAAATGCCCATGTTTTTGGTGGCCAGTGGGAAAACTGCCCCCTTTTGAGTGGTGGTCAGAAAGCCATTCATTGGCATCATGCAATTGTCAATGTCAAGTGACAGCTTCGGCATTATGCTAGGAAATCAATCGGCCACAGCTCAAGGAAGCCCAAGCAACCTCAGGAAAAACCCTAGGGTTCAATGGACCTCTGGTTGAGAATGGTTACCCTAATCTAATCACCATGGAAAGACCGATGCTATTGTCCAAGAACAGACAGGAAGATCTGATTGTTGTATAGCCATCCTGTTCTAGCTACATAATCCCATTCCTAGTGCTACCTATCTGGACTCTATCTGGAGCTTGGGGTATCTTCCCGACACTCCTTAGAAATCAAGATATTGCCTGGATAAGATATGAAACGTTTCTACATTATAGAACAAGTCCAATTGAGTGTGCCCAACTACTACTAGATAAGGTTTTCTCGTTTTTTTAGAGATGTGGTGCCTAGATAAATGTAACATAATTGTTGTCATCAGGGCTCAAGTCCTGCGGGAACGCGTGGGAACGGAGTTCCTGCACTTTTTTCACAGCAGGAACGCAGTTCCCTTTGCAGGACTAGAGCAGCCGAGAGCAGCGGAGCCGCCCGAGCCAATCCTTCACTAAGCGGCGATGCCCAACTCGAGTCACTGTCAGGGGCAGGGGAACCTTAGTAATCCTTTGTTACTGGCAGCTTCCTGTATATGGATTCATCGGGTAGTGTGCGGGTATTCCGTCACTTCCTCGATGCCGCATTGTCTCCTGGGAGCTTTTGTCATTGTTCCCAGGAGACATTGCAGAGGTCTGCCGCGAGTTATCGCGGGATTTAGAAAAAACTTGCTTCTTTCTAAATCCCGCGATAACTCGCGGCAGACCTCCGCAATGTCTCCTGGGAACAATGACAAAAGCTCCCAGGAGACATTGCGGCATCAAGGAAGTGACGGAATACCCGTACACTATCGAAGAAAAAAAAAACATGCGGTTTAGTAATTATGCATATGAGCTATAATTTTTTTTTTTTTTTTTGGTGGGGGAGTGGATCTTGAGTGGGAGTTCCCACACTTTTTTCCCCAGGACTTGACCCCTGGTTGTCATAGTGTTGGGTTTATAGATACTTGGAAGTATGGAGTAAACTTTAGATCAGTATAGCAGTACAAGAGAATGCTTGTGTTTGTCTTTAGAGAGTATGGGTCAAGATGAGAAAGCCTAAAGATTTTAAACCATTTGATAACAAAACAATCTTTTTCCACTTCACACCTAAAAATAGCTGTTGAAGGCTCAGAGAGCCAAGGAAAAGCATTACAGAAAGGACTATCAGCATGCATTTAGTCACCCCTAACCTCACTGCTGCGCTGTTTGAACACAACACATCATCAACCTCACTTAAACGAATGGAAGCAGACACAATAATTTAGGCTCAGAAGTCAGGGCATTGTGAATAGGACAATTATCTGCAGAAGATATCATCCCTTAGTTTGTTAAAAAAGAAATAATGGCCATCATGCCTTTCAGCTGTCGTGCTTGTTTCAAAATAACCTTTTGTTCCTGTGATGTACTTTCAGGGAAAATGATTGATTGAACCAAGGTTCAGTTCAAAGGTTTTTTTTTCTCTTGTTTGTCAATTAACCACTAGCTGACCAGCCGCCGTTATAGTTATACAGTTATACGGCGGCAGGTCGGCTCGGCTGTGCGAAATCACGTAGCTATACGTAATTTCGCATTCCAGCCATTAAGGGCACGTGCGCGCCGCCGGAAGCCCCCTGCCCGCCCCTGGTGCCGACGCGCGTGATGCCCCACAGATGCTCAATAGGGTTTAGGCCTGGAGACATGCTTGGCCAGTCCATCACCTTTACCCTCAGCTTCTTTAACAAGGCAGTGGTCATCTTGGAGGTGTGTTTGGGGTCGTTATGTTGAAATTCCACCCTGAGGCCCAGTCTCCGAAGGGAGGGGATCATGCTCTGCTTCAGTATGTCACAGTACGTGTTGGCATTCATGGTTCCCTCAATGAACTGTAGCTCCGCAGCACTCATGCAGCTCCAGACCATGACACTCCCACCACCATGCTTGACTGTAGGCAAGACACACTTGTCTTTGTACTCCTCACCTGATTGCCGCCACACACACTTGACACCATCTGAACCAAATACGTTTATCTTGGTCTCCTCGGACCACAGGACATGGTTCCAGTAATCCAGGTACTTAGTCTGCTTGTCTTCAGCAAACTGTTGTGGGCTTTAATGTGCATTATCTTTAGAAGAGGCTTCCTTCTGGGACGACAGCCATGCCATCCAATTTGATGCAGTGTGCAGCAAATGGTCTGACCACTGACAAGTTGACCCCCTATCTCTGCAGCAATGCTGGCAGCAGTCATACGTCTATTTCCCAAAGACAACCTCTGGATATGATGCTGAGCACGTGCACTCAACTTTTTTGGTCGACCATGGCGAGGCCTGTTCGAGGTGGAATATGTCCTGTTAAACCGCTGTATGGTCTTGGCTAGACATGTGCACAACAAAAAAAAATGTTTTGTTTCGTCTCATTTCCATAGATTCGTAAACACAGTTTTATTTTCGTTGATACCGAATGATTCGTAATTCTGTCTAATTTATTTATTTTTTATTCGAAATTCGTAATTTTGTTAGATAATAATTAATAAAGAATGGATTTGTATGTTCGTAAATACATTGCGGTCATTTGCAATCTCGTATTTTAGTTTCGTTTTCAACATGCGGCTTCTAATAAGTCCTGTACTTACTCCCAGTCCACTTCCTCAGTCACGAGACCTGGCTGTCTCCTCCTCAACTGAATTTAAAAAGATTCAGGAATGCATTGTGACTCAGACACAAAAGAGATAAGCTGATTGGCTAAGATATTAAGTAAGATACATAACTCACTACACTGCCCATTCGAAAGAACAATTCGAGAACACAAAATTACGAACAGATAAAGAAACAAATTTAGGATCACACAAATGTAATATGAACATACTAAATTACAAACAGACAAAGGATTAAAAATACGGAATGCAAATCATTCGTTATAGATGTAATTTTCGTTCTTTTACTGTTTCGGTGTCTCGTATTTTCGTACGTTTGTCCATTCGTAAGTCTTGCATGTTCATTATTTTGCTTATTTGTAATTTCGTAATTTTCGTATTTTGGTTCTTTCAGCTATTCGGATGTTCGAATTGATCCAAATGTACGAATACCAACAAATTCGTACGAAAATCCATTTGTTATGAACCGAATTGCACATGTCTAGTCTTGGCCACCGTGCTGCAGCTCAGTTTCAGGGTCTTGCCAATCTTCTTATAGCCTAGATCATCTTTATGTAGAGCAACAATTATTTTTTTCAGATCCTCAGTGAGTTCTTTGCCATGAGGTGCCATGTTGAACTTCCAGTGACCAGTATGAGAGAGTGAGAGCAATAACACTAAATTTAACACACCTGCTCCCCATTCACACCTGAGACCTTGTAACACTAACAAGTCACATGACACCGGGGAGGGAAAATGGCTAATTGGGCCCAATTTGGAAATTTTCACTTAGGGGTGTACTCACTTTTGTTGCCAGCGGTTTAGACATTAATGGCTGTGTGTTGAGTTATTTTGAGGGGGAAAGCAAATTGACACTGTTATACAAGCTGTGCACTCACTACTTTACATTGTAGCGAAGTGTAATTTGTTGAGTGCTGTCACATGAAAAGATAGAATATATTTATCTCAGCGATGATTGGGATGTGACATCAAATACCTGAAAAACGTTTTTTTTTTACATTTTCAAGCATGTATTGTAATTTATTACCATTTTGGTTCATGTATACTAGAAACTCATCATCATCTTCATTGATTTATCTGATTGCACAGTCAAGTGGGACCCGTTTGATGTTTGTTTGATACATTCAAATTGAACAAGCATTACATAAACTGTCAGTGCTATATAAATCCTGTATAATAATAATAATTCCACAGGCGGCTTGCCCACAATTAAGGAACCAATTTTTTTTCTTGTTTAAATTGTTTATTGATAAAACAAAAGCACAGTAACAGGTTAAACTTTTGAGAGACATGAAAAAATTATATAAAACTGTACAGCCAAAAAGAGTAAGGCCGCGTACACACGGACCGTTGTCATCGGTTAACCGGTGAAGCTGACTGATGGTCTGATGTACCTACACACCATAGGTTAAAAAAAACGATCGTGTCAGAACGCGGTGACGTAAAACACAACGACGTGCTGGAAAAAAACAAAGTTCAATGCTTCCAAGCATGCGTCGACTTGATTCTGAGCATGTGTGGATTTTTAACCGATGTTTTTGCATACTAACCATCGGTTTTGACCTATCGGTTAGGCGTCCATCGGTTCAATTTTAAAGCAAGTTCAACATTTTTGGACCGAAGGTTAACTGACCGATGGGGCCCACACACGATCGGTTTGGACCGATGAAAAGGTCCTTCAGTCCGTTTTCATCGGTTTTTGATCGTGTGTACGCGGCCTAACAACCCCTGTGTCAAGTCCCTTAAAACAGTGGTTATCCAGCAAGATAAGGCACAGACTAGACATATGCAGAATGGAAACATTTGTTTAGTTTTGGAGAGATTCGTTATGGTACTAATTTTGTTTAGTTGATTCCTTTTGATTTTTTTTTTTTATTCTGTTTCGTTAATTCATTATCTAACAAAGTCCAAATTCAATTTTGGATCGGTTAAAAAATTCTGGACTGATTCAAATTCTATGTGAAGAATAGCTGGTTGATGAGGAGCGGGCCAGGAAGTCGCCCACCCCATCTTTAACAATCGATTACTCATCAGCTGTCAGCGGGCCTCCCCACTGACAGCTGAAATGTAAACAAAAGAATGCCAGCAATGGTATGGATTTCAAAGGGAACCCCATGCCAAAATTAAAGAATCTGAGTGCCCCCCCCCCAAAATCCATACCTGACTTTTATCCAAGCATGCAGCCCAATGTCAATCACGATGCCCTACCCCTTGTGACATCATCGACCCAGCATGTCTTGAATGAATGAATGAATGAAAAACGTATAAAGCGCGGCGCATGCGAACTGAATCGCTTCTGGGCGCTAGTTGTTCGTGTCTCATGACATCAAAAGAGCAGAGTTTTGATCCATCTTCTGAAAGTCAGATGGTTTTCCTCCAACCGAATGCTGGTTGGCAAAGCGTTCCATAGTCTAGGACCCTGAAAAGCAAACCTTCTTTCTCCTTTGGACTTGTATTTGGTTTTTGGCACCTTGACCAGATTTTGGTCGGTGGATCGCAGAACGCGATTCGAATTGTGAGGTTCTATCTTGTCGCAAAGATATTGCGGAGCCTTCCCATGGATGCACTTATGTGTCAGGCAGAGTGCTTTAAATGCAATTCTGTCTTTTACTGGCAGCCAGTGAAGGGTTCTCAACGAAGGTGAGATTGATTCCCATTTTTTTTTCCCAGTCACCAGTCTGGCGGCCGTATTCTGAACGACTTGCAGACGGGAGATTTGGTACTTTGGGAGTCCGAGGTACAGGGCGTTAGCATAGTCCAGTCTGGAATTCACGATTGTTCCCACCACGACTGCTACGTCTTCTTTGGGGATAAATGGAATAAGTCTGCGTAGTAGGCGCAACAGATGGTGCGCTCCGCTGACTACTGACCCTATTTGTGCGTCCATTGTCATGAAGGTGTCGAAGATGACCCCGAGACTTTTGACTTTGGAGCTAGGGGTGATGATTTGGCCCAGAATGGGCGGGGGTGTCCAGGTTGTTGCCAGTTGACTCTTTCGGCTGGCGTGAAACATAAGGATTTCTGTTTTTGAACTGTTGAGTTTAAGATAACTCTTAGTCATCCAGTTTTCTATCAAAGAGAGACATTTCTCTAAACTGAGATGATGATCCTTTTTGTTGCAGATGCGAAAATACAGTTGCGTATCGTCTGCATAAGAGTGATAGAGTAGTTCTTGGCTACTGATAATATCAAAGAGAGGGCGAAGATAGATGTTGAAAAGCACCGGTGACAGGGGGAATCCTTGGGGGACTCCACATGACACCGTGCGCTTTTCCGACGTGAAACAACCCAATTTAACTGTTTGTGATCGGTTTTCAAGAAAGGAAGAAAACCATGGTAAGTCACCTTCTGCGACTTCTGCTACCTTGGCTAGTCGCATCAGTAACAGTTTGTGGTCTACCGTGTCAAAGGCTGCGCTTAGGTCCAGCAGAACCAGGAGACAAGATTCTCCTTCGTCTGCGGCCTCGAGGGCATCGTCCCATATTTTGATTAAGGCCGTTTCTGTCCCGTGTCCGGGACGGAAGCCTGATTGTAATGGATCCAGTAGATTGTGGGTATCTAGATGCTGTTGCAGCTGTTGTACCACTACTTTCTCCATTATCTTGGAGAGAACATTTAGGCCTGTTATGGGACGGCGGTGAGTTGGGTCCTTGGGATCCAGGTTAGGTTTTTTCAAGATGGGCTGGATTGTGCCCTCTTTCAACAGGGATGGCACTGTGCCTTCCTTAAATGACTGGTTTATAAGCTGTGTGATGGGTGGTGCCAGGATGTCGGCACATTCCTTCAGCAGTTTGGTGGGGATGATATCATTGGGCGATGTGCTGTTCCGCAAAGCACCAATGATATTTTTTGTGGTATCGATGGAGATCGGTTCCAGAGTGAACTTTGTTGATTGTAGAGCGTTTCTGTGGGTGTTTTGTGGTTGATTGACGGTGGGGTTGAGGGGGGTATTGTTTTGCATGATGCTTTCCCGGATTCTTTCAATTTTGTTGATGAAGAAATCCGATAGTTCATTGCAGAACTCTTGGGTGTCTGAGTTGGGGACTTCAAGACATCCTGGATTCATGGTCTAGGTGACCATCTTGAAGAGTTCGCGGGGGCGGTTTAGGGCGCTGTTAATCGCCATAGAAAAATGGTGTTTCTTGGCTTTGAAGATTTCTTTATGATATCGTGTTGTTATTGCCTTGTAGATGATGAGGTTATCCTCTGCAGGACTTCTTTTCCAGGCGGCTTCCGCCCTTCTGCGTTCTTGCTTCAGAAGCGACAGCTGGTTGTTGAACCAGCCGGACTTTCTTTTTCGGATGCAGGCTTTGCGTTTCGGTGCTACTAAATCGGCTGACTGTAGCAGGGCTGCGTTTATGGCATCCAGTGTATCTGCGGCTGTTTGATGTGGATGGATTGTTTTGATTCTGTTTCCCAAGGTAGATTTGAAGAGTTCCGAATGGAGCTTCTTCTGAGATCTAGCCCAGTGTATTGTCACCGGCTTGGGTGCTTTTGTCACTGGGGGAATTTTGGAGATTATGAAATTAATTGCATGGTGGTCTGTCCATGGCAATGGTTCATTTTCTAAAATGCTTATTTTCAGATTTTGTCTGAAAATTAGGTCGAGTGTGTGACCTGAAGCATGTGTTGGCCCGCATATAAGTTGCTGTAGCCCTAATCCCTCCAGGTGATCAATGCAGGCGTCCGCAATGGGATCCTGTGCGGAGTTGGCCCACAGATTAAAGTCCCCGAGCAGCAAAAGGTGTTTGCTGTTAAGGGTATAAGTGGATATAAACTCCGTTAATGATGGCAAAAACTGCGATTTTGGCCCAGGTGGCCTATAGCAGAGGAGAATGTGAACAGTCTCCTGGGGGGAAGTTTGAAGTTGAAGAGTAAGGGTTTCCATGAATGGAAGAGGATTTTGAAGGGCTGGCTTAGTTATTGCAATGTGATTCTTGTGGATCACCGCCAGGCCTCCTCCTCTTTGCCCTATTCTGTTTTCCGTTATAATGCAATAGTTTTCTGGCACCAATTCTCCGAGAATGGTGTTGCAGTCGTCTGAGAGCCAGCTTTCTGTAATAAAGAGGCAGTCTAGATCGTTTTGTAGTAAGAAATCGTGGATTTCTAATCGGTGTTTTACTGCCGATCTTGTGTTGATCAAAGCACATGATATGTGCTCGAGCTGGGTTAAATAGTTAAAATTTTTGATGGTCGATCGTCGATCGAATCTCAAAAGTTGCTCTATTTTTAAGGCCTTTTTGGTGACGGCTGGTAATGCTGTTGCGAATTGTCTCAGACCCCGAATAGAGTCCGCAGAGTATCGCAGATTAGCCATTGTCGCCAGTCACATTGTCGTCAGTCTTTCCTAATTGCGGCGGCCGCGAATGAGGCCTGGTCTGGCGCGGATGCGGGAAGAGCCGCGAGACCCCGGACGTGATGGGTGGAAGACTGTCAAGTGAGCCGTCACTCGTTGAGTCTTCTCTCCCAGATTGGTCCAGAGGAAGGCGAAAAAACCCCAGGCGTGCTGTGCCAATCTGCAGCGATCGGGGGAAAAAATTCCTTCCTGACCCCTTAACGGCGATCGGTGCAACCCTGGATCAATTGGTGATGATAACATCACAAGGGGGCGGGGGCACCCAGTGACGTAAGGGTGGCCTCCGTCAATTATTTATTTAAGAACTGTCAGGCGACAGAGCCTTCGTTGGGACTGGAGGTTTATTTTTTCTGTGGGTGCAGCGGACATTATGATTTGTAATGGATCTACACCTGGGGCCTTTTTTTTTTTTTTTTTACTTGTTTTGTGTTTTTATTAACTTTTTACACTTTTTGGGTGAATGTGTACTATGTACTCCTACTCATTCACATGGGGGGGCGGGATCTGGGAGCCCCCTTGTTAAGACTCCCACAATTTTTTTTTAACCTCTGCTTAATGATTTGATGGTTCATCACAGTTAAGATCCGTGTTGTTCTTCTGAGATCCTCTTCTCTGCTGCCATTACTCAAGTCCCACACCGCCATCTTGTGTGACCTCATTGGGAGGCTTCCCGATGGTGAGCCACTAGGCCTGCCCCCTTCCTCCATTGTGAATGAAGGATTATGCCTCCTGAGATATACTCAGGAGGTACAGGGAGCACAGTGCATATCATTTGCCTAGGCGTGTGATGTGCATGGGGGGGGGGGGGGGGGGGACAGCCAGATATTTCTAAAAAGAGCTGAGGGGTGGAGAGGAGGGAACATTGTTTTTAGGGTGAAGATCCCCTTTAATCCTATGACAAAGTAACAGCACATCAAAAGATGAAACAATGCTAAATGACAAAATAATGGAGGAAATCTTTTGATACCTATGGCTCTACGAAAAATACTCCATGAATAGCCACTAAATAATTGCCTATTACACTAATTTCCTTCTCTTTCTTTCTTAGTTTATTGCAAATATAAAGTGTACAATGTATTATAAAAAAAGCTTAGCTTCAAACAAATGCTTCAGCCTACTCAAGGCAATCAGAGATTCGGACAAATGAGTATAATGGAACCATTGTTGCCTTTTATGTTCTTTTAGAGGTTGTCAAAGCAATGCAATATTAAAGGGTACAAAACAATAAACAGCCATTATCTCTTTGTATTGAATGTGTATCTACATTATGAAAAAAAGTTCCTAAGGTTATTCAAAAGCCTTAGAAATTCTTTATTTAGAGACTATTATTGTGATGAAGTCAACATTCACATATGAGCAATAGTGAAGAAGTACAGAATTAATTAGCAAAAATATTTTTCAAAAATCTATTCTATTCTATATATTCTATGTCTATTCACAATAGGTTTTCACCCAAGATTCATACATTTTTAAAATTGAATTAATTTGGGTGAATGTGTAAATCTGGGGTAAAAGTTTTGTGAATCTTGTGTGAAAAAAATTATAATTGGGTTATTTTTTATTTAATTTTATTTATTTTTGGAGGATTAAATTCTAGATATGTGCATGAGGAAAAAAAAATAGTTTTGTTTTCGTTTAGATTTGTTAATATAGTAATTCTGTTTTGTTAAATTTGGTTGATTCGTTCAATTCGTATTTGGAATTTGTATTATGTCTTTTTCAAATTTTCTTCAAATTCACCAGTTTTTTTTTCAATTCAAAACTTTTGAATTAGTTTCGAATATGGTAAAATGAACAAACAAAATAAATATCTTCATTAAATTATTACAATGATTCTTTAAATCACCTTTGCCTTAACTAAAACACCATTATTTGAAAATTAAAAGGTACACTAATAAAACACACACACAGGGCCAGATCCACGTACATCGGCGCATATATAGACCAGCGTGGCGCATCTCATTTACGTTACCCCGGCTCAACTTAGAGACGTAAGTACCGTATCCTCATAGTATTTGCGCCCAAATTTGCGCCGGCGCGACGTAAATTCCGATGCGTAAGCCGGCGTAATTCAAAGTGGCAAGGATGTGGGCGTGTTCCATTGAAATGAGCCGTGACCCCATGCAAATGAAGGGCCGGCCGGACTGCGCATGCGCATGACGGCGACTATGGTCAGAGCCTCTCTGCGCATGCTCAGAACTCGGCCCAGCGCAATCAGTCAGATAGGAACTAGGCCCGGCGTACTTAGTGAGATACGCCTAGTGCATAAATAGGCCCAGACCTACGCCCTTCCATTGCAAAAGTACATCCATTTGTTTCCCTTCCTGAATCAAGGTGCTTTTGTTTCGTTGTCTGTGGCTGTTTGTTGGTTTGTGTCGTGTCGTGTCGTTGTGGTTTTTGGAGAGTGTTTTGGAGAGTGTTTTGGATCGTGTGTTTTGGAAATATGACTGAGAGGAAGAGGAAGCTGAACTACTCCTCGCGGGAGAAGGAGATCATTGTGAGGGCCATTACCCGCTTTGGTCGTTTGCTGCATGGCCCTGAGAGTCTGAATACCACCCCGGCCAGGAGGAGGCAGATACTGAAGGACATCACAGATGTCAATGCGTTGGGGGGTGAGACCCGGACCTGCAATGGGATCCAAAAAAAGATAAATGATCTCAGGCGTGTGGTCCATGGGAAGCTGGCCAAGATGGTCGCTCATGCCAGGGGCACTGGAGGGGGACAACCATGCACTATTAGGCTGACTGCTGAGGAGCGTGCGGTGGCCCAGTGCTTCCACAGGCAGCAAGTGGAGGGGCTGCCTGGCTTTGACTCCATTGAGGAGGCCGTGAGGACAGGTAAGTTTTTTTTTTTTTTTTTTTCCTATCTGGTGAGTAGCATGTGTGGGGGGGGGGAGGGAATATGTGACAAGTGTGTGGATCCTCCAACCTGTGTATGTTTTGTGTCATCCACAGATGTGCAGGAGGGTGCTGGGCCATCTGGCCAGTCCGCAGCCTCCACCGGACATGATTCTGAGGAAGACCCCCAGGCAAGCCCAGAGTCCTCTGAGGAGGTTGAGGAGGAGGAGGAGGTTGAGGAGGAGGCGGTGATGTCAGGGAATGATGTCACGCTTCATTTGGAGGAGGCTCCCCCTAGGGCTGGCAGCAGTCAGGCCTCCATCAGGGGTAGCCCCTCCCACTCCTCCCCCAACAGGGCTTCCCCCCAGGGGTCTCCCCTTCTCCCAGGCCACAAGCCTCATCTGGAGGCAGGAAGGCGACCCGCAAGACCAGGGTGGTGGCAGAGGTTCTGCCTGCAGACCTAAGAAGGGACCAGGCCTGTCAGACCCGCCATCTGGGTGAGGTCACCCAGACTTTGGGCCAGATGGAGGAGAGCCTGGCCTCCATCAAGGAGTCAGTTGTGGACATGAGTTGTAACTCACTGGCTCTCATAACATGTCTCAACGACCTGCAGACTGCCACAGCAGGCGTTGGTCAGGATGTGCGTGCCCTGTCCCAGGCTGTCCAGGCCAACACGACAGCCCTCAATGTGGGCCTCACCAGGATAGCCGTGGCCTTGGAGGGCAGGCCGCCAGGTGGACAGAGACCAGGGGATGCTCCTCCTTCCCCTGATTACCCCCCCCCATGAGTCTCCCCTGAGGAGCCGTGGCCGTGGCCAGGTCTTCACGTATGTCAATCTCCAGGCCCCTTCTCACGGCGAAGTTGTGTAGCATGCAACATGCACCGAGGATCTGGCACACAAAGTTTGGGGAAAAAAACAGGGTACCCCCAGACTTATCCAGGCATCGGAAACGGGACTTCAGGAGCCCAAAGGTGCGTTCCACCACTCCACGGGTACGTGCGTGTGCTTCATTGTATCTTCTCTCTCCTGGGGTTTGGGGATTCCAGAATGGAGTCATGAGATGGGGTCCAAGTGCATATGCTGCGTCACCTGGAAGAGAAAAGACAGGAGGATGTTAGTCATGCATGTGCCCCTCGTGATGTCTGCATCAGGGGGGGGACAGTCATGCCTGACACCCATGTCACTCACCAACCAGCCAGCTATCCCCATACATGTTCTGTTCGAATTCCATTGGGATGGGGCTCTGACGGTATATGTAGCTGTCATGGCTGGATCCTGGGTGTTTGGCACGGACGTGCCATATGAGGCATTGAGCATCGACTATCACCTGTACGTTGATGGAGTGCCAGTGCTTCTGATTGCGGTAAAGGTGCTCTGTCTCACGGGGGGGCTGTAGTGCCACATGTGTGCAATTAATGGCCCCCACAGTGCGTGGGAATTCTGCAATTCTGTAGAAATCACGCATTGCCTTCACCCGCAGGTCCTCCTGGGTGGGTCTGATGATTTGGTTGGCCATGTGTCTGAGGATTGCAGGGATAACCTGGTGCACACATCTGCTAATGGAGGATTGTGCCATCCCAGCCACTTGTATGCTGAAAAGAGCCACTGGCAAGGAAATGGAGTGTTGCCAGTACCTTGACCAGTGGCTGCACTGCATGTGAGCGGTGTGTTGGGCTGGTGATGTCATCCTGCAGGGTTGTGGTTAATTCCATGATGGCAGTAGGGGTGAATATGAAGATGCGATACACCTCAGAATCACACATGCCAAAGACGTCTATGCGTGTGCGGTATATTCTCTCCCGTGCCCTCCTCCTCCTCCTCCGTTCCCTCCTCCTTCTGCGCGCATCTAAAGCCAGTAGTATAGCTATGACCATGGATGCCCCTGGCATGTTGGCATACAGATTGTTGTCCTGCAAGTGTGGCTGCTCAGCTCGTCCCTAACGGTGTTGCTTTAGCTGACCTGCACACGTCTGGTGCAAAGTTAAAGCTGCTTTTATGAGGGGTAACTTTAGACCGGACGTACAGCTGATGCGCACAGCGCGTAGCCTGCGCCGGACAAGTGTACTTTTGTGGATCGCCGTATCTCCCTCATTTGCATAGCAAAACAATGATGCGTCTCGCGTATTTTTGCGCTCACGATGCGCCGGTGTAATCTTTTTACGTCGGTCGGAAAAATCTGGTTTTCAGGCGTATCTCGTTTTGGGGATACGGCGCATAGATACGCCGGCACATATTTACACTTACGCCGCGCATCTCGAGATACGCCGGCGTAAGTGCTTTGTGGATCTGCCCCATAGTCTTTGATTTCCAGAGCATGTTTACAGTTCGAATTCGATGTAAAATTAGATTTGAATTTCAGAAATTTTGTTTCGTTATTTGGAGCATTTGATAAACGTTGTTTATGCTGTAATACGGATATTCAGATATATCTGAATAATGAAAAATATGTCCAAATATTTATTCGGAACAAAACTGCACGTCTATTAAATGCTAAGCAATGGTTGTAGTCGTACTACATCCTTATCGGTTGTATTGTTTAGACATTTACAATTTAGAAATATAATACCCAATGTACAACCCCTGACGAAGGACTGTAATTAGTCCGAAACATGCCAGGTTTCATCACAACTCGTCACGAGAGCAACCATATATGAGTATTTTATGTTGTAACATACCAATGTTTGATCATGTTGTATGAACAAGCTTACTTTGCTAATTTTATGTCACAATTTTAATATAAATGTCGAAATAAAGATATATTTTTACTTGCCATATGAGTCTACCTTATAGTCCATGAGGGGTTCAATGTGCATTATATGCACCTTATTTTGTACGATTTATATGGTGGACATTGGCAGCCTTTTTCCTGGTACACTCCACCCTCCCGTAGAATTGAAGGTCAGATTTATATTTGGGTAGCAAATACCCAATCCCCTCGTTTTTAGACAGAGGAGTGTACACTATTAATCTGTGCATTACTGGGCATATTTCTTCTTTCATAAGCTTACTCAATTTCTTTTTTCTCCCTTTTCCTTCCCGTCCCCCCTTTTTTCTTCTTCAATGGCGTCATACCAGGTTGTTGAATGGGACATTTTCATGTCCAATTTACAACAGGACTTTGTAGCTAAGAAATCTGTTGAGTATAACATCTCCTGTACGTTTTTCAACGTAACTCAAACTTCAAGCACATTAAATCCTTTGAGGATTATAAAAAGGAAGGTATAAACCCCTTTTAACATAATATCCACAATATATATATATTGTATAAATATTTTTATAATCCTATATATATTTCCTATATACTCATTAATGGATTTTATATATATTTTAATTAGGATGCATTGTTCACATATGTAGTTGTTTTAATATGAATTACAAGATGGCTCTACACTATTTATTTCGTTTGCCAACACTTGTTTAGTTGATCTGAATGCCAGCCGTCGATGTGTTTCCCACATGCAAGATGGCCGCGACAGATCCGATGGGCATTCCATTTTTAAAAATGGCCGCTACTTACTTCCGCCTATTGGCGTATATAAAGAGAATCCGTCTAGCCAATCCCCAGCCTCTGATGAAGTCACGTGTCGTTACGCAACGCGTAAGGCCCTGATTAGACGTGACCGGAAGTGACGTGACATCCCGTCCGCACATCCGTGACTTGTTGTTTTACGCTTGATATTTTAAAGTTTATGCTGAGCATTTTATATTTTGGACCAATAAACGATTTTTGCCGTGAATTACTTCACCATTTGGAGCCCCTTTTTTCCCTTTTCTTCATCTTGGGGATTGCCTGTGAACGCTCTGGGCACGGAGCCTCCATTTTGGTGTAGCCCTGCACTACACACAGTGAAGTTAGACGCTCTGCAGGCAAGAACCCAGAGGATTGCAGCAGCTCGTCCGAGCGGGGAGAAGGCTGTTGAGTCTCCATCTGAGGATCCACATGCTGTTTTTATACATCAGGAAGGTAAGCGCTCCGTGATTATTCCTCACATTTACATTTGGATGCACAAGTTTCACTGCTGATAATTTTGGGACACTATTTTATTTTATTCATTTTTTGCAACACAGGACAATTTTGTTCATTTTTGTTTGCATCACTGCCATAGCGTCCTGGAGTGGCTATGGAATTCATTTAGAATCATAATTTATATTATTGTTTGGTTTATTCCCCTATAGGGGATCATATTTATATATATATACTGTTTGTGTATGCACTATTCATTAATTTTTGCGCTCATCATCCAACATTATTCAATCAATTTTTTTGTCGTTAGTACATTATAGATTTGAGCCGCATTAATTTTTCTTTCACTATTGTTGTTCACAATTTTCTCTCCTCACATTGTTAGTATTGGCTAGCGCTTTAGTTCCCCCCCTTTATATTTACAAGTTCAAATTTTTTCCATCATTTGAGAACATTGGGCCAGATCCTCAAAAGGGATACGCCGGCGTATCTACTGATACGCCGTCGTATCCCTGTTTCTATCTTTGGAACTGATCCACAGAATCAGTTTCCAAAAGATAGGCAGAAGATCCGGCATGTGTAAGAGACTTACACTGCCGGATCTTAGGATGCAGTACCGCATCCTCCGCTGGGGGCATTTCGAGTCGAAATGCCGCTTCGGGTATGCAAATTAGCACTTACGGAGATCCACAAAGCTTTTCTGCTTCGCTTTTTCTCCGTAAGTATTAGTTTGCCTGCGTAACTTTAGGGCTGCTTTTACAAAGTGTAAACTGTTTACACCTTGTAAAAGTAGACCCTTCTTACCCGCGACGCTGTTATTTTATTTTTATTTTTTTCCGCCGTATCTTTTTTTTTCCCCGACGCAATTTTTTTACCCGGCGCGATTCACAAAACTCGCGTAACGTAAAACCGCGCTATCCCCGTCGGGAAAATGACATCACGAGCATGCGCAGTACGTCCGGCGCGGGAGCGCGCCTAATTTAAATGGGACTCGCCGCCATTTGAATAGGAACGCCTTGCGCCGGCGGAATTTAAGTTACATACTCGAAAATTTCTAGGTAAGTGCTTTGTGGATTGGGCACTTAGGTAGAAATTTTCCGGCAGTGTAACTTAAATGGGAAAAGATAAGTTACGGCGGCTGGCTGTGGATCTGGCCCATTGAGCCCAATTTCAAAAAGGCATGGGAAAATATCATAAAACAATATTCTGATGGTTTGATGACCCTTTTAATCCAAGAATATCTTAAAAGAATTTCTGATCTGAACAAGAAAATTGATACTCTTTAATAAAAATGGGGGAATTTGGGACTAGATGAGATGCGTGTTAGAAAAAAAACAACAAATTAATTACACGATCAAGAGATGTTTATTCATATAAATATACATGGGACATGGTACATAGCAGATATGATGATCTGATGGTCATATAATAGACTATGTAAAAATTCCATTATTGCACATGATAAATACAATCAAAAGAAACAGTATAATATACAAACATGATTGAATAAAAAAACTGCAAAAGCTTGAAGCGTTTCGTGGATTAGGTTCCACTTCTTCAGAAGCAAATGCAGAATTCATATTTGTCAGCTCTAAAAATGGTCTTGGAATGCTAAAGCCTGATGGTTGCGGAAAGATGGGAGATATCCCTGCTGGGAGCTGAGGGGGCGTAAAACTGATACTCTAGACCAGGGATCTCCAAACTACGGCCCTCCAGCTGTTGCAGAACTACACATCCCATGAGGCATTGTAAAACTCTGACATTCACGAACATGACTAGGTATGATGGGAATTGTATGGTAGTTCCTGAACAACTGGAGTGCCATAGTTTGGAGACCCCTGTTCTAGACTAACCTCAAGTAACACACATTATTTACGGGGACAGAAAAGAGGTTAAAAAACCCCTTGGAAAAATATAACAAAGACAAGAAATTCCAACGTGACAAAAAAGCCTTCCAAAAAGGAAAGGCGTACAAATGGCACAATGGTCAGAATATAAAAAAAAATAGTTTAATATATTTGGGGTATTAGAATGCACTCATAATTCTGGAGTTTCTAAACATTTATCTATGTCATCCATTTCTTCTCAGTCGCTCCCTGTACAACACAATGAATGAAGGTGTCAAAAACATTGTCATCACAGCTATGCATCACAGGACAACTCCTCCAATACGTAGAATTCCCCTTCACCATGTATCAATGCACACGGTACACTAGGGGGAGTATGACAATTACCCAGGCCCCATATTCATGTACAAGAGCACTTCAGAACACTGGCACCAGCCAATCATATTTCCCCACACAAGGTATTTTTTTAGACAAGATGCAAGGCAAAATGTAAACACATTAGGAAAGCATAAATGCATACACTCGGAAGACACAGAATTCTCACCCACACAAACCTTGTTAAATATTAATGTATCCAATTATCATCTCACACAGGACAAGATGCGAGTGCTTACGAAAGGCCTCACATTTTGCCCTGTTTTCCAGTTTGATAAATTTGAAGCGATTAAAAACATGCACTTGTTTATACGTAATTTATTATTTAAAACTAATTTTGACATTATATTCTTCACCCAGCTCAAATTCAATGGCGGGCCATTTTGAAACTTGTCTCCAAAGAAATGAAGGCATTAAAAATTTCCCATGATTCCTACAATAACCTAAATAGAAGGGAAACACAGGCACTACATTCCCTGGCACACAATAAGGCCTTGTACACACGATAGGTTAACCAGAGGACAACGGTCTGATGGACCGTTTTCATCGGTCCAAACCAATCGTGTGTGGGCCCCATAGGTTATTTAACCATAGGTTAAAAAAAAGCCAACTTGCTTTAAATTTAACCTATGCTCAGGTGCGGCTGGGGGTTCTCGACCGCCCACTGAGCTTTGCCTTGCCGGCGGCGTTCTGCGATCATCCCCGTATGGCCGTGGCGGGCTGCGCGCGCATGAGGCGCCGGCGTGCGCGGCTCGCCACGACGTCATGCAGCTTGCGACGGGGGTGACGACAGTGGTCGGGGTCTCCTGACCTTCCGGAGCGCCGAGGGAGCCGCACCAGGGCTGCTCGTGTAGCGGCCCTTACGTCATCTCCGTGATCTATGGGGAAGCCTGGAGCCAGCATGTGTTTAGCCCCCACCTATGGCCACGCCCACTGGCATAAAAAAGATAGTCTGCCTATGAGTCAAGTCTTGATTCCAGGCAGCTGAGCATGGACAGCAGTGTTAAGCCCCCATTCATGGCCACGCCCACTGGCATATAAAAGACAGTCTGCCTGTGAGTCAAGTCTTGATTCCAGGCAGCTGAGCATGGACAGCAGTTCATTCCTTTCATCTCCTCCAACATTGGAAGCCTGGGTCTTCCCTGCACTGTCTGCAGCCTAGATCTGAATACTCAACAACAAGCTCTACAAGCCCACACTTTACCTACTCCTATCCATTTAATCCCCTATCAGGTAACAGCACCCTTTTATTATTACACTCCTATGTTGATTTTTCAACTTTCACTCCCCCCTTCTTTTTGTTTTCTTGTTTATTTATTTTTTTTATTTTTATTTATTTATTTATTTTTTTCATATATTTCCAACATTTTTACTATCACCATATGTATCCACATATTCTTTGATGGTCCACGTAACATACACATTGTAATGTGTCTCACACATCCCCACCCTTGTACACGCACCTTTTACCAGACTAATAAAGTCTCTTAATCACTTTTGTCTGCCATTGGAGCACTCTTATACTATTTTTATATTAAGTACCTTAATATACACATCAATTCCTGACCATTATTTATTGACTAGTTACCCCTTCGGGTCATCAATGAGTAGATCTAATTCAATAAAGAAGAAAAAAGGAAAAAATATATATTTTTTTGCCTTTTTTTTGTTTTTTTCAGATAAAATTACAAACCTGCTGCCAGTCCCTCTTTTTTTATATACATGCCTTACCCACAGATAATCCTACACTTTAGCACAATATGCTATGACTTAATATTTCTAATTCTCTTCAATTACACAGGGCTAACCCATTGGGGGCACTCTGCAGGCACCGGCTCCCCTGATCTTCGGAGGGCGTCCACTGTGCGGCTCCTTGCAACCCCCCTGGGGTCTGTTTCGGTTTCCCTCTCTCCCCCATGGGGTTGTGGGTGGCGCTCCCTTCGGATTTTCTAACGGCTCTGCACATCTCTGGTTATTACAAAACCCACTTCATTCGTTAACGGTAAACCTTATTCTTGGGTCAATTTATGTGATTTATATTTATACTTTTTTGATCGCAAATTTATGTTATGTATATTTTTGTAGAATCAACCATCCCCCTGAAGAGACCACTTAGAGGTCGAAACGCGTCGGGGAACGCACATCACACAGCATAAAGCAATGTTGTATACATTTGTCCAATATTGTGGAATATGTATTGTATCACCAGATCCGTAAAGGGTTTTCTTTCAATTTGTTATTGCATTTAAAATGTATGTTATTGACAACCATAAAATAAACCATGCTTTATTATATTACATTTGTTACACTTTTATACCTTTGCTGTCCAAAGCCCCGTGGGGTAAATTTCTTTTTCTACACGATTCAATCTTGGGGTTCGCAGCATTCTTGTCTCTTCGCTTATGTGTCTTTCCTCAGCCAACAAAAATTTTTTTTTGGGTGGATAAACACCCGTTCCCCTTGACACATTGAGACTTGACTTGAACTGTGCGTTTTTTCCGTCCTGTCATTAAACCCCTGCATCCCCACTTGCACCTTGACATTTATTCAAGGATTACTTATGGGTGTTTCTCACCATAGATAAGACACCCATTAGTTGTGCGACCAGAGTGAATGATTCCTTTCTTCTCTCTTCTCCCCACGCATCAGTAAGCATCTACCACGTACTTCTGAATTGCATTTCTGCTCAGACACCCATAGGGGTATCTGCTGGGGATCACACACGCATGGGTTTTCATGATATGGAATTAGCACACAGCTCATGTAAATATTTTTGATGCATAGTTCACATGCATTTTATGACACCGTTTTACACCATCATGTGCATTTTGCCATGTTTGCAACCATTTTTTATTGTAGCCGGTCATCCGGGGAGGCCCCTCTGTGCCCCCGGGTGGGGGGGGGGGGGTTTCCGCGGTCCCATGGGGGTTCCCGGCAAGGTGGTGGGGGGCGGTGGAGTGTTCCACATTCCCACCCCCCCTTTTTTGCTCAGGTGCGGCTGGGGGTTCTCGACCGCCCACTGAGCTTTGCCTTGCCGGCGGCGTTCTGCGATCATCCCCGTATGGCCGTGGCGGGCTGCGCGCGCATGAGGCGCCGGCGTGCGCGGCTCGCCACGACGTCATGCAGCTTGCGACGGGGGTGACGACAGTGGTCGGGGTCTCCTGACCTTCCGGAGCGCCGAGGGAGCCGCACCAGGGCTGCTCGTGTAGCGGCCCTTACGTCATCTCCGTGATCTATGGGGAAGCCTGGAGCCAGCATGTGTTTAGCCCCCACCTATGGCCACGCCCACTGGCATAAAAAAGATAGTCTGCCTATGAGTCAAGTCTTGATTCCAGGCAGCTGAGCATGGACAGCAGTGTTAAGCCCCCATTCATGGCCACGCCCACTGGCATATAAAAGACAGTCTGCCTGTGAGTCAAGTCTTGATTCCAGGCAGCTGAGCATGGACAGCAGTTCATTCCTTTCATCTCCTCCAACATTGGAAGCCTGGGTCTTCCCTGCACTGTCTGCAGCCTAGATCTGAATACTCAACAACAAGCTCTACAAGCCCACACTTTACCTACTCCTATCCATTTAATCCCCTATCAGGTAACAGCACCCTTTTATTATTACACTCCTATGTTGATTTTTCAACTTTCACTCCCCCCTTCTTTTTGTTTTCTTGTTTATTTTTTTTTTTTTTTTTTATTTATTTATTTATTTTTTTCATATATTTCCAACATTTTTACTATCACCATATGTATCCACATATTCTTTGATGGTCCACGTAACATACACATTGTAATGTGTCTCACACATCCCCACCCTTGTACACGCACCTTTTACCAGACTAATAAAGTCTCTTAATCACTTTTGTCTGCCATTGGAGCACTCTTATACTATTTTTATATTAAGTACCTTAATATACACATCAATTCCTGACCATTATTTATTGACTAGTTACCCCTTCGGGTCATCAATGAGTAGATCTAATTCAATAAAGAAGAAAAAAGGAAAAAATATATTTTTTTTTGCCTTTTTTTTGTTTTTTTCAGATAAAATTACAAACCTGCTGCCAGTCCCTCTTTTTTTATATACATGCCTTACCCACAGATAATCCTACACTTTAGCACAATATGCTATGACTTAATATTTCTAATTCTCTTCAATTACACAGGGCTAACCCATTGGGGGCACTCTGCAGGCACCGGCTCCCCTGATCTTCGGAGGGCGTCCACTGTGCGGCTCCTTGCAACCCCCCTGGGGTCTGTTTCGGTTTCCCTCTCTCCCCCATGGGGTTGTGGGTGGCGCTCCCTTCGGATTTTCTAACGGCTCTGCACATCTCTGGTTATTACAAAACCCACTTCATTCGTTAACGGTAAACCTTATTCTTGGGTCAATTTATGTGATTTATATTTATACTTTTTTGATCGCAAATTTATGTTATGTATATTTTTGTAGAATCAACCATCCCCCTGAAGAGACCACTTAGAGGTCGAAACGCGTCGGGGAACGCACATCACACAGCATAAAGCAATGTTGTATACATTTGTCCAATATTGTGGAATATGTATTGTATCACCAGATCCGTAAAGGGTTTTCTTTCAATTTGTTATTGCATTTAAAATGTATGTTATTGACAACCATAAAATAAACCATGCTTTATTATATTACATTTGTTACACTTTTATACCTTTGCTGTCCAAAGCCCCGTGGGGTAAATTTCTTTTTCTAAATTTAACCTATGGATTCCTAACCGATGGGAAAAAAACGATCGTTAGTAGGCACAACCATCGGTTAACAATCCACGCATGCTCAGAATCAAGTCGACGCATGCTTGGAAGCATTGATCTTCGTTTTTTTCAGCACGTCGTTGTGTTTTACGTCACCGCGTTCTGACACGATCGTTTTTTTAACCGATGGTGTGTAGGCACGACGGACCATCAGTCAGCTTCATTGGTTAACCTATGACAACGGTCCATCAGACCGTTCTCATCGGATGGACTGATCGTGTGTACGAGGCTTAATTCCATCACAATGAAACCCTCTGATAAAGGGAGTAGCATTGTAATTTTGGACAACTAAATATATTCAGATGTGCAAAACAATCGTATCCAACTCAGACTGGTATCGTAAAGTCGTTAATAGAAAAATACACAAGATTTTTGCCTGTTTGTGGATGAAGCATACTACAGTAACAAAATATCATCTGGGAATTTATTAGGACTAGCTTCCCTTGGGAAGCTACATTTTATGCTCTCCTAAAAGTACATAAAAAACCCTTGAACCCCTCTGGCAGGCCCATTATTTCAGGGAGAGGCAGCCTTACGTAGAGCTTGAGTTGATTCATCGACAGCCATTCGTTGGCTTACCGCCATTTACGCGTAATACCATCCACTTCTTGCAAATACTGGAGGGCCTCTACGTCACTGAGCAGACACTGCTGGTGGCCAATGACATGGAGGCCCTCTACAATTCTATTCCTCATGACAAAGAACTGTTGGCAATTCGACATGTTCTCTCCCAGGGTAACCAACACAAACGTGAGCCTAATGAATTTGTCTTACTGTGCTTACTGTGCTTGGATTTTATTCTTACGCATAACTTGTTTTACTTTTAGACTCCCACTACCTCCAAATACAGGGGGTGGCAATGGGGACCTGTTGTGCCCCATTGCATGCCGACCTGTACCTGGGTGAGTGGGAGCATTTTTTTTTTATGACTCGGCATCAATGTACGTGGACCACGCTACATTGGTGACATATTTTTTACTCTGGGAGGGACCTAAGACCCTCCTTAAAGGGGTTGTAAACCCTCATGGTTTTAACCTTAATGCATCCTGTGCATTAAGGTGAAAAAACTTCTGTCACTGACCAGCCCCCCTGTTTTACTCACCTGTAATTCCCACGCCAGAGACGCGCTCTTCCCCTCTGCCCGTCGTCTCGACTCTTGATTGGATATATTGGTAGCAGCGCAGTCATTCGCTACTGTCAATCAAATCCAACGACGCGGGCGCTGGGGGTGGGGCCGAGTCCAGCATTCTGGATCTACGGATGCAAATTCTGAACTCGGGAGCATGCCCACAAGGTAACCCCCCAGGAGAGTGCTTCTCCTAGGGGCTTATACAATGCGGGGAGGAGCTACCAGCTCCGCCTGGGGACCCCAAAATGCGAGGATCGGGGGCCACTTTGCAAAACAAACTACACAGTGGAGGTAAGAATGACATGCTTATTTTTTTTTTTTAAACTAAGCCTTAAAATCACTGTCGACTCATTCAATTTAAAATTTTCCATGTCTTATAGCCAATATAACATCACTTTTTTGGATGTCCTCATCCACAAAATAGAAAAACGGTCAACTCTCTAGCGAATACTTTCCCAAATTCACTGCCGGTAACACAATACTAGATGCCTTTAACTTTCCATCCAAAACCTTTGTTAGCCTCTATTCCCTATGGGGAAAATATCGGGGCAAGATGCAACTGCCCTAATGACTCACTTTTTGAGAAAGAGGCCCGATCACAAACAAAAATACTCTCACAACGCGGATATTCTAATACCTTCCTCAAGAAAGCATATACTGTAAACCAGCAAAAAGCAAGTCACGCTCCAAACTCCTCTTCGGTCACAGAGAACCCAAAAATGACAATGTCACTAGAATCATGACAAAATACTCTCGACAACATGAACAAATGAGACACATTTTTAACAAATACTGGCAACTTTTAACCATGGATCTCTCTGTAGATCCCTTTGTGTCTGACCATCCCACCATTACTTTTAGAAAAGCTCCATCATTGAAAGGACCAGCTAGTGCATAGCGAATTTAAGAAAGAAAGAGGTGATAAATGTAAAACAGTAGGTACATTCCCATGTGGAAGTTGTAATTACTGTCAATTTATGGATGCATGGACAAATATTACTCTACCCAATGGTTCAACCCTAAAACCAAAACACAACGTAAACTTTAAGACTCCTGGCATAGTATACCTGCCTCAATGTGAATGTAGGTGTTACTTTGTTGAGAATACCAAACTCGAATTATGGAGAAGAATTTATCGACCTATAACAATCATCAGCAAAAAAGGACCCGGAAATACCAATGGGTAGACATAGCGCCTTGGTACATGAGAATCCATTCCCAAAGTTCGGTTGTAGCACTAGATCACATCCACCGAATCTCTAGGGGGGGCAATTTCAATAAATTCTTATTACAAAGAGAATCAAGGTGGATTTTTCTGCTTAAGGCTACCTCTCCACCAGGCCTCAATGAGGCTTTTAATTTCAAGCCTTTTCTAGAAAGTTTTACTTCAGATGGATGTAAACTTGATCTGTAAACATACAAACATGCTCACAGTAAAATTATCACCACTAAATTGCCCCTTGTTCCATCTTGGGTAGCTTCATCCCCTCTTCCGACTTGCGTTCCAGGTTGGAACGCAGACCAAGGCCGTGTGTGCAATGACGCCCCAACCTGTTGGGCGCCAGGGGACTGTTGATGGACGCTGCTCTTCATGGCATGGACTGAGCGAGTGCCCTCACTGATTTGGCCAGCTGTAGACCATCGCCATTAGGGGGATTGGTCTTCATTGATGGCCCAGTAAGGTATTTAATCAGCACTCCATGCGGCCATAAGGTGCTGCATGGAGTACGCTGACTGGTGACAGAAGAACCTCTCCCACATACAGGTATTACTCCTTATACACTTTTGTATTATGTGATGGTTTAATGTTAAAAACCTTTACATGTTACCACCATATGAGTACTCTGTAGTTCCTATTTACGCTATTATACATCATCATTTGGACTGATTGGTACCATTTGGGGCTGCCTTGCCCCTATTCTGGAAATTTTTGCAAATTTATTAAAGCGGAAGTAAATCCATCCATTTACCAGTTTCAAAAAAACTTTTCATTTCCGGTGCATTGCCATGAAATGAAATTTGCCATGGAATGAGATGGTCCGCCTCCATCTCATCCTATTGGCTCACTCATGTCACGTGACAAAACATCAGTCACAGCTAGGCTATCATAGGGAGAGGATCTCCTCTCCCTGTGATAGCCCGATAGCACTGTCAGCAGCGTGCCTCCCGCCAGCGCTAAGTACACCCCGCGCCCGCAGCTCTACTCCCCGATTAAGTACACCCCGCGCCCGCAGCTCTACTCCCCGTCCCCCGCACCCCGCGCCCGCAGCTCTACTCCCCGTCCCCCGTTAAGGCTCAGGGAACGGGGCGAGTCTACGCTATGAGAGTCTACGCTATTAGACCACCAGCTCTGCCATCATTCTGGGGCGAGTCTACGCTATTAGCGTAGACCTAGCGTTGGCTACGTTACGCTACTAACGTAGCCAACGCTAGGTCTACGCTAATAGCGTAGACTCGCCCCGTTCCCTGAGCCTTAACGGGGGACGGGGAGTAGAGCTCCGGGGGACGGGGAGTAGAGCTGCGGGCGCGGGGTGTACTTAGCGCTGGCGGGAGGCACGCTGCTGACAGTGCTATCGGGCTATCACAGGGAGAGGAGATCCACTCCCTATGATAGCCTAGCTGTGACTGATGTTTTGTCACGTGACATGAGTGAGCCAATAGGATGAGATGGAGGTGGACCATCTCATTCCATGGCAAATCTCATTTCATGGCAATGCACCGGCACTTGCCAGAAATGTAACACTTCCATTGTTTGTGCTCTCAACCAAACTGTCAAACCATCCAATGGCTGGTGTCATAACTGATCACATGTGCAGCATCATGGCAGTTGTAGAATAACCAGAGGCAAAAAAGACCGCTTCCTTGGCTGAAAACGATAGGAGGGTTTTCTTACACTTTAAAATTAACAAACAAAAAAAAATCACATGTACATAAGTGTTCACAGCCTTTGCTCAAAAATATGTTGAAGCTCTTTTGGCACCAATTACAGCCTCAAGTCTTTGAGTATGGTGCTACATGATTGGCACGCCTATTTTTGGTCAGTTTCTCCCGTTTTTCTTTACAGGACCTCTCAGGCTCGATCAGGTTGAATGGGGAGCGACGGTGCAGCCATCTTCAGATCTCTCCAGAGATGTTCAATCGGGTTCAAGTCTGGGCTCTGGTTGGGCTACTCAAGGACATTCAGAGAATTGGCCCGTAGCCACACCTTTGTTATCTTGGCTGTGTGCTTAGTCATTGTCCTGTTGGAAAATGAACCTTTGCCCCAGTCTGAGGTCCTGAGCACTCTGGAGCAGGTTTTCATCAAGGATGTCTCTGTACATTGCTGCATTCATCTTTCCCTTGATCCTGACTTGTCTCCCAGTTCCTGAAAAACATTCCCACAGCCTGATGCTACCACCACCATGCTTCACTGTAGGGATGGTTATTGGCCAGGTGATGATGACTGGTTTCCTTCAGAGATGACACTTGTCATTCAGACCATAGAGTTAAATCTTTGTTACATCAGACCAGAGAATTTTGTTTCTCATGGTCTGAGGCTGGATTCACACCTATGCAGTTTTAATGCTGTTTGAATTTTGCAGATTTGCACGGCAGTCCATTTAACATGGTTTCTTATGGAACACGTTCTGTAGTGCAAATCTGCAAAATACAAAAAGCACTAAAAATGCATAGGTGTGAATCCAGCCTTAGAGTCCTTCAGGTGCCTTTTGGCAAACTGCAGGCGGGCCGTTGTCTCTCTTACCGAGGAGTGTCTTCTGTCTGGCCACTCTACCATACAGGCCTGATTGGTGGAGTGCTGCAGAGATCTTCTGGAGTTCTTCTGTAAGGTTCTCCTCTCTCCACAGAGAATCGCTGGCGCTCTGTCAGAGTGACCATCAGGTTCTTGGTCATCTCCCTGACTAAGGCTTTTCTCCCCTGATCCCTCACTTTGGCTAGGCGGCCCACTCTAGGAATAGTCCTGGTGGTTTTAAACTTCTTCTATTTACAGATGATGGAGACCACTGTGGGGACCTTCAAGGACACAATCCTGTCTCCAAGGTCTACAGACAATTCATTGGACTTCATGGCTTGATTTTTGCTCTGACATACACTGTTAAATGTGGGGCCAGGCCCGTCGGAACAAGACAGGCAAAGCAAGTAACTGCTTGGGGCCCCGAGCTGGCCTGGGGCCCCAGCCGCCGCTGCTGCGACCGCCGCCACCGCCGATACCTATAAATGCTGCAGCCTGTAGCGTGGCCGAGCTCCTCTTGCTTCCTCCTGCAGTCTGGCCGGGTACCGTAACCGTGCGGTACACGAGATTTAGTTTCCTGTTCACGGCCAGACTGATATGAAGTGCACACACTGAGTGCTCACTTCCTTTCAGTCCAGCCGGGAACAGCAAACTGAATCTCCTGCACCGCACGGACGCTAACATTTGCCATGACTGCCCCTCATCATGACACACAGAGGAGACGCCGACCACACTCCGGTAATTGAATATACAAACTTTACTAGACAGTGATACAAAGTATAAGAGTATTGTATGATCAGGTTCTAGATTTCCATATACTGTATATATATATCACACTATGTTATATGTAGACTAGATATTGTCTCAAAGCAATGCAGCAATGTAGTTTTCGGATGCCCCTCTCTCCTCCAAAAAATTCAGTACAACCCCCCTGCTTCTCAAATAAAAAATAAAAAAGTAGCAACCCCCCACATCTCTACGAAAAAAATTCAATTGGTAGGTAGGTGGAAAAGGACAGATTCACATTGATAGCCTACATACTGATTTTCTTTAAAATAAATTGCCTGAAGATAAGAAAGTCTATGCTAAGATCTAATATATCAAAAGGATTTGTGATTGATAGAGCGCCTTTGTTCAAACCGTGACAATGCAACTTGAGACCATGAACACTCCAATATAACCCACAGTAGGTGATTTTTGATGGCTTTGTTAGAAAGCCCATTTTCTCATCCTCTTTGCTATCTTCTGCTTGCTGTTCATCTTCCCTCTGTACTGGTTTCTAAAGATAAATTACTTCTCACGGCATCCATTCGACCTACTGTCATGAGTTCTTAGGACCTTCAAATTTACGTGCTACCACTGTAATGCCGCGTACACACGGTCAGAATTTCCGACAACAAATGTTCGTTTGGAGCTTGTTGTCGGAAATTCCGACCACGTGTAGGCTTCATCAGACATTTGCTGTCGGAATTTGAGAGCTGGTTTTCAAATTTTGCGACAACAAAATCCATTCTCGTAAATTCCGATCGTGTGTGGACAATTCCGACTCACAAAATTCCACACATGCTCTGAATCAAGTATGAGACGAAAGCGATCGGTCTGGTAAAACTAGCTTTCTTAATGGAGAAAGCACATTCGTCGCGCTGTAATGGACTGAAAAGCACAAGGCTGAAATGCGCGAATCGTCTCTCACCAAACTTCTACTAACACGACTGGTATTGAACTACTTAACCCCCGGACCATATTTCTGGTCAAAGACCAGAGCACTTTTTGCGATTCGGTACTGCGTCGCTTTAACTGGCAATTGCGCGGTCGTGCGACGTGGCTCCCAAACAAAATTGGCGTCCTTTTTTTCCCACAAATAGAGCTTTATTTTAGTAGTATTTGATCACCTCTGTGGTTTTTAGTTTTTGCGCTATAAACAAAAATAGAGCGACAATTTTGAAAATATATATAAGAAGGCCAGTATGGTGGCCTGAGTTTATGGGAGGAGCCCGGAGGGTATTTAAGCAGCCCACTCACACATGCTCTTTGTCGGTTCAGTGTGCGGTACTACACGTCACTGGGCCGACTCTTTCCAGCTCACCTCATGTCCGTGAGTCTGCGCATTCAATCGCATTCGACATCGCAAGCGCTTTGCGGCTTCTCCCTTCATGGTCTTCGCCGGCGGTTCCCGCTTACTGTCGCAGGTAGGATTCAAACCTTTTCGTATCTTGTGCAATCTTGCAATTCGTTATGCTTCCTATCCTGCATCCCTTTTGGAAAAAAAACTGCCTCTGAGTTACTTTTGCTCATGTTTCAACACCATTTGGCTCAGGCGTAGTACATTTGTAACTTCATTCTGCCAAAAATACGATTCATTTGTAAATCCATTTGGAGATTGACATGTGTTTGTATGGGTTCTTTGGCAGATTGAGGTGGTAATTGGACTCACATGGTGCCTTGTCTGCACTTGATTAGCCTGGGGGGATGGGTGGTTGGTAGGTGTTTGGTTTCAAAGCAAGGGGTAGCATACACTCTACAACCAATTCGTATCAGATTCGTTCAATACTCCTTACTATCAATTCGTATCGGATTCATTTCATGCATTTTACAACCGTTATGTATCAGATACATTGCATACTTTCTACCGTTGCCATTCATTGTTTCCCCCATGTTGTGTGTTTTAGTTCCCACAGCGGAACTTACGAATTGCTTGTACACGGCTCTTCTCTCTCATTTATTTACCAAAGTTATTGCCTGTGCGTCATGCATGGCGCCACACCACACTCTTGGGATGTGTTGCACATCCACTCCAGTCCAAAGCAAACCCAGTCGCACTTTACTGTCCCAGGTAGGATTCGTTAGCTTGTTTGTCATGTCAAATTCGTGGCCACTCATGGTGTCACCTGTACCATATGTTTGGTTCCCGCAGTGGAGCTTACAAAGCATTGATACGTACTTCTCGTGTTCTATTTTCTACACCAAACCTCGTTGTTTTGCCCCATGCACGGCACCACGCTACACGTTCCCGACATGTTTCACTCCAGCCACAGTCCGCCGCAAACTCACTCGCATGGCCCACTGTCGCAAGTAAGATTTACACATTCTTTATGTCTTATCAATTTGCTACCATTCGTTGTTTCCCATATCGTTCATTAGTGGCCCCTGCGGAACCTACGATTCAAACAGGCGTTGTCCTTCTACCTTATAATGCTTGCTTAAGGTACAAACAAACCAGGTGTTTCTATCCTTTCTCAGTAACCCAATTCTTATTGATTGAGACCTTGCAACCATGCAAATCATCTCAGCAGTCTGATACCCTTGCTGAGACCCTTGCAACACATGACCCTTACAAAATGCAAAAAAAAAATTGCCGCCACGTAATCTCAGCCCAGCAACCTGACACCTGTTGAGACCGTTGCAACTACGCAAAATTCGTCTCCACAGCCTGACACCCTTGTTGAGACCCTTGCAAACGCAATACCGTCTCAGCAGCCCCACACTCATCGAGACTCTTGCAACCACACAAAATCGTCTCAGCAGCCTGACACCCTTGTTAAGACCCTTGCAACACATGACCCTTACAAATAAATAAATAAATAAATAAATAAATAAAAAAAAATATAAAAAAAAAACTTAAAAAAAAACGCAAAAAAAAAAAAAAAAAACGCAAAAAAATATAAAAGTGCAAAAAAAAATAAAAATTGCCACCACACAATCTCAGCCCCGCAACCTGACACCTGTTGAGACCGTTGCAACGACGCAAAATTTGTCTCCGCAGCCTGACACCCTTGTTGAGACCCTTGCAAACGCAATACCGTTTTAGCAGCCCCACACTCATGGAGACTCTTGCAAGCACACAAAATTGTCTCAGCAGCCTGACACCCTTGTTAAGACCCTTGCAAACGCAATACCGTCTCAGCAGCCCCACACTCATGGAGACTCTTGGAAAGCACGCAAAATTCGTCTCTGCAGCCTGACACCCTTGTTGAGACCCTTGCAAACGCAATACCGTCTCAGCAGCCCCACACTCATGGAGACTCTTGCAAGCACACAAAATTGTCTCAGCAGCCTGACACCCTTGTTAAGACCCTTGCAACACATGACCCTTACAAAACGCAAAAAAAAAAAAAAAAAACAAAAACAAAAAAAGAAATATAAAAAGTGCAGAAAAAAAAAAATTGTCACCACACAATCTCGGCCCAGCAACCTGACACCTGTTGAGACCATTGCAACCATGCAAAATCGTCTCAGCAGCCTCACACCATTGTTGAGACCCTTGCAAACGCAATACCGTCTCAGCAGCCCTACACTCATCAAGACTCTTGCAACCACGCAATACCATCTCAGTAGCCTCACACCATTGTTGAGACCCATGCAAATGCAATACCATCTCAGCAGCCCTACACTCATCAAGACCCTTGCAACCACGCAATACCGTCTCGGCAGCCTCACACCATTGTTGAGACCCTTGCAAACGCAATACCATCTCAGCAGCCCCACACTCATCGAGACCCTTGCAACCACGCAATACCGTCTCAGCAGCCTCACACCATAGTTCAGACCCTTGCAAATGCAATACCGTCTCAGCAGCCCCACACTCATCGAGACCCTTGCAACCACGCAATACTGTCTTGAGCAACCTCCCACTCGTCAAAGACCTTTGTGACCATGCAGTCTCGCCCCAGCAACCTGGCATTCATTGAGACCCTTGCAGCCAGACAAATCATCTTTGGCCTCATGTACACTGCTGTTGGTAAAAAAAAAATGGGTTCAGACAGATGTTCAGAGGCATTCGAAACGCATTTGAAACGCCAATGCCTGTAACAGCTTGTAAACACTGCCAGATGCGGTAACTCATGTTTACCAGCGTTTCATTCACAGTCGTTTTCATAAAAAAATAAAAATAAAGGGGAATATTGTCTCAGCAACTTGACACTCATTTGAGACCCTTGCTAAATGTAATATCATCTCAGCTACCTCACACCCGTCTAGACCTTTGCAACCACACAATCTCATCTCAGCAACCTGACACCCGTTCAGACCTTTGCAGCCATACAAAGTCGTGGCAACCACACAATGCCATCTCAAAACAACCTCATAATCATCGAGACCTTTTGCAACCACGCAATATCGTCTCAGCAAACCAGACTGAGACCCTTGCAACCACGCAATATCGTCTCAGCAAACCAGACTGAGACCCTTGCAACCACGCAATGCCGTCTCAAAACAAACCTTCATACTCAAGGCCCCTGCAACCACACAACATCGTCCCAGCAACCTGACACTCACTGACACCCTTGCAACCGCACAATATTGTCTGCAGTACTATAAAACACTTTGCGGCAGGCACCTACGTGCAAACCCGAATACAAACTAAACTTGCAAACACACCTCAGTGACAAACAATCAGCCACACAAACACACAGTGGCACCCAGTTGGCCATTCATCTTCAGTGGCACGCGGGCCACTCATCTTTTCTCTGTGTTTTTTCCCTGCGGTTAGTTCAGGTTTTCATCCAGCACCAGCGAGTGCATGTTGGCCTGCGAGTGCACGTTGGCCTGCGAGTGCATGTATATCGTCTTGTTGAGCACCTGTGTATTGTCTTGATTTTCTCACATCAATGCAAGATCCAGTCCAAGTTCTCAAACTAGACCAAGCATCAGTAGCAGACTTAGCTATGTGGGACAACTTCCCCACCTGATAGAACAGCATTTCAATCTTCATCCTGGCAGTGTCAGCCGGGCCACCAAAGGCTTTTGCAGCCATTTTTAGGCCGCCACTGGTTCTCCAAAACTTGGCCCCCAGAAATTCTCTTAAATTTTTTCACCCAGTCTTCATCACACCTCGTGCTGCACCCCATCGTGGCAGCTGCCCAGGTCTGGGACCACACTTGAACAGGACAGACACTGTTCTTCACCACAGACAATCAGGCCACAGCCGAAATCATCAATTAAGGTAGATCTAAGTCACTCCCCATCACTTCCTGCGCAGGCTCGCGCAGCTGTCACTCCGTCACCAGTTAATATCTTATGTAGACCTTTTTCCAGGCAAATGCAAAAAGCAGCTGATGCGCTTTCCTATTCCAACCTTGGAATGGATGTTTTTTCCAGCAAGAGCCTGGAGCCGACCCAACAACTATCCCTGTCCCACCATGGACATTGCTGACGATGGACTGAAGTCACATCTCACCAACGCAATCCAACTTATTAACCACTCCTTGGCACGCAACACACTGAAGGCCTATCGCACTGCTTGGAACACTAATCGCAAATTTTTGGCCCCTTGCCCCGAAGCAGCAGTTGGACACATCCTAGCCTTCATATCGTATTGCCACATGCAGCTGACCATTTCTCAATACTATCACGCCATATCTAGATGGCATCCAGCATTTCCTGTCCCTGCAGGACCCCAGTAAACCGTCAGTATTCTCGAGCCCATGCAGTCAAGTCCCTCCTACAGGGCATAAAGAAGCACCAACCTGTAGTCAGTGGCAAGCGCCTACCTTTCAAGAGTCCCATCTTTAGGGACATGTCTAAAATCCTTACTCGTTCCCTGTTTAGGGCTTTGCCCAGACTAGTCACCCGAACAGCCATCTACCAGGCCTTCTACGGTTCCCTACAACCTAGTGAATTTAGTCAGCGGCTCTGGCAGTCACACACTGCTCCGACGCCACCCGACTCGCTTTCGAACCACTACACTCTCACAGTCTGCAAACGCAACAAACCAGCCCCTGGGGTTGACATCAACCTGTTAAAGACTGACAACGCCTGACGCCCAGTGACGGTGCTCGACCCACTACTGCTCCATCTACCCAACCAATCTGATGGTAGCTCGTTGCTACCCTTTCTAAACCAGCTCCCTGAGTGTCAGCCAGTGTGTCAAGCATGTCAGAATCCTCCTAAGTAACTTGGGCTTCAAACCCCAGTCAGTTCTCTGGACATTCTTTGGAGCAGCCTCAGTTGCCTCCCAACAGGGAGTACCAGACTACGTAATCAAGATACCAGGCTGATGGAAGTCTCCTTGTTTTGCCACATACATCCCAAATCCTCATGAAGGAATGGCACAAGCCTTTACCAAGCTGGCTCAATAAATACAAGAAATCAATATAAACTATTTCCCTATCTGAGTTTTTTGCCCCCTTTTCTTGGCATACTAACCAGACCACCAAGGCACACTTCAGGTCTATTTATGTTGTAAGTCTTGTCGCGTGTTTATGTGATCCACATCTCTCTCGGTCAGAGGGTAACGACCATAACTAAGAAGGCCAGTATGGTGGCCTGAGTTTATGGGAGGAGCCCGAAGGGTATTTAAGCAGCCCACTCACACATGCTCTTTGTCGGTTCAGTGTGCGGTACTACACGTCACTGGGCCGACTCTTTCCAGCTCACCTCATGTCCGTGAGTCTGCGCATTCAATCGCATTCGACACCCTCCCGCCCTTCCCTTTTTCAGGGCACTTCTCAGCATATCCTTCTTCAATTAACTACCCATTACTTACCTTGGGTATGCCCCCTTTTCTTGGCATACTGACCAGACCACCAAGGCACACTTCAGGTCTATTTATGTTGTAAGTCTTGTCGCGTGTTTATGTGATCCACATCTCTCTCGGTCAGAGGGTAACGACCATAAATATATATATATAAATATCCCCCAAAAATATATAAAAAAAAATAAAAAATTCCCTCAGTTTAGGCCGATACGTATTCTTCTACATATTTTTCGTAAAAAAAATCACAATAAACGTTTATTGATTGGTTTGTGCAAAAGTTATAGCGTTTACTAAATAGGGGGTAGTTTTATGGCATTTTTCTTAATATTTATTTTTTACTAGTAATGGCGGCGATCAGCGATTTTTTTTTTCGGTACTGCGACATTATGGCAGACACTTTTGACACATTTTTGGGACCATTGGCATTTTTATAGTGATAATATAGTGCTATAAAAACGCATTGAATTACTATAAAAATGCCACTGGCAGGGAAGGGGTTAAGTATGTTCCCTGGGTGTGTTCTAACTGTAGGGGGGGGTGGACTCACTACACACACAGCTCCCGGTTCTCGCTCTGTAATGAGCGATTGCGGGTGCCCGGCGGTGATCGCACCTGCCGGGCACACGCGTCAGGATCAGGGACGAGTCGGGGGTGCGCACGCCCCTAGTGGCCGCTTCGCGAGGTGTCGTAGAGCTACGTGCTCTCGCGCAGGGGAGCCGACCTGCTGCCTAACTGCGGCGGCTGGTCGGCAAGTAGTTAATAGTGCCGTCGTGTTGTACATCACGCGTTCTTGGCGTTCGGAATTTCCAATAACATTTGTGCAACCGTGTGTATGCAAGACAAGTTTGAGCCAACATCCGTTGGAAAAAAATCCACGGTTCTGTACACGGCATAATACTATATGTAGGCTTTACCATCTTCAAAATCTGTCCTGCTCCTTGCAATTTTTGGTTTTCTCTTTGCCCTCAGGCATCTCTTCCTGAAACAAATCTATTTTAGTTTGTAACTGGTCTGTAAGTTCATGTTTGGTTTTCCCCAAAACCGTAGTTTTTCGGGTTTACCATTTCCGCCGGTACGCTCAAGAAACCATCCGGTGCCGCCATCTGGCCACACAGGTGATCAAAGAGTATATCCACTTTGATCGCCTCGATGACCTTAGAGAACAGCGACGTCATTTTTTTTTTCTTATCTTTTGCTTTTAACCACATCCCACCAGGCCACTGTACATATACGGCCGAGTGGGCGCTCTCTCCTGAGTGGACGTTCAGGATGTCCCTCAATAGGAGGGGGATCGCACGCGCGTGCCCGTGCAGCGCCACGATCCTGATGCCCTTGTGTCACCCGGACACTGCGCATCTCCGATCGGCAGGAGGGCTCTGTGATTGGCCATCCTGATCACATGCCAGCTGTGTCCAATCACAGCCATCATGTGATGTAAATACAGAGCCAGTTGCTAGGTGATCGGCTCTCCTCTCCTCACACAGAAGTAGTCAGTGAGGAGAGAAGAGCGGTTCGCTGCAGCCGGCGATCAGTGAGTATGAGCTGTTTTTTACAGCTTTTTACACACTGATCAGCCTAGGGTCCCCACACAATGTAAACACACAACGTCCGCACACAATGTCCCTAAAACACATGTCCCCACACAGTAAAAACACCTGTCCCCACATATATAACAGTAAAATCACATGTCCCAGTGATCATCTGCAAACATATGTCCGTGATCATCTGCGCACATCTGTACATGATCATCTGCGCACATCTGTCTGTGATCACACAAACCAATTATTATTTTTTATCCTTCCAAGCCCCGTACACACGATTGGAAATTTCCGACAGCAAAAGTCAGATGGAGCCTACACATGGTTGGAATTTCCATTCAAAAGCTCACATCGAACTTTTGCTGTCGGAATTTCCAATCATGTGTACGGGGCATGGAGACTTTTGAACAGGGGGCATTTCATTGGTTGGCTTGTTGCCATGTTTTGTTTTATGATTGTGCCATTCTGTTATTTTCTACAGTTACTGAGTATAAATCCCAAAAGAGATATAAATTCTGTATATTACCAGTTCCAAGGATATGCAAGTTTTGAGCACAACTGTACATTAACACTTTCCCTACCGAGTCATTGTAAAATGACGTCGGCGGGAACCCTCCATCCCTCTGGGTGGACGTCATATGACGTCCCTGCCTTCCCAGGCGGCTAGGCGGCTGAAGTGGTTATAAAATGGCATTTTTCTCGTCATGTGTACGTGGCATAAGGGTCTTTGCTAAAAACAATATACAAGTAATTTTCATAAGTATTAAGTCATTTTCTAGAACTAAAATACAAATCTAAACAAAAGGTTCCAGAAAAGTCCTGGTCTTCAACTGGTTAATTGGAAATCAAATACCAGTCCCTAAACAACAAAAAATAATATGCTATACAAAAACACGGGTCCTTTCAAGACCCACGCTATATTGTGATGAAAGGAGCCTATCGGAAAAATATTCCTGTTTGTTTACAGCGCCCTGCGCTTTTACTGAATTACATTTTTCCTTCTTCATTTATCTATTTAAAAAGAGCTGAAGTGTGCATGTCAACGCAGCTGTCACTAAGGCGTAAGATTTTTTATTTTCTCACATAGCACGGGCGCATCTGCTATACAGAACAGAACACAAAGCCGTTATCTTGGATTTGTCTTTACACACTAATTATATAAACCTGCTTTAAATTTCAAACACGTTTCTGCATCTGCTATAATGTACTGTAAAATGCTGCTTTTTATTTCTTTTAGTGCAAAGGAGACTCATAATTATCACATCTGTACATTAGCGGAAGAATCTTTTGCAGTGCTTTAAGTGGGCCAAAAGAGGTGCCGGTACTCTATTAGGCGCCGGTGCTCCCCCCCCCCCCCCAATACTGAACATGAAAATACCATTAGAAAGTACCCTGAAAAAGAGCTACTGTAGAAAGAGCTACTGAACATAAATAAAATGTGCAAAAGGATATTGAACAAAATGTTGTACAAAATGTACATGAAATAAATTATAAAAATTATAATAACAGTATTAAAAAGTAAAAAAAAATGTGTGTGTATGTATATATACACACCCACACACCCCAATACGGTACAGCAGTAATATATATATATATATATATATATATATATATATATATTACAAACCCTCTCTTAGACAAAACCTAACATTTGATGTTGCTGCTAAAATTACATAAACCAGCTGATGATGTCAGAAACTAAAAAAAGAGAAGATAAAATGGGCACAAAGCATGACAAGGGACAGACACCACAGAAAATAGATAGAATAATGGATGTTATTCATCAGTCTGAGCAGTCCATGTGCAAGCTTGCAACAATAATCATACAATGAACATCTTCCTACTTTTCAAGACAAAACCGAGAAAATAAACATAAAAGGAAAATAACAGGGCAAGTCTGCATGGCTGTCTGAAACGAGTCATGATAAATTGCAGAGTTCCTAATCTCTATAGGAGGAGACGCTGTGAGATGTCATTCCCCATCACCTCTTCATCCTTCTGGTGTAATACACAGGTACCATGCCATGTATATTACAATCCTGTGAGATGTCATTCCCCATCACCTCTCCATCCTTCTGGTGTAATACACAGGTGAGTCCATGCCATGTATATTACAATCCTAACCGTTGACATCTCACAGGATTGAGGCATGGTACCTGTGTATTACACCAGAAGGATGGAGAGGTGATGGGGAATGACATCTCACAGGATTGTAATATACATGGCATGGACTCACCTGTGTATTACACCAGAAGGATGGAGAGGTGATGGGGAATGACATCTCACAGCGTCTCCTCCTATAGAGATTAGGAACTCTGCAATTTATCATGGCTCGTTTCAGACAGCCATGCAGACTTGCCCTGTTTATTTTCCTTTTATGTTTATTTTCTCGGTTTTGTCTTGAAAAGTAAGAAGATGTTCATTGTATGATTATTGTTGCAAGCTTGCACATGGACTGCTCAGACTGATGAATAACATCCATTATTCTATCTATTTTCTGTGGTGTCTGTCCCTTGTCATGCTTTGTGCCCATTTTATCTTCTCTTTTTTTAGTTTCTGACATCATCAGCTGGTTTATGTAATTTTAGCAGAAAATGCACCAATATATTGCAAACCATAGCAGCTATGGTTTGCAATATATTGGTGCATTTTCTGCTAAAATTACATAAACCAGCTGATGATGTCAGAAACTAAAAAAAGAGAAGATAAAATGGGCACAAAGCATGACAAGGGACAGACACCACAGAAAATAGATAGGAGAAGTATAGAATATACATATCGGTCTGTGAGCAGCCATAGCAACAAAACATCACTCACCATTAGTACAGAATCTGTACTTCAGATCCAAAGCAAAGTCCGATGACTGATTTTTCACTTTGCTGCACCGTCCTAGGAGGGCCAGTCACCCGCTCACATCCACCACGCCGCACTGATCGCTCCTCACAAGAGCGCGGAAAGGAGTTGACGTCATCTAACGTGAGGTCAACTCCCTGCCTGCGCCTGCACGTACGGCTCAAGCCGTACTCTGCACACGGTCCGCCCCCCTCCACTAGCTGATGGCCGGCCCAGCCAATGACTATTATGGAGGAGACGGTGCGCGATGTAATTCGCCCAGCGGGCCCCCATAGTGCAGACTCCCCCCATCAGTATAGACACCCCCATCAGTATAGACACCCCCCCTTAGTACAGACCCCCGCAGTATAGACACCCCACTTAGTTCAGACCCACCATCAGCATGGGCTCCCCTCCCATAGCGCCCCCCCACATGTCCATCTACTTATAATAGAGTAATAAAGTGTACAGTACACACAGCGGTGTGTGTGCCTTGGCTTCTCCTCCTCCTCATTGTATGTAAAGAGCGAGGAGGAGGCGCCGGCGGGCTTCAGTCCGCTCCACCGAAATAGAGCGAGGTCAGATCAACAGGGCAGCATGCGGTGATAGCGGTGCCACTATCCACGGGTGTCACCCCTCTGGCGGATGTCACCCGGGTGCGGTCAGCAACCCCCCACACCCACCTAGCAACGCCTGTGTCGGGCGGGCGACTGTCCCGGTCATTTTTCTGCCCTGGGCAGCGCTGGCGCCGTAAGGCAAGTGCCCATGTTGCCTTGCACTAGCACCGGCCCTGTCTGTGGTCGAATGTGCCTAACCTTAACTCTATTAGTCCAAGATTATTCTACATAGAGAGGAAAGATTCGGCATTATAGAGACAGTGAACACTAATTTGGACTAGGAGATTGGACTTTAAACGGCACACAAGTAGTTAATATAAAAATCTAAGGGTTTTCATTATAGAAATCTATATAAAAGTACATCCATAAATAACAGTATAGTAATCCTCGGTATATGGCCCAAAGTTTATGATATCGCTTCCAACAGATTACAATAGTATAAGTATACTCAAATTGCAGGAGATACATATCCAACAAATAATGATGATTAAACAGTATGTATATGAAGTGTATAGCCTTAGTCATGGGTCAAGTATGCAGAATATTTTTCTTGCTCTGCGCTACATGTTTCGCGTATCGAAACACTTCTTCAGGAGCATGATGGTCTGTTAGACCATAAACAAAAGAACATCAGAAATACTAGTAAATTACACAATTTTTATACATAAAACAATTACATAAAACATGTAAAAAACACCCTATTTCTGTCCGTATATAAATTGGATAAACGGCCCCCCATTCAACATCACCACAAACAAATGAACTGGGCCCTCCAATACTGGGGCATACAAAATCAGCCGAAGACAACACCGGATCCGCCGAAGAGGACACCGGACCCGCCGAAGAGGACACTGGACCCGCCGCAGAAGGACACCCGAAGCCGCAGAAGGACACCCGAAGCTGCAGAAGGACGCCGGACACGCCGAAGAGGACACCCGAAGCCGCAGAAGGACGCCAGACCCGATGAGGCCGCCGATGGACGCCGCGCAAGACACCAAAACTAAGTACAAAACAACTTTTTTTCCACAGGATTCGGGGCATCTTTAGGGGTGCGTGGTATACGCGGGAGCGCGTTATACTGCGATAAATACGGTATATATAGAATACCTTGATTATAGAGACAGTGTTGGGTTAGACTATTCGACATGAACGAAGAAGATTCAACAAAGCAGCGAAAAACATACAAACGTTGAATCTGTCATTGAAGATGTTGTCTGTCGAAAGTTCTAAGAAGATTTGACAAGCAGCTAAACTGTACGACGCCTCAATCATACATTTTCGGTCAAATGCTCAGCCTATAGGCCAGAGATATGCAATTAGCGGACTTCCAGATGTTGCAAAACTACAAGTCCCATCATGCCTCAGCCTCTGGGTGTCATGCTTGTGGCTGTCAGTCTTGCTTTGCCTCATGGGACTTGTAGTTCTGCAACAGCTGGAGGTCCGCTAATTGCATATCCCTGCTATAGGCTATAGAAGAATTTGAATGTTGGTTAACTAGTAATAATAATTCATAAATATAATTATTACTAGAGTCATACAACATTAGTACAACATTCAAATTCTTCTATAGCTTGTAGACGGAGCATTCGTCCGGAAATGTACGATTACGGCGTCGTACAGTTTAGCTGCTTCATCGGATCTTCTTGGAACATTCGACAGACACCATAAGCCTTCAATTGACAGATTCGACCTTAATTCATTCGGATTTTTGGACGAATGCCGTTTATAACGTAACAAAATAATTAAAAAACGAAGTTTCGGGAGTAACTACATTTTATTTTTTTTCGGATGAAAACAAAATTCCGACACAAAATATTTCAGTGTGCATATTTCTAATTCACACTATTGCATTGGTGCAATGTGGTGGCAGTGATTTCAAAGGCGCTTTTCTGATGGACATGCATTGCAATCCAATGCAGGGTGCCATTTAGTGTAACAAATGTTTCCACAACAATCCAAAATTTTCAAAATCTGTAATTGGGACAGTAATCAGCGGGAGGGGTGGGGGGGGGGTCAGGAGTGCTAGCGAGGGACTTAAGAAGAGGAGGATTGGGGCTGCTTTGTGCATAACCAACTGCACAGAGCAGGTAAGTATGACATGTTTTTTATTTGTCTCATAGGCGCATAGCTGAGCACATCCAAACCACACATGTGAAAGGAATCGGGGTAGACAAAGCACTGCAGCAAGGAGAAATCTCAACCCCATTTGGTGGTAGGTGGTAGGCTACATACTCTTGGCCACAGACACAATTACTAGAGGCCCCACTAGCATGTGAAATGCGTTGGACGGTGCTTATTGCGTGGCGTCATGCCGCCACATCAGAGGCAGAGTGGCGGCAATTGATCTAAGTGTCAGCGGCTAGTTTTTTAAAAAAAAATTACCCTGTGCATCTGCAATATATGTACTTTATATACTCTTGCTGCTGCTCTTAATAAATAGTACTACACTATATGGTTCTTACTGCCCTGGGTGAATCTGAACGAGTGGTAGTATTACCCCCCCCCCCCCCCCCCCGAAGTCATGGATAATTTTGCCATCATTGAGCTCTATTTGCTACACACTGAGGGCCAGATCCACGAAGCAGTTACGCTGGCGTATCTATTGATATGCCGCGTAACTGCTAGGTTGCTCCGGCGGCATATCTTTGTTTTGTATCCACAAAACAAGATACGCCTGAAGCTGGGCTAGATCCGACTGGCGTACGTCTTAGTACGCTGTCGGATCTAAGGTGCATATTTACGCTGGCCGCTAGGTGGCGCTTCCGTCGATTTCCGCGTTGAGTATGCAAATTCGCTAGATACACGAATCCACAAACGTACGTCCGGCGCATTTTTTTACGTAGTTTCCGTAATGCTTTTTTCGGTGTAACGTTACCCCTGCTATATGAGGCGTAGCCAATGTTAAGTATTGACGTTGGGCCAGCGTCAAATTTTCCGTTGTGTACGTTGTTTGCGTAAAACGTTCGCGAATAGGACTTTGCATAGAAAGACGTTCACGTCAAAAGCATTGGCTTGTTGCGGGTTCATTTGGAGCATGCGCACTGGGATACCCCCACGGACGGCGCATGCGCATGAATTGCGCGCCCTTACGCCTACACAGATACACTACGCCACCGTAACGGCGCAAATTCTTTGTGGATACGGGAAATACGCTGTAAGTTACGGCGGCTTAGTGTATCTGAGATACACTACGCCGGACGTAAAGAAGCGCCACGCTACGTGGATCTGGCCCTGAGTGTGCATTGCATGTGGGTGAAGGCTATTAATTGGTTGGTCACTGTTTCTTTGCACAGTGTGGCACTAAACTCACGGGCGTTACTTTTTGGTTGACAATCAAACAGTGTTGGGCTTTATGTACACGGGACGTTTTTACAACCTCTCCTGAACGATTTAACTTGACAGATAGTAACCCACATTTAAAACCTCAGTTTTGCCGCGTTTAGCCACATTTGCGTTTGGAAGCGTTTAGAAGTTTAAAAAAAAAAAAATAGCCAAAGATGAAAAACGCTTGTAAACAAAACACGGCTAAACGCAAGTTACTGCGTTTAGCTGCGTGTAGAAGCGTTTGGCGCTTGAAATGCCTCTAAACTTAGCTTCTGAACCTATTTTTTTGCGTTCCAAAGAAAAAGCCTCTAAACTACTATAAACGACCCTGTGTACATGTACTGATGAGATAACATAGAGGAAAGTTCAGGGGAAGTTGAAAAAAAATGCCCAACTGCTCCTTAACGTCCGTTTACCAGCAGCAGTGTACATGAGGCCTTACACTGTATGGTTTCTCCTAAGGCCTCGTACACACCATCGAACATGTCCGATGAAAACGGTCCGCGGACCATTTTCATTGGACATGTCCGCTCGGAGATTTCGGTCTGATGGCTGTACACACCATCAAACCGAAATCCCCGCGGACAGACAGCGCGGTGACGTGGCAGTGACGTTGACGCCGCCACGTCACCAAACCAGGAAGTAAAATACTTCCACGCATTCGTCGAATCCATTCGACGCATGCGGGAGATATCTGTCGGCTGGTTAGGTGTACTAACCAGCGGACATGTTCGCCGGACAGCTTTCCAGCGGACATGTTTCTTAACATGCTAAGAAACATTTGACCATTGGAAATCTGTCCGCTAGCCTGTACACACGATCGGATCTGTCCCCTGAAACTGGTCCGCGAACCAGTTTCAGCGGACATGTCCGGTCGTGTGTACGAGGCCTAAGGAATCATCCTTTCGAGCACTCACTTTATGAATTTATGAACTATGGCCCAGATTCACGTAGAATCGCGGCGGCGTAACGTATCGTAACGCCGCAAGTTTTCATCGCAAGTGCCTGATTCACAAAGCACTTGCATGAAAACTTACGCCGGCGGCCTCCGGCGTAAGCCCGCGTAATTCAAAGGGGCGTGTGCCATTTAAATTAGGCGCGCTCCCGCGCCGGACCTACTGCGCATGCTCCGTTTTGAAATTCCCGCCGTGCTTTGCACGAAGTGACGTCATTTTTTCGAACGGCGACGTGCGTAGCGTACTTTCGTATTCCCGGACGTCTTACGCAAGAACAAACAAATTTCAAATTTCGATGCGGGAACGACGGCCATACTTTATACAGCACATACAGTACGTGGGCTGTGTAAAGTTAGGGCAGCAAAAACTAGACTAGCAGCGACGTAGCGAACGCGAAAAACCGTCGTGGATCGCCGTAACTACTAATTTGCATACCCGACGCTGGTTTACGACGCGAACTCCCCCCAGCGGCGGCCGAGGTATTGCATCCTAAGATCCGACAGTGTAATTCAATTACACCTGCCGGATCTTAGGGCTAACTATGCGTAACTGATTCTATGAATCAGTCGCATAGTTAGGAAGACCCTAAAACAGAGATACGACGGTGTATCAGGAGATACGCCGTCGTATCTCTTTTGTGAATCTGGGCCTTCACTGCATATACATAATTTTCTATATTTTTTCAATTATTTTTTATCAAATTTGGCACATTATTTTATTTATTCATCTTGTTATGGTAATGTTGATTTATAAGCGCTACAAATATGTTTTTTTTTTTACCACTGACGGTTGAGTAGGTATATTGCTTTTAATTTCCGCTTCTCTTCTGGTGTATAGCGCTGACCTTGTTTGTTTTCTTATTTTTTCTATGGCTTTTACCGCAACTCACTGAAAATAATAAGTGAGAGCCCGGGAGACTATATTGCCTCCTCTAATGCTGCAATAATAAACTCTTTACTTACTACAAGGTTACTTCACACTTAAAACCTACCAGCTCTATCTCTTCTTTGTTTTTATATTACAGGACTTACATATGACCATATGTTATTGCTGAAACAGGAGAGTGACTGGTATCTGCAGGCAATAACATCAAATGGAATACAATCATGTTTTTTATTTTTATTTGTCTTAACATAAGAATTCTATATACGTATATTAATGTACCCATGCCGATTTATTTTACAATCGTATGCTAAGCAGCATTTATTACTAGCATTAGCACTCAACAGGAGACTGTGGAGTTGAAGCTTTGGGAACAGTTGGTGATACTGCCGTCTTCACAGATCTCCCTAAATCTAAAGCCGCGTACACGCGATCAGTCCATCCGATGAGAACGGTCTGATGGACCGTTTTCATCGGTTAACCGATGAAGCTGACTGATGGTCCGTCGCACCTACACACCATCGGTTAAAAAAACGATTGTGTCAGAACGCGGTGAAGTAAAACACAACGACATGCTGAAAAAAACGAAGTTCAATGCTTCCAAGCATGCGTCAACTTGATTCTGAGCATGCATGGATTTTTAAACGATGGTGATTCCTACTAACGATCGGTTTTGACCCATCGGTTAGGAATCCATCGATTAAATTTAAAGCAAGTTGTTTTTTTTTTTAACCGGTAGTTAAATAACCTATGGGGCTTACACACGATCGGTTTTGACTGATGAAAACGATCCATCAGACCATTGTCCTCTGTTTAACCTATCGTGTGTACGAGGCCTGAGAGTATTTAAAGCGGGAGTTTTTTTTTTTAATCGAAGCAGTACTTACCGTTTTAGAGATAGATCTTCTCCGCCGCTTCCGGGTATGGTCTTCGGGACTGGGCGTTCCTATTTGACAGGCTTCCGACAGGCTTCCGACGGTCGCATACATCGCGTCACGAGTATCCGAAAGAACGTCGGTGCGGCTCTATACGGCGCCTGCGCACCGACGTTCGGCTACTTTCGGAAAATTGTGACGCGCTGGATGCGACCGTCGGAAGCCTGTCAATCAAATAGGAACGCCCAGTCCCGCAGCCCATACCCGGAAGCGGCGGACAACATCGCTCTCTAAAACGGTAAGTACTGCTTCGATTTAAAAAAAAAAACAGATTCTGCTGCCCAAAATGAGCCTCAATCTAATGTTAAAAATTGAGTTTTTGGGTGAACCTCCACTTTAATTTCCATCTAACAGCGAGTTTTTGCATTTTGAGGATTTGATGTATAGGGAAGATCAGAGGCCATGAACCCATATCTTCACCCTACAGCAAATGTGTCAAACACAAACCATGAGGGCCAAATCTGGTTTAGTGCTCCTCAGGGTGCTGCTCTGATGACTTCTCCCTGTATTCTAGAGGAATCTAGAATTAAAGTGGGAGGAAGAACAGAGTAAGTAGCCTGAATATTTATGGGAATCCAGCCAATTCCTGGGGAGGTGTGCCCAGAAGGTGGTGGAAGAGCTCATAAATCGTTTGGGACCTGAGGCAGAATGTGCTGAGTTCCTGGGACCAGTCTTTGCAGTCCAAGGACCACGACTGTGGAACGCATTACCAACCGATATCCAAAGGAAATTAATCACCAGGCCTTCAGAAAGAAACTCAAGACCCATCTTTTCTGAAGGCCAAAATTAGAAGGAAATGGATACCAAGCGCCTTGAGGTGATTCAGTTCGCATATGTAGCGCTATACAAGTTTTTTTTTTCATTCATTCATTCAGTCTTGCTGTAGGAGGCCCCTGGGGCAGGATTTCTGGGTTTGCCATCTAGAAGACATTGCGGTCCCGACTGAGGCTTCAGCTTGGGGGCCTATTTGCAAAATTTTTATCCTGGAGTACCAAAAGGAAGTTGGTGGGGAAAGATGTCAGCTGTCCTATGGTAGTGTGACTTTGTGTCTCCCTCACTGGAGAGTGTCTGGTGGATATTGGAAGGAGGTAACCGATGATCCCGTGGCCGCCTGAGTAAATGACCCTGGTGCTGGACGTTATTCACTGTGTGCAGTTTTTGCTTCTTTGGGAAAAGGTCCTAGTCACCTGTCAGCATTAGAGACTCTGTGACATTAGAAAAAGTCCTGCAAGCAGCATCTTTGGGGCAGTGGAGGAGCGGTGTATACACTGCTCCTCCACCACCCCTGCCCATTAAAATCAATTGGCAGCACTGCCGAAGCGCTTGAAAAGCGCTTTGGCAGTGGCACAAACTAGCAGTGCTTTACCGCTAACGCAGATCGGCCCCAGTGTGAATGGGCTCTAAATGCCAGTACCCAATTATATTATGTACATTTAGGAAAGAATCCAGACCTTTCTTAGAGCAATCTACTGAGCTGGCCAGAACCACCTCTGGAGGGAGTCTATTCCACATTTTCACAGCTCTTACTGTGAAGAAACCTTTCCGGATTTGGAGATGAAATCTCCTTTCCTCTAGATGTAGTGCCCGCCTGTCCTCTGTGATGACCGTAAAGTGAATAACTCAACACCAAGTTCACTATATGGACCCCTTATATATTTGTACATGTTGATCATATCCCCTTAATTAAAAACACATTCAGTTCCTCTAATCTTTCCTCACAGCTGAGCTCCTTGCATGCCATTATTGAGCTTATGATCTACCAAAACTCTCAGATCCTTCTCCACTACGGATCTACGGATCTCCCCAGTTGTTCTCCTCCTAGTATGTATGATGCATGCATATTCTTAGCCCCCAAGTGTATAACTTTACATTTATCAACATAAAACCTCTTCTGCCACTTAGTTGCCCAATTAGTGCACTGAGGTTGGCTTGTAAATTGGAGACATCCTCTAAGGACGTTACTTTTAATCCCAGAGCCTATATAATTATAATTATAAAGATATTAAAAAGTAGATTACATACTACTGACCCCTGCATTACACACCACTGACCCCCTCAATCTGTTACACACTACTGAGCTCAAGTTGCCCACTACTGCTCCTTGAGCTCTGCTGCAGACCTTATAGAGTGAATACAATATTTTGGGTCATACTTTAGTAAACCATGCTCCTTTAGGCCATGCCCAATATTCAGCACCATTTAGCCACACCCATTCTCAATGCAGTGCTGCATGCCTTCTGCTTTCCAAAGTGTCCCTCCTTCCTAAGTTCCAAAGTTGGGAGATATGCCAACACATTAATATTACCTTGCATTACGTTAATGCGTGCAGTAACCTAGGTGTTACAACACAGCGTGCGACCGCTGGTTTGAATGACTCCTTAGGAATCTAAAAGCTTAAATATAACTGTTTTTGTAGCAGGCCCCCAAGAAGGGTGTAAATAAATTAAGAAATTCTTCCTCCATTTTAATCTTAGGGTACTAGCATCTCACCTTAGAGCAGTGGTTCTCAACCTTGCTAGTGCTGTGACCCCTTGATAAAATTTTCCAAGTAGTGAGGACCCCAAACAGTAAAATTATTTTTGTAGCGTGGGTTGTCGGCACCCAAGGCAAGACAAGTAATTTGCGCCCCTAACCCATTGACATTTAGCACTCCCTGAGTCCCTCTAATCTCGTACAATATTAAAACCAATTATGGTATGTTTTAGGATGTACCATTCTTTCTCTTTGTTCTTCTTTCTTTCCCTTTTATTGCTCTCTATGCTAATTTTTTGTTTCCCCTAATCCCTCTCTCTAGCCATCTTTCTTGTTCTTTCTCTTATTCTTTTCCTCCCTTTATCTTTGTTCCTCCCCCTCTTTTCCTCTCTTTTCTATGTATTCTCAATTTTTTCAATCTCTTACTCCTTGGTGAGGGGAGTTGGGATGAGTAGCAATGCTGGGGGGAGTTCTGATCAGCCAACTTAGGTGCTCTTGATTAAGGTCATGTGCTGATCTGAGAACTGTAGCGGGGACTTTTATTGGCAACTATGATCACAGGTAGTGTTGTTCACTGTGTCTCCGGCTTCACTGTGTTTCTGACTTTGTGGTGTCTCGTAGCAGTGACACCTATGCGAAAATCGGGAGATAGGGTCTCCTCCAACCCGTCCCACTTCACATTCCTCACCAGTCAGCTGACCTCTAACCTCTGCCCCCCAGCCTTGCCATGAACTCAATGGGTGGCTGTGAAGAGGCCGAGTGGGCTTCTGCAGGCTCCGGGAACAGCCCTGCTGGGCGGCCGAAAAAATGCTGGGCGAGCCAGGAACAGCCCAGGATTTGGTGACCCCTGGCAAACCATCATTTGACCCCTGAGGGGGTCCCGACCCCCAGGTTGAGAACCACTGCCTTAGATCAAATGTTCTTATTAGAGACATGGTCTTTACTTGGAGGGAAGTGCAGAGGCTCATGTGGTTGCCCTCAAGTATATCCTGTCATCTAACTATCCAGGGTAACCCTATGTTCCACCCATCCGCTATCTAGAAGGCCTTCGATTATTGGCGCACATGTGGACTCCTCAACTCCATTATACCATGGCAAACCTAGGGAGTTCAAGTCTTTCCAGGTCCTCTCACGAGAATTTTCCTTCCCGCCATCGCACTTTTTCCATTATCATCAATTACTCAGCTACCTATGAACTTGCTATAGCGCTCAAGTTGATCCTCTTCAAAAATCCTTTGATATCATATCTCTCTGGAGCACTACATCTCCAGCCTTTACTCTCACCTTATTACACTTCAGACGGATAAATATCATCTTCCTTCGTTCCAGAAGTGGTCTTCCATCTTTAACAACACTGAACTCCTGGAAAAGATTCAAAAAACTACCGCTACATTCACAAACTCACGATGTCAGACACCTGGGAAACAGTTTAAAATCATCCACAGGGCTTACTTCCCTTTATACACCAACATGGCGGACTCTACCCAATGCCTTTGGTGCTCACTACACGTCCTACACTACTTATGGGAATGCTCGGCTATATATGCTTACTGGGACTCTCTGCTCACTTACATCTTTAAAGTTAACAATGTTCAGCTTCCCAAAGATCCTTTACTGTGCTTATCCGGATGTGAAGTACCAGCTTCCCCATCCTCATCAACAGGATCATCTAATCTTACACAACGGACTCATATATGCCTACTAGTGGCTCAAAGCATGATTATGTGCAATTGGATCAAGTCCTCACCACCTTGCCTACCGGCTGGAAAACGACATTGTCACTTTTCAACCTAGAAAGGCTGGATACCATCGTGCTGAACTCTCACTCTACGCAAAGCTTTTTTGCCAGATGGCGAAAATATATGGAACTCACGTTTACTCAGGAGACACTATCGTCTGTTATAATCACTTTCCGCTACACTGACTGGTACCTGAAACGGGAACTCACCAACTCTTGGGGAAAATTAAATGACCTGATCTATCTGACCCCTTCAACACCTCATTACCCTAAACCTCTATGCTCTTAGGGGGCTCCTGACCAGCTTTAACACCCTTATCCCTGACAGGTAGCCTTGCCTATTACTATTGCTAATGTTTGATTTTCTGAGATCATTTAATTAACAAGTGTTGCTTCCACTCCTGAGGGATTTGTAGTTTGCTGCATTGTCACGGGGGTGACATTTTGTCATGTGTTTTTCATGGTCTGGCTTTTTTTGTCATTTCACTGTTTACAGGTAAATATACCTTCCTACGCCCTTCTCCATCCCACCTCCCTTCTCCCTACACCTGGTTGATCTTCGTTTATGCTAAGTACTATGAATCAGCCATGGGCGCCTGCAGAACTTTTTTCAGGGAGGGGCATCATTTTAAGGTCACCCATGCAATATAAAAAGATGTACATTCTCTAGGCTATATTTATATGGGCACGGTACGCCTGGCCTGAGCAATTTCCAATACAAAGTGACGCTGAATTATCTCTTGTATAACACACATATCTTTCCAGTGGCAAGATATATGTGTTATATAAGAGATAATTCAGCTTCACCTTGTATTGGAAGTTACTCAGGCCAGGCGTACCGTGCCCATATAAATATAGCCTAGAGAATGTACATCTTTTTATATTGCAATGTAATGCAATACATCTGTTGTGGCCATATTTTGATCTTGATGAAAACAGCCTGTACAAAGTGAAGAAGAAGAAATATCTCTTAACATACACAGACATATCTTTCCAGTAATAGCTGTCTATTTTTCCAGCAATATATAAATCAAAATGCTCCTCCTAAATGCTGTTACCTGTGGTTCTTCTTCTGTTGCTTGCAACTGTATATGCCACTCACTTCAGGTCAGGTTTCAGTGATGTGATGATGAGTAGGCACTGGCAGCGTATAACTCTGCGGCTTGGTCACTGACTGCACTGAGTGGGCGGCATCGGCCGGATCTACACAACACGTACACATGCAGGCAGCCAATCACTGAAGAGGAGCGGCGGAACAGCCGAGCTGCCGAACCATCTCATCCGATGATCAGGCCGGGGGGGTGGGAAGGACATCAGATGTATCAGGACAGAGAGCAGCCGGCTGACTCATAAAAAAGTTCAGCTGGCAACTGCAACACCTTCTTGATGATTCCAGGGGGTGGAAAGAACATCATTTCACCATAAACCAACCACATCCAAGTGCTCCTTGCAAGATCTCTGACAAAGGAGTAAAAATAATTATCAGAAGAGTTGTCCAAGAGCCAAGGACCACTTGTGGAGAGCTTCAGAAAGACCCGGAATTAGCAGGTACAATTGTTTCATAGAAAACAATAGGTAATGTATTCAACCGCCATGGCCTTATGATCGCTCACCATGCAAGACTTCATTGCTGAAGAAAAAGCATGTTGAAGCTCCTTTTAAAGTTTGCTGTACAACATTTAGACAATCCTGTGAAATACTGGAAGAATATAGTCTGGTCAGATGAGACCAAAATTGAACTCTTTGATGCCATAATACACACCATGTTTGAAGGTTAAATGGCACATCACCCCCAATACCAACAGTGACGTTTGGAGGTGGGAACATCATGGCGTGGGGCTGTTTTTCAGCATACGGTACTGGCAAACTTCATATCATTAAAGGAAATTTATGGGGAGACATGGCTGCATTTATGGGGAGACATGGCTGCATTTATGGGGAGACATGGCTGCATTTATGTGGAGACATTGCTGCATTTATGGGTAGACATGGCTGCATTTATGGGTAGACATGGCTGCATTTATGGGGAGACATGGCTGCATTTATGTGGAGACATGGCTGCATTTATGGGGAGACATGGCTGCATTTATGGGGAGACATGGCTGCATTTATGGGGAGACATGGCTGCATTTATGTGGAGACATGGCTGCATTTGTGGGGAGACATGGCTGCATTTGTGGGGAGACATGGCTGCATTTATGGGGGGACATGGCTGCATTTGTGGGGGGACATGGCTGCATTTGTGGGGGGACATGGCTGCATTTGTGGGGGGACATGGCTGCATTTGTGGGGAGACATGGCTGCATTTATGGGGGGACATGGCTGCATTTATGGGGGGTCATGGCTGCATTTGTGGGGGGACATGGCTGCATTTGTGGGGAGACATGGCTGCATTTATGGGGGGACATGGCTGCATTTATGGGGAGACATGGCTGCATTTATGGGGGGGACATGGCTGCATTTATGGGGAGACATGGCTGCATTTATGGGGGGACATGGCTGCATTTATGGGGGGACATGGCTGCATTTATGGGGGGACATGGTTGCATTTGTGGGGACACATGCCTGCATTTGTGGGGACACATGCCTGCATTTGTGGGGACACATGCCTGCATTCGTGGGGACACATTTTAAAAAAAGTATCGGTAATCGGTATCGGCGAGTACATGAAAAAAAGTATCGGTACTTGTACTCGGTCCTAAAAAAGAGGTATCGGGAAAACCCTACTTTTTGCAGAAAAACAACTCAAAGCATAATATTTCCACCTCCATGCTTGACTGTAGCGATGGTGTTCTTAGAGTCATAGTCAGCATTTTTCTTCCTCCAAACACGGTGAGTTGAGTTAATGCCAAAAAGCTCAATTTTGGTCTCATCTGACCACAGCACTTTCTCCCAATTTTTCTCTGAATCATTTAGATGTTCGTTGCCAAACTTCAGACGAGCCTGTACATGTGCCTTCTTAAAGATGAGGACCTTGTGGGAGCTGCAGGATTTCAGTCCATGGCGGTGTATTGTGTTACCAATGGTTTGTTTAGTGACTGTGGTCCCAACTGCCTTGAGATCATTCACAATCTCCCCCTGTGTAGTTCTGGGCTGATCCCTCACTTTTCTCGTGATCATCCTCACCCCATGAGGCAAAATCTTGTATGGAGCTCCAGACTGAGGACGATTGATGATTATTTTTAATTTTTTTTTCCATATGCGAATAATCGCTCCAACAGTTGTCTCCTTCTCACCAAGCTTCTTGCTGATGGTCTTGTAGCCCATTCCAGCCTTGTGCAGGTCTACAATCTTGTCCCCGACATCCTTTGGCAGCTCTTTGGTCTTGCCCATGATGGTGAGGTTTGAATGGAAGAAAGAGATTCTGTGGACAGGTGTCTTTTATACACATAACGAGTTGTCATTAGGAGGACCTTCTTAAATTGACAGGACTAATCTGTGTACCAGATGAGTACCTACTGTAGCCAGTCTGTGGGAGCCAGAATTATTGTTGGTTGGTAGGGGATCAAATACTTATTTCACTCATTGAACTGCAACTCAGTTTATAACATTCGTTTTTTTCTGGATTTTTGGTTGATATTCTGTCTCTATAATTTAAAATACACCTATAATAAAACTTATAGACCCTTAATTTCTTAACCACTTACCAACCGCCGCACACTGATTTACGTTGGCAGAATGGCATTCCTGTATCTCCCTTGGAACTTGCTGCCTAGCGGGGAGCACGTGTGCCCGCCGCGGGAGCGTGCCCGTGGGGCCCGCAATCTTTATGTCCGCCGGTGGCCCGCGATCGTGACACGGAGAGGTAGAATGGGGAGATGCCTATGTAAAAAAGGCATTTCTCTGTTCTGCCTAGCAACATGACAGGGATTTACTGCTCCCTGTCATCGGGAGCAGTGATCTGTCATGTTGTAGTGAGCCCATCCCCCCCAGTTAGAACACCTCCCTAGGACACACTTAATCCCTTGATTGCCCCCTAGTGTTTAACCCCCTTACCTGCCAGTGACATTTACACAGTAATCTGTGCATCTTTATAGCACTGATCGCTGTATAAATGTCAATGGTCCCAAAATAGTTTCAAAAGTGTCCGATATATCCGCCGCAATGTCACAGTCACAATAAAAATGTAGATTGCCGCCATTACTATTAAAAAAATAAATGCCAAAAGCCAAAATTCTATCCCCTATTTTGTAGACGCTATAACTTTTGCGCAAACCAATCAATATACGCTTATTGCGATTTCTTTTTTTCTTTTTTTTTGCCGGGCACCTGCGATTGCTCGTGACAGCGAGAACCGGGATCTGTAAGCATAAACACACAGATCCTGATTCTCTCAGGGGAGAAATGACTGATCTGTCACTTCCCCTAGTCCGTTCCATCCCCCCTTCAGTTAGAACACACATCCAGGGAACACACTTAACCCCTTGATTGCCCCCTAGTGTTTATCCCTGTCCCTGCCAGTGACATTGATACGGTAATCAGTGGCTATTTGTAGCTCTGATCACTGTATAAATTACAATGGTCCCAAAATAGTGTCCAAAAGTGTTCCGATGTGTCCGCCATAATGTCACAGTCCCGATAAAAATCGCAGAACGCTGCCATTACTAGTAAAAAAAATTATAATAATAAAAATGCCATAAATCTATCACCTATTTTGTAGCCGCTATAACTTTTGCGCAAATCAATATACGCTTATTTTTGGGGGATATTCATTACAGCAAAAAGTAAAAAATATTGCTTTTTCATTTTTTTTAAATTGTCGCTCCTTTTTTGTTTTATAGTGCAAAAAATAAAAACCTCAGAGGTGATCTTATACCATGAAAAGAAAGCTCTATTTGTGGGGAAAAAAGGATGTCGATTTTGTTTGGGTACAACGTCAGCTAAAGCGACGCAGTACAGAATCGCAAAAAATGCTCTGGTCAGGAGGGGGGTAAAGTTAACTATTCCCATATCCCTGTATAATGCATTTGCTGAGGAATAATTACAAATAGATACAAGTAAATACAATCTGAAAAACATTAAAACATTTCTATATCTATATACGCGGCCTCTGGGCTACTAAGCACCATGGGGGTTGTAGGCGCTACGACTACACGTCGTCAAGTGACGTCAAGTGACGTATTGACATCACCAATGCGCCGATCGCCTATAAATCGGCGCCATTAGTTTCTGAGACCTGTCACTGCCAGGGACACTGCAACAACTCTGACCACGGGCACACGGTAAGTGCGGAGGCTGTAACCTCTGACTAAGGGAGCCTACCCGTTGTAATGCTCCAATTTATATCTTTCTCGTTTTCTCCTCTCTCTCTCCTTAGGGAGCTCTCAGTATGTGTAAGTTTACTACTTTTTCCTCAGCTGATACAGATAGATTGTATTTTTATACCATCTAGTAGCTGTATATATAAGCCTTTCCTATTTTTCTATCTAGACACACTTTGATGACTCAGTGTCTCTATACCTACTGTCAGCTGTCCTAGGTCCGAACTTGATCTCATCATCGGGTTCTCAGGTAGGCTCAGCTGTTGAAAGATTTTTTGCGGATTTCTTGCTGCCATGTTTTTTTCAACTCATTGGTTCTGTCACTAAACTAATGATCATATGTTTATTACGCTACCTTATCTGATGGTAATACTAATATACTTATTTAATATTTTGTCCTAGCTGCCACATTGGGGTCAGGATACTCCATCATCCCCCTGAGGGGTTACCTCACCAGGTTGCATGCAGTACTTTGGGTAGGTGTTTTCTACCCCTACGGATGTCCATGTTCCCCCCTTTTTTCTGTAGGGCGGTCCAGTATTTGGGTCAGTGGGGATTCTTGGGTCATGCTCTGGCGCCCTTCTCTTCTTGGGACTACGGTTTCTGACGCCCGGCCATTTATCCCAGCCAAACTTTTTACTGTTTGATATTGACTGTTAATTATAAATAGTCTGTTGTTTATTTGATGAATTGTTGAAACCGTTTTGTTTCATTCTAGAGCCCTCTCTTGAGACGATCAAGTCCTAAAACCACTGAGGAAGCCAGTGTCTGGCGAAACTAGTAGGGTAGACTTGCTCAAGAAATTTGTCTCTACATATAGCTCCCACCATTGAATGTTGTAAAGCTGATTTTAACTTTGTATGAATTGAATACAATTTTTCTATTTTTGATATAACAATACGTCTGGTTTTTATAATTGGCACCGCAATAATCCTATATCCTCTCAAATCACTTTATTTAATCTATATACAGTATATCTCTCTATATATATATATATATAGATATATATAAAAAAAAGTCATCACATCTAAGGATTTACAGTGAAAGCTGAATACATTTTTTTTTGGTCTTGGGTTTGCATAAACTTCCAGATAAAATGATACCCTGCTGTCAATGTCACAATGCCAAGCTTTGCCGTATAATAAAAGAGCGATTTATCTGCAGAGGATGTAAGTCCCTTGTGCTGTTTACTGTTTAGTTCTTGCTCGGCATTGAATAAGCGTTCAAGAGTCCTTCCATGAAATGGAAAGTTTCAGTAAGTGTCTAGGACAATAGGCAGAGAGGAGGTTACTTCCAATATGATATTCTTGTTTGATAAGTTCCTTTCATATCTCAAGATAGGAAACTAATCAGAAACGACTCAGAATCGCACTTCAACATTTCTCATTTTTAATCTATCACCTCTGCAGGGAGTGAGCATTAAACATTTTCAGCTCACAGAGAGGGTCGCTGGAAGGCGTGTTTCCTGCCGGATAAATGAATGTTAATGTAAAAGGGACTTTCTGAGAAAGAAAAAGATTGATTTGTGCAACTCTGTCTTATCGAATGTGTCAGGAAGCTTGGGAGCCCCCATACATGAAGATGTCCTTATCTGTTAAATTGTATCCTATAACTAGGATTAATTAACCCCTTCCCGCCGAGTGTACGCATATATGCAGCCTTGGCTTTAGGGGGTTATACTGGGATGATGCCCGCAGCTGCAGGCATCATCTCAGTACCTTTTTTTTAGAGCAGGCGGTCGGCTTTCCAGGGATAACAACCGGTGCGCCATTTGAATTAGGCGGGCTTACGCCGGCCCACATACGTTACGCCGCCATAACTTAGGGCGCAAGTTCTTTCTGAATACGGAACTTGCGCCCTAATTTATGGCAGCGTAACGTATAATACGCACAATAATACGCAGGGCTACCTGAATCTGGCCCAAGATTTCTCAATATCAGGTGCAGCCAGGATTTCCCACTATCGGGTACAGCCAAGATCCCCCAATATTGAGTACAACCAGGACCCCCAAAACCAGATATAGACAAGATTTCTCAATATCAAGTTCAGCCAGGACCCCCAACAGCGGATATAGACAAGATTTCTCAATATCAGGTGCAGCCAAGATTTCCCAATATCAGGTACAGCCAAGATCCCCCAATTTTGAGTACAGCCAGGACCCCCAAAACCAGATACAGCCAAGTTCTTTTAATATAAGTACAACAAGGTCCTCTTAATATTAAATACAGCCAGGTTTTCTCAATATCAGGTACAGACAGGATTTCTCAATATCAGGTACATCTAGGGCCTCCAATATAAGGTACATCAAGGACCACCCAATACCAAGAACAGTCAGGACACCCCAGTATTACATACATGCAGACCCCCCCCCTCCCCAATATTAGGTACAGCTGGGATCTCCTAATGTCATGGTACAACCAGGACCCACCAACACCTTTGAACAGTCATGAGCGTATAATATTCACATATAGGAAGGACCCCCAACACCAGATACAACCAAGATTTCCCAATATCAAGTAGGAGGACCCCTCAATATTAGGTATAGCCAGGATTTCTCAATATCAGCTACAGCAAAGACCCCACAATCAGGTACACACGCACCTTGCTTGATCTCAGCACTGTTGACCTCCTGCAGCCTCTTTGCAGTCATTTTCCAAACAGCAAGGTCCCCCAATATCAGCTACATCTAGGGCCCCCAATATAAGGTACATCAAGGACCACCCAACACCAGGAGCAGTCAGGAAACCCCAGTATTTCATACATGCATCACCCCCCCCCCCCATATTAAGTACAGCTAGGATTCCCTAATATCATTGTACAGCCAAAACCCCATAATATCACATACAGGAAGGACCCCCAACACCGGGTACACCCGAGATTTCTCAATACTCAGTAGAGCCAAGACCCTCAATATTAGGTACAGCCAGGTTTTCCCAATATGAGGTACAACAAGGACTACCCAAAACCAGGAACAGTCAGAAAACCCCAGTATTTCATACCACCCCCCCTTCCCCATATTAGGTGCAGCTAGGATCCCCCAATATAATGGTACAGCAAGGACCCACCAACACAATGTGCAGACAGTACCCCATATTATGTACAGGAAGGACCCCCAACACCATGTGCAGACAGTACCCCATATTATGTACAGGAAGGACCCCCAACACCATGTGCAGACAGTACCCCATAGTATGTACAGGAAGGACCCCCAACACAAAGTACAGCCAAGATTTCTCAATGACAGCAAGTATAGCCAGGATCCCTCAATATTAGGTACAGCCAGGACCCCCCTATGTTAGGTACAGCCAGGACCCCCCTATGTTGGGTACACCCCTTGATGCTCATTTGAATTCTCTGTATACATGCAAACTAAAGCTAATGCTAAACAGTGGGCAGGTACAAGATCAAAGAGAGAGAGAGCGTGTGGCTGCAGGGGGGATACAAGAACTCAGCAGTCAAACAAAGGATGGAAAAGGTGAAAAAAAAGTATTTTCAATTAAATTAAAAAAAAAATGTAATTCCGAATTTTCAGTGATGGATGTACTCTTTCATGTAGTGAAACTGCCGCCTGATCACTTCTATGCATAAGATTAGCACCGGCAGTGAAAGGGTTAAGCATTTTATAATCTATAAACTACTTAAATAGACCAACTTGCTACCAAATAAACAATGCCAGAACACAAATGTATTCAGCAAGGTGTTATCTGCAGTTGTTAAAATTGGATGATTATTTCTCACAAATCACAGTAGCAATCAGCACTTAATCCATCCCTTACGCACAAAAGGATGATGAGAAAAAATAAATAAAAATCAAGCGATCATTTCGGTTTCACACTTCGACAGCAGAGTGTGTAACTGGGATGGCAGACAGCCTGATTGCAAAAATACACTAATTATCCTAATGAAGATTAATATTCCTATAATTTTCTCCAAATAGGAATACGCATAATTAAATGTCAATCTTTTCAATATGTCCGGTTTTAAACTGCAGGGAGCAATCCAAGCTGTACCATGGGTGGGTCACGACTTGCTGGTTAAAAAAAAAAAAAAGCAATGGAGAGCTCACAAAGTAAATGGTCACAAAATAGCATATGCTATGAAAATGGAAACAATAATGAGCATAATGACCAAATGATGAAAGTCAAATATTACTAGAAATTTAACAGGCCAAAACTTTATATTAGGGATGAGCAAATTCAGCAAAAATGATTCAGCATTGAATTTACCAATTTTACAAAAATGTTGCTTTTACTGAGCTCTTCCTATTTTTTCGAATTTAGAGGCAGTGTCGACCTTTTTTTTTTTGAGGGGGGGGGGTGTTATTGTGTGTAGCGCCTGGCCACTTTGAGGGCCGGTGCTATGTTAAATTTAGGGGAGAATTCAGAGAAGTAGTTGGCTCTGAGTTGGTTTGATGGTTAAATTTGGGTCTCTGCTCTAGCTTGGCTGTGCTGTGGACTCCTGTCACCCCCGGACGGCAGGTGGCAGCAGTTTGGTCAAGTGTGACTGAGTGCCACTCCTTGGCAGCCAGTGGAGTTGGTCGTCCCAATGTGCATGCTGGGGAGGGGTATAAAGGGGGCAGACGCCATTACCTCAAGGTTCTTCCTCACGTGGCGCCCACCATTGGGGTAGCCATTCCACTACACCCCCGCATATGGCCTTCCTGGCCGGGGTGTGCGTGGGCAACAGTGTTCCTGGTTCCGGGACCACGTTGGCACGGAGCAATTGATCCACTGTGTGAACCCAGTGATCGACTGGGTTCCCAAACCAAAGGGGGTCCCGAGCTGTCCGTCCACTTGGAGGAAGCTGACCGGTGAGGAGTCTGTCCGAAGGATACCAAGCACGAGGCTGGTGTTCCAGGAGGGGCCTGTCCATTCAGCGGGGGACAACCCAAGTTCTGACAGGCTGGATGTTGGTCGCCTGTCAGCTGCTAATTGTGCAAAACTACCTGAAGGAGATCTGGGCAGGGGCGTACCTAGAGCATTTGGCACCCGGGGCTGATCCTACATCTGGCACCCCCCCCCCCCCAACGTTTACCTGGAAAAACACCCACAATTTTTTTTCATGTTCTCAAGAACATTTATTGCACAAATTTGTAAACTTTACATCAACTTAAAAAAAAAAAAAAAAAAACATTGGAAAATAAGTTATTAACTTACTTAAACCCATTTCAATTATTTATAACATTTACTCAACAGATAATACTGCTTTTTTTTTTTTAAACAAAACCATAGCATAGCAAACGCCTGGATTCTGCACACTGTAAATCGCACATGTCTACATTCTGCACACTGTAAATCGCATATGCCTACATTCTGCAACCCTCCCAATCAGGTCAGCTACAGTGTTACACTATACACATGGCAGGGGGCCCCAAATCAGGGCCGTCTTAATAGCATCATGGGCCCCTGGGCAAAGCAATGCTCTGGGGCCCCTACAATGGAGACAGTGCAGGGTAAACAGACATCAAGTAGGTAGGCGGTAGGGGATATCTAGGGTGTAGAGGGGTCAGAGTGCTGGAGGGATATCTGGGATGTAGAGGGGCAGCCCGGGGCCCAAGGAACAGCTGCTTTGGGGAAAGAGCAGGGGCCCCCATGCAACTGGGGCCCCTGGGCAGTGCCCAGTGTGCCCTCTCATTAAGACAGCCCTGGGGCAGCTACATACAGTGCTAGTACACATGGCAGGGGGTGGTGGACACAGTAATCACCCCCCCAAATCAGGTCAGCTACATACAGTGCTAGTACACATGGCAGGGGGTGACGAACACAGCAATCACCCCCCCAAATCAGGTCAGCTACATACAGTGCTAGTACACATGGCAGGGGGTGGCGGACACAGCAATCACCCCCCCAAATCAGGTCAGCTACATACTGTGCTAGTACACATGGCAGGGGGTGGCGGACACAGTAATCACCCCCCCAAATCAGGTCAGCTACATACTGTGCTAGTACACATGGCAGGGGGTGGCGGACACAGCAATCACCCCCCCAAATCAGGTCAGCTACATACTGTGCTAGTACACATGGCAGGGGGTGGCGGTCACAGTAATCACCCCCCCAAATCAGGTCAGCTACATACAGTGCTAGTACACATGGCAGGGGGTGGCGGACACAGCAATCACCCCCCCAAATCAGGTCAGCTACATACAGTGCTAGTACACATGGCAGGGGGTGGCGGACACAGTAATCACCCCCCCCCCAAATCAGGTCAGCTACATACTGTGCTAGTACACATGGCAGGGGGTGGCGGACACAGTAATCACCCCCCCCCCAAATCAGGTCAGCTACATACAGTGCTAGTACACATGGCAGGGGGTGACGGACACAGCAATCACCCCCCCAAATCAGGTCAGCTACATACTGTGCTAGTACACATGGCAGGGGGTGGCGGACACAGTAATCACCCCCCCCCCAAATCAGGTCAGCTACATACTGTGCTAGTACACATGGCAGGGGGTGGCGGACACATCAATCTCCCCCCCCCCCCAATCAGGTCAGCTACATACTGTGCTAGTATACATGGCAGGGGGTGGCAGACACAGTAATCACCCCACCCCAACCCCCCCCCCCAAATCAGGTCAGCTACATACAGTGCTAGTACACATGGCAGGGGGTGACGGACACAGCAATCACCCCCCCAAATCAGGTCAGCTACATACTGTGCTAGTACACATGGCAGGGGGTGGCGGACACAGTAATCACCCCCCCCCCCCAAATCAGGTCAGCTACATACAGTGCTAGTACACATGGCAGGAGGTGGCGGACACAGCAATCACCCCCCCCAAATCAGGCCAGCTACATACTGTGCTAGTACACATGGCAGGGGGTGGCGGACACATCAATCACCCCCCCCCCCAATCAGGTCAGCTACATACTGTGCTAGTATACATGGCAGGGGGTGGCAGACACAGTAATCACCCCACCCCAACCCCCCCCCCCAAATCAGGTCAGCTACATACAGTGCTAGTACACATGGCAGGGGGTGGCAGACACAGCAATCACCCCCCCCCCAAATCAGGTCAGCTACATACAGTGCTAGTACACATGGCAGGGGGTGGCAGACACAGTAATCACCCCACCCCAACCCCCCCCCAAATCAGGTCAGCTACATACAGTGCTAGTTGTACACATGGCAGGGGGTGGTGGACACATCACCCCCCCCCCCCCCAAATCAAGTCAGCTACATACAGTGAAAGTTGTACACATGGCAGGGGGTGGTGGACATATCAATCACCCCCCACCCAAATCAAGTCAGCTACATACAGTTCTAGTTGTACACATGGCAGGGGGTGGTAGGCACACCAATCGACCCCCTAAATCAAGTCAGCTACATACAGTGCTAGTTGTGCACATGGCAGGGGGGTCCCCCTCCCCCCAAATCAGGTCAGCACACACAGGGTGGCAGAGCAGGCAGACACACTCCTCCAGGCTCTTCTTCATACAACACCCCCCCCTCACCACTGTTGTCCAGCCTCAGGCTCTCAGACTCAGCCTCTGCTAGGGAGTAACTTGGGAGGTCCAGATGGATTTGATTCCTGATCCTGCCTCACTGCCTGTGTCTGTATGTGAAAGCAGCAGCCGAGCCGCCCCAGCGGAGAGAGATGACAGACACAGGCTGAGGCCGCAGTGGTGGGTGGAGGCGGAGCTAGCAGGAGGGAATTCAGTCAATAAAACAAGTGGACAATCTGGACTAGTCCATTGCGGCCGCGGCGATGGGGGTGTTCTAAAAAAACACCTAAAGGGAAATGGAGCAGCCAGACCCAGCAGGGATGCCTTGGGATGATTAGACAGTATCACCCGACTTGGGTATGGAGTGCACCCCACATAGCGAAGTCACTCGGCCACTGACACCCCTTCAATGTGTGGTACCTGGGGCGGACCGCCCCCGCCGCCACCCTATTGGTACGCCCCTGGATCCGGGCGCTGAATCTACTGAGAGAGGATTCCGGTCCATAACTGTCTCTAATCTTTTAGGAGGGTCTGTGGCAGAGACTTGTTCCCAAGTTCGAGTGACACTCTGGCTGCCAGGCTGGTGAGAGAGGCCTGTCCGGGTGCGCTATACCCACTCCGGCTGGAGTGGCGAAGTTACATAGTTACATAGTTAGTCAGGTTGAGAAAAGACACAAGTCCATCCAGTTCAACCACAAAAAATAAAAAAACAAAATAAAAAACACAGTAAAATCCTATACACCCAACTCCATAACCACAGTTGATCCAGAGGACGGCAAAAAACCCCAGCAGAGCATGATCCAATTTGCTACAGCAGGGGAAAAAATTCCTTCCTGATCCCCCGAGAGGCAATCGGATTTACCCTGGATCAACTTTACCTACAAATCTTAGTACTCAGTTATATTCTGTACATTTAGGAAAGAATCCAGGCCTTTCTTAAAGCAATCTACTGAGCTGGCCAGAACCACCTCTGGAGGGAGTCTGTTCCACATTTTCACAGCTCTTACTGTGAAAAAACCTTTCCGTATTTGGAGGTGAAATCTCTTTTCCTCTAGACGTAAAGAGTGCCCCCTTGTCCTCAGTGTTGACCGTAAAGTGAATAACTCAACACCAAGTTCACTGTATGGACCTCTTATATATTTGTACATGTTGATCATATCCCCCCTTATTCTCCTCTTCTCAAGAGTGAATAAATTCAGTTCCTCTAATCTTTCCTCATAGCTGAGCTCCTCCATGCCTCTTATCAGTTTGGTTGCCCTTCTCTGCACTTTCTCCAGTTCTCCGATGTCCTTTTTGAGAACTGGTGCCCAAAACTGAACTGCATATTCCAGATGAGGTCTTACTAATGATTTGTACAGGGGCAAAATTATATCTCTGTCTCTGGAGTCCATACCTCTCTTAATACAAGAAAGGACTTTGCTCGCTTTGGAAACCGCAGCTTGGCATTGCATGCCATTATTGAGCTTATGATCAACTAAAACCCCCAGATCCTTCTCCACTACAGATCCCCCCAGTTGTACTCCCCCTAGTATGCATATTCTTAGCCCCCAAGTGCATAACTTTACATTTATCTACATTAAACCTCATCTGCCACTTAGTCGCCCAATTAGACAGAGCATTGAGGTCGGCTTGTAAATTGGAGACATCCTGCAAGGACGTTATTCCACTGCATAGCTTGGTGTCATCTGCAAAGACAGAAATGTTACTTTTGATCTCAGACCCAATATCATTTATAAATATATTGAAAAGTAAGGATCCCAGCACTGAACCTTGGGGTACACCACTGATAACCTTAGACCATTCAGAGTAAGAATCATTAATCACGACTCTCTGAATTCTGTCTTTCAGCCAGTTTTCTATCCGTTTACAAACAGATATATCCAATCCTGTAGACCTTACCTTACACATGAGCCATGTGTGCGGAACTGTATCGAACGCTTTTGCAAAATCCAAATATATCACGTCCACAGCCACGCCTCTGTCCAGGGTTTTACTTACCTCTTCATAAAATGAAATCAGGTTTGTCTGACAACTTCTGTCTTTCATGAATCCATGTTGTCTGCTGCTTAAATAGTTTTTTTCCAGCAAGAACTCATCCATGTGGTCTTTTATTAAACGTTCCAGTATCTTCCCAACTATAGAAGTTAAAGTAACAGGTGTATAGTTACTTGGTAAAGACTTTGTTCCCTTTTTAAATATGGGCACCACATTGGCCCTGCGCCAATCCAGTGGTACTATTCCTGTCTTTAATGAGTCCCTAAATATTAGATACAGTGGCTTTGAAATGACAGAGCTCAACTCACCTAGGATCCGTGGATGGATGCCATCAGGTCCAGGTGCTTTATCCACCTTTATTCTGTCTAAATATTTCTGGACCATATCACTTTTGAGCCATTGTGGATTTGAGGCTGTGTCACTCCCACCCCCATTTTGGACATGAGCTCCCCCATGCTCCATTGTATACACAGAGCTGAAGAAAACATTTAATAAATTTGCCTTCTCTTTGTCCCCAGTCACCCACTCTAGATTATTTTGTAAGGGGCCTACATGCTCAGACTTCACCTTTTTACTATTAATATATTTAAAGAATTTTTTGGGGTTTGTCCTACTATCTTTTGCAATCTGTCGTTCGTTTTGAATTTTTGCATCCTTGATTTCCTTTTTGCATATCATGTTATATTCTTTGTAACATTTAAACAACACTAGTGTTCCTTCATTTTTATATTTTTTAAAAGCTACTTTCTTATTGTTTATAGCTTTTTTAACTTTGACCGTGAGCCACATAGGTTTTATTTTTAGCCTTTTAAACTTATTGCCCATGGGAACATACTTTGCAGTGAGGTTCCACACAGTCTTTTTGAAGAATTCCCATTTCTGTTCTGTGTTCATCTGTGCCAATAGTCCCTCCCAGTCCAAGTCCTGGAGAGCAGCCCTCATCCTTGGAAAATTTGCTCTCTTAACATTTAGTGTTTTAATATTTCCTGTATGTATTTCTTGCTTACAGCTAACCTCAAATGAAATCATGTTATGATCACTGCTACCCAGGTGTTCCTTTATCTGAACATTAGTAATAAGCTCTGCATGGTTTGAGATTATCAGGTCCAACAGGGCATCATTCCTAGTTGGGGCCTCAATAAACTGCACCATAAAATTGTCCTGCAATAGGTTTTTAAATTTTTGTCCTTTAACTGTCCCAGAAGTGCCATTAATCCAGTCAATTTCTGGGTAGTTAAAATCCCCCATTATTACCACCGTCCCAGACCTTGCAGCCCTTTCCATCTGTGCAAGGAGCTGAGTCTCCACCACCTCATTAACATTGGGTGGTTTATAACAAACTCCAATGATTAATTTTGAACTACGCACATCTGTATGCAGTTCCACCCATAATGCTTCAGCCTCATCACACTCTCCATCAACCAGGTTCTCTTTCATGCTTGCTTTGAGGTCACTTCTCACATAGAGACAGACCCCTCCACCTTTCCTTTTTACCCTGTCTTTCCGAAAGAGAGCATAGCCAGGAATATTAATAGCCCAGTCATGTGAGGATTGAAGCCAAGTTTCAGCAATACCGATTACATCATAGCTCTCCTCATGCACCAGAGCTTCCAGCTCACCTGTTTTGCTTGGCAGACTTCTGGCATTGGTGAACAAACACTTAAATGTATTGTTACATTTTTCTCTGGTGTTTTTCATATAATTTATAGTAGTACAAATGGCACTATTATTTCCAATGGCTGTTTGCAACATGGGAACTTTCTTGTCACCTGCCATAACCCTTCCCCCATCTATCCCCATTCCACTCTCCATTAATGTCTGACCACTAACTGACCTGTCTGCTCGATGTAATTCTAATTCACCCTCCCCCCTCAATCCTAGTTTAAATACTCCTCCAGCATTCCCATAAACCTCTCCCCCAGCACAGCAGACCCCCTTCCATTCAAGTGCAAACCGTCTTTAGCATATAGGTTGCACCCCAATGAAGTAAAGTATCGTTGGAAGCAGGACTGTTTCCCGTATTCAGTTACACCTGAATCTGCTGTCTCCTATTTGCTATCCCTTCACCTTTTTACTGTTTAATCATTTTTACCCAGCTGGGTAATAAAAGCACAGAAAAGGCACCTGTTGTGTGGATATTCCCTTTATACTACAACTCTCATCAAGTACCCTAGACGGCGGAGATTCAGAGGTAACATGCCACCCAAAACAAACCAGCAGCTCCTTCGGGGGTAGTGCGACATGTGTTTTTCATGTGTGTATTTGTTTATTATTTGTGCAATGCCAACTTTTTATAGCATGGCCACAGCGGCTCGCCATTAGCTGTTGCATTCTGGGAGTTGTAGTCCATGCTCAAGCTCCTGGTGGGTAGAAAACAGAGCAGCGCAGTGGAAACTGCAACTCCCTGGGACCGGATGGTGAGCTCATTCGACGGTTCAATGGGCCACTTGACTGGACTTTCCCCCCAGGCCTAAGGCTGCCAGCCCTCCCCTGTATGCACCCCCACCCACCTTCTGGGCACCCTACCCCAGAGAGATTGGTGAGGACAGATTTCTGATTTGCCTTTCCAACCCACTACATTCTGGAATCCTCTAGAAGGTAGGGGGAAACAGTCAAACCTGCAACCAGGAGCCCAAAGCAATCTCAAACTGTTTCACTGATTACAGTGGAGCCAAAAAGAGCTACATTTACCTAGCTTTCCTAGCAATCTATCTGTTTGTGTCTCAGTGTAATGCCACTTTAATTTTTTTGTTTTGCTTTTTATTTTTTTTGGTGTAGCTATAATATGTACAAAAAAAAAATCTATTCTGTATTTCTTTATCGTACATCACGGGACACAGAGCGGCATTCATTACTATATGGTTATATGGAGTACCTTCAGGTGTAGACACTGGCAATCTCAAACAGGAAATGCCCCTCCCTATATAACCCCCTCCCATAGGAGGAGTACCTCAGTTTTTCCGCCAGTGTCTTAGGTGTTAGTCATGGTTTAGCTTGCCTCCACATCCTTGGGATTAGGTGAGCTAACCGGTTCTGTCCAAAAAAGCCTCAGCGCTAAAGTGGTCAGTAACCGGACCCCAAACCCTTGGGGTATAGCCCATAATGCTTTTCTTTTTAGAGAGCTGGACCCTGGGCCCAGAACTTAGAAACCTTTGGGTGCCTAATGTTTCTGTTGCCAGAGTGCTATATGGGCCCAGGACAGTGGATCCTTCATAGGAACCCAGGGCCTGAAGGTCTAGACATCCCCACCGAGATGGGGGAAGATTGGGCCTCTTGCTTGGCAAAGTCCTGCGGCATGGAGCAGGTAAGTGAGGGGAAAACTTGCGGAACTTGGTTCTTAGCAGGTTTTTTCTGGGGGGTCACAGGGGACATGCCTAAAGTTATGCACTGCATCTGGCAAACTAGTCACATATCATAAAGATAGGATGGCTCTATATGTATTATTCCCCATAAGATGTGACCTCCCTTGTAGTGTTGGAAAAGCATTGAGTGGGGCCTGTGTTATATAAAAATATATGTGTGTGTCAGAGAGCTGTGCTTACCTGCAAGCCTCCAGGCGATGCTCCATTCAGTCTTCCTCCTCACGGCCTGCAAAGCAGGCAAAACGCTGACCTCCTCATGGCTGCAGTTTGCTGGAGCAGAGAGGTCCCTTCCTCCCAACCCCACCCCCCCCCTGTCGGGAGGGGCATTTCCTGTTTGAGATTGCTGGGGGGGAAGGGCGGGTCAGTGGCTTAAGGAAGGGGCGGCCCTTCCTTGTTTGTTCCATATAGCTCATTCAATACTTTGGAACTGAGGAGGAAAGACCAGAACGGCAAGCACGGGGCGCCGAGGACACACAGTGGCCAGAAAGAATATTGCAGTCTTCAGAAAGACTGTTTTCAAGCCTAGGAATAGGCTGTTTCTTTTCCATCTCATAGTTTTTCTTGCAATACTACTCAGGGGGACAGAATGTTTTTTCTTTCCTAGATTTGAAAAAAAAAAAAAAAAAGATTTTTTTTTGAAAAAAAAAAAAAAAAAAGAGAAGTGTCATCTAGGGGAGAGGAAGCATTTTTTATCCCCCAAACAGGTGTTTGGGCATTTAACTATTTATAAGTCCCAGGTACCAATAAGTAGCAGGTGTACCTCGGTATTGTACCATGGCATCAAAAAACAAGGGTACAAGAAGTGGGGATTCCCCCAGAGAGTCTGAGGTCTCGGACAATGCTATGCCGCTGCTTTCCCCACAGGGAGCCTTGGGGCCATCGGGATCTGGGGCTGGAGCTGACGCGGGTCAGTCCAACCCTAAGATGGTCACGGAGGAGGTATTACTCACCTCTTTAAAAGAGATGCAGAAAAGCATGGGTAAAATGATAGCCGCAGCTATGCGGGGCAGTAAGCGGAATAGATCTCCGTCGCCCGAGCGCGGACCCTCAGAAGAGGAGGTCCTTTCCTCAGGGGAATTGGACGACCTCTTGGACAAGGACCAAGTAGGTTCAGGGATCGAAGATCCGGATACAGAGGAGTCTGGGGCAGTCTCCCTGAGGGAGAGCTGGTGGATTCAAGGATTGTCGGACTTGGTCCATAGGGCATTCAACTTGCCAGTACCAGATCTCCAGGTATCGACGGTTTCAGCTTTGGGCTCACTGAGGGCGCCTCAAAGCAATGCTGTGTTTCCGATCCATCCTCTATTAGAGGGAGTTTTGTTCCAAGATTGGAACAAGCCAGATAAGATCTTCTTACCACCTAAGAAGTTCTCTGTCCTATATCCTATGGAAGAAAAATTTTCCAAAAGATGGGCTACTCCTGCAGTGGACGCAGCCATCTCATGTGTTAACAAATCGTTAACATGCCCTGTAGAAAACATACAGGTGTTCAAGGATCCAGTTGATAAGCGCTTGGAAGCACTACTTAAGAACTCCTTCACTACTGCAGGGGCAGTAGTACAGCCAGCTGTGGCTGCGATTGGGGTCACTCAAGCATTATCGGATCAATTTAAGCAGATGCTTAAACTTATTCCTGCCCAGCAGGCAGAAGAATTTTCGGATGTCCCTAAGGCCATATGTTTTACGGTAGACGCAATCAAGGATTCTATCCAGCAAGCGTCACGTTTATCGTTATCCCTTATCCATATGAGAAGACTCTTATGGTTAAAAAGCTGGGAGGCTGAGCCCCCATGCAAGAAGCTCCTGGTAGGGTTCCCCTTCCATGGAGGACGACTCTTCGGAGAAGACCTAGATAAATACATTCAGACCATTTCAAACGGCAAGAGTACTCTCTTGCCAACTAAGAAGAAGGTTCAGGGGCCTGCGTTTAAACGACAGTATTCCCCTGGGCAGGGGCCCTCTAATGCCAAGCAGTATCGACGGCCTCCTGCAAAAGCAAACTTCGGCTTCAACAGCAAATCACAAGGACAGGCTGTTAGAGGCAAAAGGCAGTGGTTTCGCAAACCAGCAAAACCAGCCCCCAAGCCAACCTTATGAAGGGGCGCCCCCACCCACGAAGGTGGGGGGAAGGCTGCGACTCTTTTCAGAGATTTGGGAAGCCAGCATTCCCGACGAGTGGGTACGGTCTTCCGTGGCCACAGGCTACAAATTAGATTTCCTAAGGTTTCCTCCTCCTCATTTCCAGGAGTCGAGGATTCCAAACGATCCGCCTCGGATTCCGGCCAGCCTGGAACAGGGGCTGGGTTTCTACTCCAACCTATTCATCATCCCCAATGGAGATGTCAGGCCAATTTTGGACCTAAAGATGGTAAATGCATATCTAAAGATCCGCTCATTTCGGATGGAATCCGTGCGGTCAGCAGCTGCCACACTCCAGAAGGACGACTTCATGGCGTCCATAGACATAAAGGATGCCTACCTTCATGTTCCAATTTATCAGCCACATCAAAGATATCTACGCTTCATGGTGGCTTCGCGTCACTTCCAATTCGTGGCGCTTCCCTTCGGGTTGGCTACGGCCCCCCGGGTGTTCACGAAGGTCCTAGCTCCGATCCTAGCCAAGCTAAGGATCCAAGGGGTCACGATCCTAGCATACCTGGACGACCTCCTAGTCATAGACCACTCGTCTCCCGGCTTGGAGCGAGCAGTGGCCCTCACGGTCCAATACCTCGAGAGGTTCGGCTGGGTCCTAAATCGAGAAAAGTCAGCTTTCCAGCCCACAAGGCAGTTGGAATATCTCGGCATGAGATTAGACACAGAACAACAAGGAGTGTTCCTACCTCTGAGGAAGGTAAAAGCCATCAAGGAATTAATCCTACTGGTTCTAAGCAAGAAAGAACCGACTATTCGCCTATGTATGAGGTTACTAGGCAAGATGGTGGCCACATTCGAGGCGGTACCATACGCCCAGAGCCACACTCGCATCCTACAGGCAGCCATCCTGTCAGCATGGAGCAGAAGGCCACAGGCCTTGGATATCCCGTTGCCGCTCTCATCAAGAGTCCGACAAAGTCTGTGTTGGTGGTTAGACCCTCAGAATCTACTGAAAGGGAAGTCTTTCAGCCCAGTGGCTTGGAAGATAGTGACCACAGACGCCAGCCTGACGGGCTGGGGAGCAATTTTGGATGGTTGCACTCGCCAAGGTACTTGGGCAAAGCCAGAGAAGCAGTTGCCCATCAACATCTTGGAGCTCAGAGCTGCTCGACTAGCCCTCAGGGCTTGGACGTCAAAATTGCAGGGGTTCCCGGTGAGAATTCAATCAGACAATGCCACGGCCGTGGCATACATAAATCACCAAGGGGGAACCAGGAGTCAAGCCGCTCAGAGAGAGGTGAGCTTGATTCTCCTATGGGCAGAGGCTCATGTGCCCTGCATATCGGCAATATTCATTCCAGGAGTGGACAACTTTCAGGCGGACTTCCTAAGCCGCCAGACTCTATGGCCGGGGGAATGGTCTCTGCATCCACAAGTCTTTCAAGCACTCTGCCAAAGATGGGGAGTGCCGGACGTGGATATCATGGCATCGAGACTCAACAAGAAACTAGACAGGTTCATATCCCGCTCAAGGGATCCGATGGCCTGCGGAACCGATGCGTTGGTTTGCCCTTGGCATCAGTTCAAACTTCTTTATGCGTTTCCCCCGCTCCAGTTACTACCCCGCCTGCTGCGCAGGATCCGGGTGGAGCACATACCAGTCATCCTGGTAGCTCCAGCATGGCCCAGAAGGGCATGGTACTCACTAATCTTAAGGATGGTAGTGGGAGACCCTTGGACTCTTCCTCTACGGCCAGACCTGCTATCGCAAGGTCCGATCCTCCACCCTGCCTTACGGCATCTAAATTTGACGGCCTGGAAGCTGAATCCCTGATTCTCAGGGGTAGAGGTCTGTCTCAGAAAGTAATCTCTACCCTAATCAGAGCCAGGAAACCGGTCTCTAGGGTGATTTATTACAGGGTCTGGAAGGCCTATGTAGGCTGGTGTGAGTCCAAGCGATGGCTTTCTCGCAAATTTACCATCGATAGAGTATTAAGTTTTCTCCAGCTAGGAGTGGATAAAGGATTGGCATTAAGCACAATCAAAGGACAGATTTCTGCTCTGTCAGTGTGGTTTCAGCGGCCGCTGGCCACCCACTCGCTGGTTAAGACCTTCCTTCAAGGGGTCTTACGTATTAGACCTCCAGTTAAATCCCCGCTTTGTCCGTGGGATTTAAATCTTGTTCTGTCAAGTTTACAGAAACAACCGTTTGAGCCGTTGGCTGATATTCCTTTGGTTCTACTGACAAGGAAGTTAGTATTTTTGGTTGCCATAGTTTCCGCAAGAAGAGTTTCGGAGCTGGCGGCCTTATCCTGTAAGGAACCATATCTTGTTTTTCATAAGGACAGGGTCGTTCTCCGCCCTCATCCTTCCTTCCTACCGAAGGTCATATCCAGTTTTCATTTGAACCAGGATTTGGTATTACCATCCTTCTTCCCTAAACCTACTTCCAGAAAGGAAGGGTTGCTGCATACCTTGGATATTGTCAGGGCCATGAAGGCCTATCTTAAAGCTACAAAGAAGATCCGGAAAACAGATGTGCTGTTCATTCTACCGGATGGGCCCAAGAAGGGGCAGGCAGCTGCAAAGTCCACCATTTCTAGGTGGATTAAGCAATTAATCACTCAGGCCTACGGCTTGAAAGGGTTGCCTCCTCCAGTATCATTAAAGGCTCATTCTACTAGAGCCATGGGCGCCTCCTGGGCAGCACACCACCAGATCTCTATGGCTCAAGTTTGCAAGGCGGCAACCTGGTCTTCTGTCCACACGTTTACAAAATTCTACAAGTTGGACGTAAGAAGGAATACTGATACTGCCTTCGGGCAGGCAGTGCTGCAGGCTGCAGTTTGAGACCCTCGGATTCCGGGGGCTCCTCTTTTTTGAGTTAAATTTAAAATTTAAAAATTATTTTTCTCAACTAAGTTGGATTTATTATGATTTGAGTATATCTCTAAATTAAATCCTTTTGTCTTGGAGATGTTCTCCCTCCCCTCATTGTAAGCATTGCTTTGGGACATCCCATATAGTAATGAATGCCGCTCTGTGTCCCGTGATGTACGATAAAGAAAAAGAGATTTTTAATACAGCTTACCTGTAAAATCTTTTTCTTGGAGTACATCACGGGACACAGAGCTCCCACCCCTCTTTTTTGAGGACCATTTTGGGAGGCATACTGCTTGCTACAAAACTGAGGTACTCCTCCTATGGGAGGGGGTTATATAGGGAGGGGCATTTCCTGTTTGAGATTGCCAGTGTCTACACCTGAAGGTACTCCATATAACCATATAGTAATGAATGCCGCTCTGTGTCCCGTGATGTACTCCAAGAAAAAGATTTTACAGGTAAGCTGTATTAAAAATCTCTTTTTTATTAAGAGGGGGTGTTTTATAGGGTGTTTTTAGTGATGTTTTGTTGATTGCTATACGTGCATTTATATTTTTTACATTTTCTTTTTTCACTGTCTGTTTTTCTCTCTTAAAGTACAATACCGATATAATAATGAAAAATTAGGAGCTATTTTTGGTGTAAGGAAATGAGATTTGGTATTCCTCATGGGCCATTTAAAGCCTATCGCAGCCCTAGAAATGTGCTTTATTTCATGTGGTTCAGTGTAATTAATATAGGGTTCTTAGTATTTTTTCCCCTTTTTTTGTGTGTATTCAATCATTATTTGCATGCCTTCTCTTAAAATGTTTTATATTTTATTTTTCCTTGCACATTTTATAATTTTTTTAAAGATAAATAATGGGGCTATGAGAAGGCTGATCTGTATGACAAACAAATAGGCCCAGGACCATTGAAAGGTGGTTCTGTTACCCTTAGGAGCCATTTCAAATTCATTATACCCTTACAAGTCACAAAAAAACAGTTCATCTTCCCCTCTGGCTCCAATGCATTTCACCAAAATGGCAACATATTGGTAATTACCTATTTTCACAACATTTTTAAGGAAATGAAAACTCATTTTAATTCTTTTAAAATTCATATAGCTATGTCAAGTATAGGAAGACAGTCGGGCAAAATTTGTAAGATTTACTAACTTTTGATGCCCCTTTTCTACAACCATCGAAAGTAATTAAAAAATTAGAAACTAAAAAAAAAAGTTTGGAGATTAGGCGTATATTCTCTGATTCAAAATTCTTTGTTGGTTTAAAAAAAAAAGTTAGGTGAAGGAAAATAATTACGGTAAATAAAATTGAGGAATTAATAAACTAAAATTGAGTAAAAGCCATTATAGGGAAGATTCAGGCACCATGTTTTGCAGATTGCGGGTATAAGCTTGGATCCAGAGGACAAACTGTTCCACACTGGACTCAGCAACCACCGGATAGGCCTCTCTCACACTGGCCTAGCAGCCTCTGCGAAGCTCGCTCAACAGTCTCTGCCACAGACTTGATGAATACTGTCGAGTCGTTACATGGTCCTCTGCCACAGGATCATGTAACCCCACACACACTTTGCAAAGTTCCAAAAGAGATTACACAGCACACGGTGCCAGGATCTTTTAGCCAGGCCGGCCGCACTGTGAGGTAAATTGGCCAGGACCCATCCTCTAATTGAATCCTCAATTATTCGGCTCCTTCCTGCAGAGAAGACAGCACAGGACCATCCCTGGACCAGTAGGCCCCCAGAAACTTCTGGGCCTACTCTCAGTAGCGGTCTCTCGGGCCAGCAGGCCCCGGGACCAAAAGGTCGCTAATACATCCCTGAGGCCAGGAGGGCCATCAGGTCAGGATCGGAAGCCCCCGCCAGAACGGTGTCTGCCCCTTAAGTACCCCTCCCCAGAATGCACAGCAGCGGGGACCACGCCACTGAGATGTTTCTGGGCAAGAGGCACCCAATACACCCAGCCCATTGCAATTCCAACCTTGACCCCTGCAATCAATTTGGAAAGCAGGAAACTGGAGATGAAGCTCAAATTAAAGACTTTGCCGCATCCTATAATGTAAAATTTGACAGCGACACCCTCAGTCAGGTGGAAGATGCGCAACACAGCCGAGCTGGAACAGAGACCCATAATTTGGCATGAAAATCTGAGCTAAACTACAGCTCAGTTAACTAAATTTACAAAATAGCGCCTACTCAACAGGAGCAGGGCGCTACATGTATATAAAATGCACTATTTATCTTTCAAAAAAGCATTTACCAGTACTAAACCTTTCATCCAATTTCTAAATTGCTCCATTTGTAAATGTCAAAAAACAATATAAAGGAATAGCATACTGTAACGGAACCCCAAATGGGACAGGGGTTAAAGCCGTTTAGGATATTCCATTACCAAACCCAAGACAGCTATCGACACTCCACAATCCGGCGAACACGACCCATACGAATCCCCCCCCCCCCCCTCCACGAGACACACAGCTCTGTTTGAGGTTCAAAACAGGGAAACAATCTTTATTGCAAGCACATGGTAACACATTTCTCTTCAAAATACATCCCTCCCACCCTTGGGAAACAGGGTGGGTTAAATTATCCAATGACAATGGTGATACAGGTCAGGTGTGTTCAAACTTCTCCTTCAGTAAACAGTCTTAGCAGGGGGAGGGGGTTGCTGGAGTGATCCCCCCCTTTCCTCACAGCAAGACACTTAAACATCCCATAATAGGCAGCCAGACTGTCTACCAAGCTCCAATCCACATCACCACAGTAGCAGACTTAATTACCACGATAGACAATAGAATGCAATCACACCCTACCCCATCACAGCAAGCTTATAGTGCACTACAGCCAACACACAATATATATACAATGGCCCGGATTCACAAAGCACTTGCGCCAACGTATCTTGAGATACCCTGCGTAAGTGCAAATATGCGCCGTCGTATCTATGCGCCGTGCCCACAAACTGAGATACGCCTAAAAATAGGCTTCGACCGACGTAACTTGCCTACGCCGGCGTATAGTGGGCGCATATTTACGCTGGTCGCATGTGGCGCTCCCATTGATTTCCTATTCAAATATGGAAATGAGGGAGATACGTCGATTCACGTAAGTCGTATGTCCGGCGTAAAGTTATTCCCCATACATGAGGCGCAACCCATGCAAAGGTATGGACCAGGGAACACAAGCGTCGTATCTTTTGTTGTTTACGTTGTACGTGAATTTGACTAGGCGTAGGTTACGTTCACGTCGTAGGCAGTGATCCGGCGTATCTTAGGGATGCGTCCACGGGACGGCGCATGCGCCGTTCGTTATTTGTATCTTTATGGCGCTCGGCCCATCATTTGCATGGCTCACGCCCACTTCCACTTATGACAACTTGCGCATAAGAAACCCAGCGCAGATTTGGTGGCAAGTGGTTTGTGAATTCGGTGCTTGCCTCTCTGCGCTGCGTCGGCGTAGCGTAAAGAAGATACGCTACAGCGGCATAAATATGCACCGATGTATGTGAATCCAGGCCAATATATACAATTAAATCTGACTAGCCCAGACCATAGTGGGGTTCTCATTCACCCTGTGCCCCTATTAGAGACACAGGGTGATCTACACATAAGAGGCATCTGGGAGCTTCTGGGTCCCACGGGCCCTTCCGTTACACATACCTTCCAACTTTTTGAAATGTGAATGAGGGACACCTATCGGCAAAAGTATGTAGGCATAGGACAAACACCTTGCCACGCCCCCCTTAAAGGAGAATTGTAAAAAAAAAACAAGATTGGTTAAACCCAAAAAGTGCGTTTTTTTTTACCACTACTATTCCTTTATAATGGTTTTTGGAATTTAGAAATCAGATGAAAGGTTTAGCGCTGAAAAACACTTTTTGATAGCTAAAAAGTGCATTTTATATACAACTATATAGATCAGAACAAAATGAGGGAAAAATGAGGAGGAATGAGGGACAAAAGGACATTGCTCCAAATCAGGGACAGTCCCTCGAAATCAGGGACATTTGGGAGCTATGGGAATAGTAGTGATAAAAAAACACTTGGGGGTTTAACAAAACATTTTGTATAATTCTCCTTTAACCACTTGCTTACTGGGCACTTAAACCACCTTCGTTCCCGGAGCAATTTTCAGCTTTCAGCACTCTCACACTTTGAATGTTAATTACTCAGTCATACAACATTGTATCCAAATGATTTTTTTGTCCTTTTTTTCATACAAACAGAGCTTTCTTTTGGTGGTATTTGATCACCTCTGGACTTTTTATTTTTTGCGCTATAAATGAAAAAAGGCGGAAAATTTGGAAAAAAAAAGAATTTTTCTTAGTTTATGCGATAAAATTTAGCAAAATATTAATTTTTCTTCATAAATTTTGGCCACAATTTATACTGCTACATGTCTTTGGTAAAAATAACCCAAATTAGTGGATATTATTTGCTCTTTGTGAAAGTTAGAGAGTCTACAAGCTATGGTGCAAATCATAAAAAAAATATCACACCTGTTGTACCGGTGCCTATCTCATTTCTTGGGGCCCTGAACACGCCAGGAAAGTACAAATACCCCCCAAATGACCCCTTTTTAGAAAGTAGACATTCCAAGGTATTTAGTAAGATGCATGATGAGGTTTTTGATGTTGTAATTTTTTCCCACAATTCTTTGCAAAATGAATATTTTTTTTTTTTTTTTTCCCCCTCACAAAATTGTCATTGTAATAGGTTATTTCTCTCACATGGCATGTGTATACCACAAATGACACCCAAAAATACATTCTGCTACTCCTCCTGAGTATGGCGATACCACATGTGTGAGACTTTTTTACAGCCTGACCACATACAGAGCCCCAATATGCAGGGAGCACCATCAGGTGTTCTAGGAGCATAAATTACACATCTAACTTGTTGACTACCTATTACACTTTTGAAGGCCCTGGAGCACCTGGACAATGGAAATGCCCACAAAGTGACCCCATTTTGGAAAGCTAACACCCCAACGTATAATCTATGAGGCATAATGAGTCTTTTGAACGATTCATTTTTTTCCAAACGTTTTTGGAAAATGTGGGAAAAAAATTAAAACGCATTTTTTTTACGCAAAGTTGTCCATTTATAAGATATTGCCAACACATAGCCTGTACATAGCAAAAATTACACCCCAAAATACATTCTGCTACTCCCCCTGAGTATGGCGATACCACATGTGTGGGACTTTTTCACAGCCTGGCCACATACAGAGCCCCAATATGCAGGGAGCACCATCAGGTGTTCTAGGAGCATAAATTACACATCTAACTTGTTGACTACCTATTACACTTTTGAAGGCCCTGGAGCACCTGGACAATGGAAATGCCCACAAAGTGACCCCATTTTGGAAAGCTAACACCCCAACGTATAATCTATGAGGCATAATGAGTCTTTTGAACGATTCATTTTTTTCCAAACGTTTTTGGAAAATGTGGGAAAAAAATGAAAACGCATTTTTTTTACGCAAAGTTGTCCATTTATAAGATATTGCCAACACATAGCCTGTACATAGCAAAAATTACACCCCAAAATACATTCTGCTACTCCCCCTGAGTATGGCGATACCACATGTGTGGGACTTTTTCACAGCCTGGCCACATACAGAGCCCCAATATGCAGGGAGCACCATCAGGTGTTCTAGGAGCATAAATTACTCATCTAACTTGTTGACTACCTATTACACTTTTGAAGGCCCTGGAGCACCTGGACAATGGAAATGCCCACAAAGTGACCCCATTTTGGAAAGCTAACACCCCAACGTATAATCTATGAGGCATAATGAGTCTTTTGAACGATTCATTTTTTTCCAAACGTTTTTGGAAAATGTGGGAAAAAAATGAAAACGCATTTTTTTTACGCAAAGTTGTCCATTTATAAGATATTGCCAACACATAGCCTGTACATAGCAAAAATTACACCCCAAAATACATTCTGCTACTCCCCTGAGTATGGCGATACCACATGTGTGGGACTTTTTCACAGCCTGGCCACATACAGAGCCCCAATATGCAGGGAGCACCATCAGGTGTTCTAGGAGCATAAATTACACATCTAACTTGTTGACTACCTATTACACTTTTGAAGGCCCTGGAGCACCTGGACAATGGAAATGCCCACAAAGTGACCCCATTTTGGAAAGCTAACACCCCAACGTATAATCTATGAGGCATAATGAGTCTTTTGAACGATTCATTTTTTTCCAAACGTTTTTGGAAAATGTGGGAAAAAAATGAAAACGCATTTTTTTTACGCAAAGTTGTCCATTTATAAGATATTGCCAACACATAGCCTGTACATAGCAAAAATTACACCCCAAAATACATTCTGCTGCTCCTCCTGAGTATGGCGATACCACATGTGTGGGACTTTTTCACAGCCTGACCACATACAGAGGCCCAACATGCAAGGAAGACCAACCGGTGTTCTAGGGACACATAGCATACACATGACAAGAATTACACACCAAAATACATTATGCTAAGCAAAGGGTAAACAAAAAATGTACCTGTGGTTTTAGTAGCGCAGTTGTCCACGGGACGATAGCACTGGTCCAGGCAGCAGGCAGGGACTTGGTCAGCAAAAGAAAATGCAATTGTCCAGGCAACAGGCATGATGGCATAGGTCCTACAGGCAGCAGGCAGAAGTAGGGCCTCGTTCAGGACAGAATGGGGACAGGGGTAGAGGCTTCTCCCACCCAAATCTCTTTGAAGCCTCCGGGCAACCAGACCCTAATCTAGAATGAGAAAACAAAAACAATAGTTTTCTTCATCCAGAAAAACAATTCTGGAGCCCCTCACATGTGAGACCCCTGTGCTTTGAATCCCACTAGTCCACTGGCAGGGTAAAAGATCAGTCCAAGAGGCAGGCAAAAAGAATGGTCAAACGGTCCAGGGTCAGTTCCAGATCAGGCAGAGGTATAAACAGAATCGGTAGGCATAAGCGTGGTCAAATAACAGTCCAGGGTCAGTTCCATATCAGGCAGAGGTATAAACAGAATCGGTAGGCAAAAGCGTGGTCAAATAACAGTCCAGGGTCAGTTCCATATCAGGCAGAGGTATAAACAAAATCGGTAGGCAGAATCGTGGTCAAATAACAAGCCAGGGTCAAATACAGAGCAAGCAGAGGCATAAGGGGTGTAAAGGTAAATGGCAGGAAGTGACTAATAATTTAGTAAGGAATGATAACGGCGGAAACAGCCGTCTATGCAGAGGCCTGGTTGGGAAGGGCATTGGGCACAATAAAAACGGGTGTCTCTTCTCACTCCATCTTTGGAGCACACCCGGCATTTTTTTTGGGAATTTCGGCCTGTTGGTCCGGGAGGGATTTTATCTGGGAAGTGGCGCTCGTAGAGTCGGCTTACCACATCGGATCGAATGGTTGCTGGTGGGTTGCTGGTGTATAAAAGGGCAGTGGTGATTTCCTCCTGGAAGTAAAGGTAGGATTTGGGTCTTGGAGTGGATTTTCGATATAATACGTACGTGTTGTATATGGCCAAATTGAATAAGTAAATTGAAACTTTTTTATACCACTGGTATGATCGTCTTGTGGAAAGGTAGGGCTCGATCATTTGATCATTGAAATCGACACCCCCCATGAACTTATTGTATTCGTGGATACATTTAGGTTTCTGGATTTGCCCATTCCTCCTTCTGATGGTAACGCATGTATTGTTGTGGATGGTAGAAAGCACGTACACATCCCTTTTGTCCCTCCATTTCACGGCCAGAACTTCCTCATTGCGTGCACTCGCCGTCTCCCCTTTTCTTAGCTTCTTGGTGACGAGGCTTTGAGGAAAGCCCTTTCCGGTTCGACCGTACGGTGCCGCATGCGGGTGTCTTCTTTCTATACAAGTTTCGGAAAAGGGGCAAACTTGTGTAGAAATTGTCCACATAAAAGTGGTAGCCTTTCTCCATGAGCGGGTTTAGGAGTTGCCAAACAATTTTCCCGCTGGTTCCTATGTAGTCTGGGCAATTAGGGGGGTGTAGCTGGCTGTCCTTTCCTTCATATATGTTGAAGGCATAGGTATATCCGGTGGCACGGTCACATAATTTGTAGAGCTTCACTCCATAGCGGGCCCTTTTGGAGGGCATAAATTGCTTTATGCCGAGCCTGCCAGAAAATTTGACAAGTGACTCGTCAACACAGATGTTTTGGTCCGGGGTAAACAACTGGGGGAAAATTTGGGAAAAATAATCTAGTAGTGGCCGAATCTTATAAAGTTTATCAAAATTTGGGTCATCTCGGGGAGGGCACTGGGTATTGTCACTGTAATGTAGGAATCGCATAATCATTTGATATCTGGACCTGGGCATTTTTGAGGAAAAGACGGGCATGTGGTATATGGGGCGTTTTGACCAATATGAACGTACTTCGTTTTTGTGGTTTAGTCCCATACAGAATACGAGGCCCAAAAAAAATTTAAACTCTTCCACTGTAAGGGGTCTCCATTGGAAGGGACGGGCATAATAGGATGTGGGGTGACTGGAAATAAATTGTTGGGCATAGAGATTGGACTGGGAAACAATTGAGGAAAGCAAGTCCTCAGTAAAAATTAAACTGAAAAAATCTATTGGGGCAAAATTTTCTGTGTCCACTTGGACTCCTGGCTGGGCCGTGAAAGGGGGAATGTTGGCTTCTCCTGAATTAGGAGGAAGCCACAAGGGGTACTGAAGGGAATAGGGAAGGCTGGCATGGGACCTACTGGTACGTGACCTTGCTTGACGAGGTGTTGCGGTTCTGGTGGATGGCACAGCAGTGCTGGTGGATGGCACAGCAGTGCTGGTGGATGGCACAGCAGTGCTGGTGGATGGCACTGCCTCCTTAGCAATACGCCTTCGTCTGGCGGGCGGACCCTCTTCCTCCTCTTCTTCCTCTTCTTCCTCTTTCTCCTCTTCTTCCTCTTCTTCCTCCTCTTCCTCATCTTCCCCCTCTTCCTCCTCTTCCTCATCTTCCCCCTCTTCCTCCTCTTCCTCCTCTTCCTCTTCACTGCTAACTATCGGCTCATAGTCAACATCAGATCCGGCGTCTGACCTTGCGGAGGAATCCGAATCGCAGGGCTCCCCGTTGCTCTCGTCGGCCGCAATAATTTCGTATGCCTCCGTAAGTGAAAAAGATCTTTTAGCCATGACAAAAGATGGCACGTGGCACTGATGACACTGACAGGTGGCACTGACGGCAAATGGGACTGGCAGATGGCACGGGCAGATGGCAGATGGCACTGATGGCAGGTAGCACTGATGGCAGGTGGCACTGATGGCAGGTGGCACTGATGGCACTGATGGCTGACGGCACTGATGGCACGGGCAGATGGCACGGGCAGATGGCACGGGCAGGTGGCACGGGCAGGTGGCACTGATGGCAGGTGGCACTGATGGCTGACGGCACTGATGGCACGGGCAGATGGTACGGGCAGGTGGCACGGGCAGGTGGCACTGGCGGCAGGTGGCACTGATGGCTGACGGCACTGATGGCACGGGCAGGTGGCACGGGCAGGTGGCACTGGCAGGTGGCACTTTTGGCAGATTGCACTCTTGGCAGATTGCACTTTTGGCAGATTGCACTTTTGGCAGGTGGCACTGATGGCAGGGGCAGGTGGCACTGATGGCAGGGGCAGGTGGCACTGATGGCAGGGGCAGGTGGCTCTGATAAATGCACTGGCTGGTGGCACTGGCTGATGGCACTGGAGGGTGGCACTGGAAGGTGGCACTGTAAGGTGGCACTGGCAGGGACTGTGGGTAGTGTTTTGTGTCACTCACTGTTTTTTTTTTTTGACTGTAACGGATGGATGCACTGTAAAAGGCTTTCTCTCCTCACACGCGGTCTGTGTGTAAGGAGAGAAAGCCGGCGATGAGAGATGATCTCATTTGTTTACATTCGAGATCATCTCTCATTGGACGGCTAGATCGAATGCTGAATGGCCGCTGTGATTGGCCATTCAGCACGATCTGTGATTGGCTGTGTCCGAGGGACACGGCCAACACAGTTTTCTGCAGAAGCGCGCTCGCGAGGACGCGCTTCCAGCAGAGAAACGACAGGCCGTTTAAAAACGGCCACTTGGCACTTCAGGTCCGCGCTGCAGACGTATTTTTACTATAGCGCGGATCTGAAGTGGTTAAGGGGGCGTGGCAGGGTGTGTGTCCTGTGCCTGCATACCTTCTTTCCCATCTCAAAAAGTTGGAAGGTATGGGTTTAGTAACACCTAAAGTCTCTTTGAAGTCACTTTCTATGCCACCAATAGCAGGGAAATGTAGGACTCCCAATATTCCGTACATCCAGGATCCCCCAATACTAGATATACCTAGAATCCCCTAGTATCGCATATAGCCAGGGCCCCTAATACCAGGTACTCACAATATCAGGCCTCTCCCCCCCCCCCCCCCCCCCCACACACACACACACACAACACTAGGTACAGCCAGGATTTCTCAATATCCGATATGGACAAAACCCTTAAAGGGTCACTAAAGGAAAAAAAAAATTTGCTGAAATTATTGTTTACAGGGTATAGAGACATAATAGTTAACTGATTCCTTTTAAAAATGATTAAAAATAGATAAAAACTAGGGCTGTTACTGATCAAAATTTTTCTGTTCGCTTAATCGTTTTTTTTTTTAATCGATTAATCGACTAATTTCGATTAATTATGACGCACATACAGATCCAACTACTTTTAGCTGATCTCCTTGCAGGCTGATTCCCAGTTCAGCTACCAACCACTGGAAAAATGGATAGCAGGATACAAAAAACACACAAAGGCCAACGCTCGATGGGAATAGCATTAAAACTTTTATAGTCTTCAAGTAGGTAACCAAATAAATATTGCACTGGAGATAAAATCGATGTAGCTACATAAACTGTAAAAATGGTGCGAGTAATACCAAACGGTACCAAAAGCAGTCATAAAACCATGTAGCTAAGTATGATACTGGTATAAAAATGTGTACAACGATACCACTGCTGAATCCAGATGAGGAGAGGTTAACATCAGTCCTTCGGCATGTAGATGTCCCATGAAGGGAACTATCACAACTCCCAGTGGATGGCTGTAGAATCCAAGGTTGACAGAGGAAAGTGTAACAGCCCTTGCGTGTGGCAGATAGTAAGGTCCCGCCGGCATGCAGATATAAAGGCACAGCAAAGGAGCCCTTCAGATGGACACGGCAAGCCCCGCCGGTGTCCGTGATGTTACAGGATCTCCGACGGAACTCCCTGAAGGCCCAGAAGCTGGTGGAGAGGTGAGTACCAATCAAAAGAATTTTAATCGATCAAAAAGATTAAAGATTAATCGATTAATTAAAAGTTAATTTGCACAGCCCTAATAAAAAACAATCATATAATGTACCTACAGTTTAGTTTAGTTTTTGCTGTTGTTTCCTGGTTCTCTGATGTACAGAGCCAGAGAGCCAATAGAGGGCAGTGATGGTTTTGCAAAACGAAACTGGATTGGTGCTGAGGAGTTTTAGACACACAGTAATCACACTTCCTTCATTAGTCACCACAGTGAGAAATCTCCCAGTACTGTGGTGATCAAGAAACAGACAACCAGGAAGTGTCCAGAACAAAGCAGAATTACAGCAACATCAAAGCAAAAATGAACAATGAGGACATGAAACCAGGACTGCAGTAAGGTAAAGGAAGCTATTTAGCTAAAAACAAATATCCTTTAGTGACCCTTTAAGAACCTAATAAGGTATAGCCAGGATTTTTCAACATCGGGTACAACCAGGACCCCCCCAATATCATGTACACACCTTGATTCATCCTAATGCCGCAGATATCCTGCTGCCCTTTTCCTGTAGACTTCCTGTCTACATGTGGAAACACACATTTCCAGAATACTTAGGTGTTCGTGCGGCTTAAATGCCCTCCAAAATGCCCCCAATATGCGCCACTTCACAGGCAGGTTTAGGGAAACCCTATGCTATTGCAAAAAATGATAACACGGCAAGATACACCCAGCCCCGCATTTGTCTTGTGACAAAACGCAGTGCTGTAAAAAACACAGCAACACATGGAACGTAAATCACGTTTCGCCCAGTGCCAAAAAAAGGTACCGTACTTGAGCTACTTTGGCACATTTTGTTGAGTTTAGGAAAGCCCATTTCCTTAGCTTCCAGTGCGTCAGACCCCTCAAATAACACCCCAAAAATGTGCCCCCCTCCCTTCCCTACACACACACACTCCTATACAATGGCTACAGAGGAAACAGACTTTATCCTATATCTGATCCATCAATGCACTTTCAGGTATTACTGCTGGTCCAATTTCATTAGAATCTTTACATTTACAGAAAGACCCACCGACACATACTATCCCCCAACTGTATTCTATTATTATAGCTGCTGCTCATCCAGACCTTCCCAGCTACACAACAACTTGGAGAAAAAGAACCCCAGACCACCATCACTCCCTCAGATTGGGAATAAGTGTCATTAGTGACCAAGACACAGGAAAAAGGGTTCAAACACATAACTAGGTGGTACCGGTGCTCCTCTGTTCTCGACGAGTTTCGCCAAGGTGTTCCAAATAATTGCTGGTGATGTCATGCCTCTAGGGGCACTATGCTCAATATAAAGTGGGAAATGCCCAATTCCGCCACCCCCACATACATCAAATCTAGTTGAAAATCCTCAATCTTTATTGTAAACCTATGGAATCTCCATGATTCCAGTACTCATTAAGACTGCAAAAAAATATGTCTTTGGACACATTCCAGCAGCGGCCAGGATGGTCATACCCTGCTATTGGAAAACAATCACCATACATTCCCTTGTGAAAATGATGAATGAACTTGACTCCATCAGGGACCTTGAACGTCTGTTGGCGTCAGAAAAGTGATAGGGAAGAACAGTTATAAAAAAACATGAACCTTGTGGTCCATGTTCAGTTGTTCATCAGCGTTTCAAAGATATTTTTTCAGTATCTAGTAAGCCATGATGGAATGACTACAACCACCTCCCCTCCCACCTTCCTTTATACCTTCATCCATTTTCTCCCTCCTCTGCTACTCCCCTTCTTGGAAGGGTTGCCAATATCCCGAAGTGAAATTTACTGGCAGGACACAAAAAAAATACTGACAGACAATTTTTTACTGAAAGCTCAAAAAAGTTAGCCAAAATGCAGATTTTCAGTGCAAATATCAATATTTAAGCTACAAACCTATAGCTAGTGCAACTAGCAATGTGCTTAAAGTATAACAAAAAACATTTTTTTACACGAATGTCAGGTTAATAAAACCCAGCACAGTCCCCCCTTATATCAGAGTCTGTAGGGTTCAACTTTACAGTACAAGGGCGACTTTGTGGATCCTAATGTAAAAGGGCATTCTAAGGGGAATGCTGTGGGCCATGATGTAATGGGGAATGCTGACGCTCTGGTGTAAAGGGGAACTCGGATGTAAGGTGGTTTCTGGTCATCAGAGTCCATAGCGCTCCTCTTTACAACAGGGATCCCACTTACATTAGGGTCTGCAGCATTTCTCTTTATATCAGAGTTTCCTTTTTCTATCAGGGACTGCAGAGTTCCCCCTTGTCCTTGCACAACAAGGGGAAATCCTGCAGACTCTGATGTAAAGGGGAACTCTGGGAACACTGATTTAAGGGGGAATACCGTTGGGAACTCTGTGGGGGGGGGGACACTGGTGTTTACAGGCCACCCTCCGGAAAGTGAATACACTATGGTAAGGGGTGGAGTTACTGATAAAAGTGGGAACCTTTATATCAGTGTCTCCCCAACCTTAGTACTTTCACTTCAACTGAGTCCCATCTTACATTAGTGACCCCTGCCCCCCACAGACGTTGTGTGACCTGCCTGAAGCCATCACTGGCCAGCCCCCCTCTCTGTAAGACTGCTTGGGTATAGGGCAGTGGGGTCACTGGAGCAGGCTCATTCAGACCACAGTCCTCCTGTTTCTTGATCCTCCATCTGGACTCCAGTCCTCCCCCTTCCCAGCACTTCTACTCCCCGCTTCCCCCTGCTGCAATTTGTAAATGGCACAAAGTGGTGCCATGATGTCACTGTGCGCCCAACTAGCTTGGGAACTGCACATGTGAAGTTCCGAAGCTGGCCCATGGCCATTTATTTTACGGGCAGCTGCTGTCTGTCGTGGACATTTATGGACAGTGCAAAAAGTGGCTGATTTTTACAAGCTGTCGGAAAATTTACGGATGGTTGGCAAACCTGCTTCTCAGTTGCTTCCTGTTCCACCACCTTCCTTTTCACTATGGGACACCCGCCTCATTTGTTCAATTATGTCTTTACTAACAGGAAAACTGAGTATAGGCTGAGTTGTCAGCTAAGTATCATTCTGTCTCATTAGGAAGGTGTGATGGAACCATCCAGCAACCAGCTTGGGTGCCTCCGTCAAGATATATAGCTTCCTCCAGTCTGGAATTAGGAACCAGGTATGATAGCTGAGCACCCAAGACTAGGCAACACTAGCTTAGATGCAAACCGGAATTCACACAGAATATTTAGTACAGAAGATCAGGTAGAACCTGATCACATTACCATAACAATGCAAACTGTAAACAGGACTATAATTAACATCGCTAAGGAACAGCCAACATAAGCATTAAGCTAATTGAACAACCAGCCACCTAGGTGACTCAGTGCCCACCCAGACTGTGTGGCTCCAAGCCCACAACCCTGGATACAAAGTACAGTACACATTATCATAAGCATAAACATCCCACAATGGTTCGATAACAAAGTAAAGTGGTCACAATATTACTCAATCTTCAAGAGATGATCAGACAGTCAGAAACAATAGGTGACTCAATTAACAATGGGAATGTACACCTACGAGGCACACAATGGGAGAGACACAAACCTGTGTATCAGAAGACAAACAATGTTCCAGCAGTCTGATACAGTGGGATTAATTTATCTTCTTGGGTCCCTCTTCTGTTCTCCTGGCCCCTCTCTCTCCTGTTGAGTTCCCCCACAGCAAGCCGAGCTGCAGCTCCGCGTATCCATTCAGACACGGAGCTGTGGTTTGGCCCAGCCCCCTCTCTCCAAATTGGCTAACTGACTTTAGCTAATGGCGCCACTGCTGTGTCTCAGTGAATCAGGAGGAAGAGTCTCGGACAGTTGAGACACTCATGGACATCGCTGGACAGAGATGGGCTCAAGTATTAGGGGGCCGAGGGTGGCTGCTGTACACAGAATGCTTTTTATCTTAATACATAGAATGCAAAGGGATAAAAAAAAAACTTCTGCATTTACAACAACTTTAATATTTCACCTTTCCATCCACTCCAGAAGGGGGAAGCTGTATTGTCCTTATTCAGAGAATTAATCCATGCATTGCTCTAAGCGTTTATCATGTTGTTCTCCATCATTAGAGAATGCTCTGCTCTTTCCATGGGCTCAGAGGCTGAACTGAGCTCTTTACCATGCTCTGACCGGAAGAAGCAGATAAAGTCCCTAGTCTCCTCCCATAGGTTACATTAAGTGGTTAAGAAGTTTGCCCCTAGTCCCCTCCAAAAGCCTCTGTCCCAGTTTGGTCTGTCACAGAGGGTAACCTTCAACTAGCCTGGCTAAACTGTTATCTTTTTTAGTTGCGATCCGGATGTTTCCAGATAAGTCACTAACTAAGGGTTGGGCACTACTGTCTTCCACAACAGGCAGCCATGTGTTTATATAGTAGCTTCCACATGTACTCTTTTAGCTAGATTCAGGTAGAGTTAGGCCGGCGCATCAGTAGATACGCCGACCTAACTCAGAATCTGCGCCGACCTGTGTTTAAGTGTATTCTCAAACAGAGATACGCTTAAACATATCTTAGGTTGCAATATTGAGGCTGGCCGCTAGGTGGCGCTTCCATTGCGGTCGGCGTAGAATATGTAAATGAGTAGATACGCCTATTCACGAACGTACGCCCGGCCGACGCAGTACATTTACGCCGTTTACGTAAGAGATAGGCCGCCTACAGTTAAAGCTGCCCCCTAGGTGGCATAGCCAATGTTATATTATGGCCGCCGTTCCCGCTTCGAAATTCAAAAATTTTACGTCGTTTGCGTAAGTCGTCCGTAAATAGGGATTTACGTAGTTTACGTCCACGTCGAAATCAATAGGCCCGTGCGGTGGACTTAGCCGCAGTGCACACTGGGAATTGTAGGCACCCGGCGCATGCACAGTTCGGACAAAACGTCAATCACGCCGGGTCAAGCCTCATTACCATAAAACACGCCCCCTCAGACGAATGTGAATTAGGTGCCCTTATGCCCGCCTGCTTTAGGCTACGCCGCCGTAACTTAGCAGGCAAGTACTTTGAGAATAAAGTACTTGCCTCGCTAACTTACGGCGACGTAGCCTAAACACGCTAAGCTACGCCGCCGCAAAGTTGCGGCCATCTCTCTGAATCTACCTATTTAACATTGTTGGACAAATTGAATCTGAATACCTCTGTGTTGCTTGCTTCTATACTTTGTACTTGTTAATTTTTCGCGCAAAAATCTGAAGAAAATAAGATTAAACAAAAAATATATATGTGCTAAAACAAAGTGTTATGATGTGCAGGTGTGACTAGGGTCTTATAAAAACTGGAGCAGCTGCTTATGGCAACCAACCAGCTTGTATCTTCAAGTGTTCCAGATTCTAACTGTTCCAGTTTTGATAAAAATACCCATTTCAAGTCTGGTCTGAACCTTACATTAGAGATGAGCCAACCGTTCATCCCCAGACCCTCACAACCACCGGGCCGGGATTGTGGAGAAAAGACCCCCTGTCCCCATCAACATGGCCCCCAGCCAGAGCACCCCTATGTTAAGAGCATGTGGTTTGGTATGATTCAGGATGGGGATGCACGCACATCCTTGGTCATTAATCAAAGGCACATTATAGCAATGCATTATGTGAAGTGGTATTGCCGTAAAATTCTAGGAAATATAACGAAGGAACACAGCTCTGAATAAACGCAGCCTCTCATATCTTGGTACAGTTTGTAACCACGTTTATTTCATTGCAGCAGGAGAGAATAATTTGCTGAGTGATTGGAGGTCACAGGTGTATGATTCATCTGTGGCTCTCATACAGCTCGAGTTTTATCAATATAATTACTGAAGCTTGAAGAGTTTTGATGACACACGTGGAACCATTAAACCTCTTATCCTGCTATTATTTGTAATATGACCTTATACAAATAAAACTAGAGGAACCGTCCAGAGGTTTTCTCTGTGGACTTTTGTTTTCTGCACCTCAACATTATCAGTGATTGATGAAGGGCAAGTCCATTTATTGCATTAGAAGGTCCATCTATAGGAGAGACACTGGTCACCAGGTGGTTTTTGAAGAAAAGGCTGGGAGGCCACATAGTGAACTGGAAAGGTTTATTGTTTGAGGAAGAAATGGACTTTTTAGGCACCAATAGTTGACACAGAATAGGTTTTATTATTGATGCAATCCCAAAAACATGGGTGATTGGACCAACATTACAGTACATATGGTAAAAAATACATTAAAAACATAGATCGTCACAGAATAGTTCTGTAATAATAAAACAACTCAGATAAAGATTACTAGAACCAATAGAGGTCCACCGCAGGCATCGACATAGGTTGATAGCCGACATAGTAGTTGATAGACGTTGCAACGGAATGACCCGTGACACCCAAAGACTTTGTGAGGATGGAGGATACTCCTGTGTCAGCGTCACTGATAACTCTTGGTTCTGAGTCCACTCTGTGCCCTTTGGGCATGGAGTGGCAAGTAAATCATAATTCATGTATTACATGAGATTTGACATCACGGATAGTTCGTATTGCAGGATTTTGAGATACTGCAAGATGTTGGATTGTTTTGGCGTGGATAGTGATTTACAGTATATTCCTTAAATGCCTGCAAAGAATATTCTATGACTCATTTCTAGTGACATGCTAATTGAATCAGGGCTTGGAAGACATTCCATTGTCCTTGTGTAAAGGTGTTGTAACGGACAGGTGTTAATCCCAGGTCTGCTCCCAGACCTATAATTATGCATACTAAAAACTGTTTATGTGTGATAACACTGTCTACAACCTATTAATGCTCAGAGGTGTCAAGCTGTATGCAGAGACGAAACGTCTGCCTAGGAGACGGAGTGGGTGAAGGTGTTTTGTTGTTGATTAAGGAATGTTAAGTAATTAGCCTTAGTGTGTGATTAGGGGGGTGGAGATCTCATTGTCCCTTTGAATACTGTCACATGGTTGTACTGTATATAAAGCTGAGAAGAAACCATTAAAGATTCATTACATTTGGAACAAGTACAGAGCTGGGTGTCTCATCTTGATTCTGGGAAAATGGGATGCCTGCTGGTCTGTCTGTGTGTCAGATGAGCTGTTGTCGTGGATGGAAGGTCGTAAACAGGGGTGACCGTTACAGACGTATTTTATGCATGAGCTCTACATGTTTCGCAATTGAATGCTTCTTCAGGAGCTATAGGTTTTCATCCACGGTGATAGATAAGAATAGATTTAAAATCCGGTAGAACAAACTGGATCAGGAGGTAGGAAGTCCAGAATTCAAAAACGGTTTAGGTGTAGGAAGGGATGGTAGATGAATCCAGATCTATACACCGCAGCAGTTAGTAGACTGGTCAGTTTTGTGAATTAATACGATAATACGAGTACAACCTGCATATGCAGGAATGAAGGGGACTAATCCCATAAGAGTAAGGAAAATACAATCCTTACAGATGAGAGACCAAGATGTCTAGGAGGCTGCAGTGGAGTAGAAGGGTATCAAGCCCGGGCCGTTGTGCTGTTAACCACGCCGTTAACGTTGGAAAGGCAGCCACATAGTGAACTGAACCAGAGTACCAGGGTTTAGGTAAGTAAGTAACTAGTCATCACCAAGGCTTTTTTTTTGGGGGGGGGGGAATGCGGTAGTATGCAGTTTTGGCATCTCTAGCATTGAATGTTCCGTATGTACTGTCATTGTCAATGTGCACTTGGGCATGACGGAGGGGGGTCTATTGTTGCTGGTGTACAGGACACCAGGAATGTGTCCTGGACAGCAAGTATTTGAGTCGTGGCCTCTTTAAGGGGGACAATTTTGGAGACATTGCTAGACACTCGGGTTCTCACCCATGTGGGGTGAAGGGTTTTAAGGGAAAGTTTGGCAAGAGAGAGGACTGATTGATAAGTCTGTATTAGGGACCCGTAATTTCAGAGGTTAAAAGAGTTTTGGGTGGGAAGAACCTCCAATCCCTGTTTTCCAGGACTCTGATTAGGGGTGAGTTCCGGCATGTTTGCACAGTCCACGTGCAGAGCCCGTCAGGAAGTCTGCACGGCGCTGCGCTAATCACAGGCAGGGAGACATTGTCCCGATGCTCGGCTGCAGAGATCGGGAAATGACTCCCTGCCTGTGGTTAGCACAGCACCGTGCAGACTTCCTGGCCGACTTTGGACTGTGCGAACACGTCAGAGCTCATCCCTAACTCTGATTTCCAAGGGGGTTTAGCCTCAGTAAATGGAGTCTTGAAAGGCAACATAAAGGGATCTGCACCTGTGTCAATGAGACAATATGGAATAGCTCACAAGCTGTAAGCAAGGGAACTGAGACACTTGGAAATGAACCCCTGTGGCCTGGCCAGCACCCTGATACACAGAAGAACCCTACCCCAGTGTGGGAGATCAAGAATTTGGCAGTGAGCCGGTTGCATGTCAGTTGTTTCACTGAAACTGTTTGCCTTTGGAAGCTATTTATGTTACCTGTGTAGCGCCCTGCTCCTGTTAAACAGGCGCTGCTGTAAATATAGAGGGGGTTGGAGTCGTTATTTGGCTCAGACAAGTGTAATTATGGGCAATTTAGCCTCTGTTCCAGCCATGGCTGTGCTGGGAGTAACCACCATTGTTCGCCTGGGGGTGTTATTACCGTCCCAGGCCAAGGGTGGCAGCAGAAAAGTCAGGGTGTATTGGGTGTCCCCCTCGGTAGCGAATCAGTGGGAGTGATCGCCCCGCTGTGCATGCTGGAAGGGGTACTTAAGGGACAGACGCCATTGGCAGGGGTCGGTCTGTCATTCCAATGCGCCTCGCTGCCCACCTGGCCTGGGGTGCATGTTCCTGAATCCCGACTCCGGGACCACGTTGGTCCAGGGTTGCAGCTTTGCTTGGTAGGCCCAGTAGTCAGATTAGGTCTGCATTTGAAAGGTGATCCTGTGCTGTCTGTCCTGCGGGAGGAAGCCACTTGATGAAGGAAGCCAGGGGAGGACCTATCCTGGAGAGGACCATGCAAGAGGCTGGTATCTTGGGAGAAGGCCTGGAAACTTCATCGAAGGATGCACCGTACACTGAGAGGCTCAATGGTGGTCGTCTGTCATATCTAATTTCTACAGAAGTGAATCTGGAGAGATCCGGGTGCTGAATCCTGTGTCAGGGGATTCTGGACCAAAAGTGTCTCCTCATAAAGGAAGGTCTGTGGCAGAGACTGTACTTTATTCCGTGCGCCATTCGGGCTGCTAGGCCAGTGAGAGGGACCTATCCGGGTGAGCAATTCCCACTCTGGCTAGAGTGGCAACGAGAACTGTTTGCTGGAAGCAGGAGTGTTTCTTTCCTATTTGTGATTATACACCTGAACCTACCTATTTACCTTTCCACCCCTCCAACTTCTTTTCTACTAAGTTCTACAAATAAATCCTAGAAAACGAAGAATATCGTGTGGACATTGGAATTCTTCAAACTCTCTTTACCACCCTGGACAGCGAGAAGATAGAAGTAACGTGCCACCCAAAATACTCAGCAGCTCATTCGGGGGTTAGTACTACACCTGTTTTGGAGAAATTAACAAAAAACTGTTTGCTTTTGCAAATGGCTGCTGGTAATCTTGGGCCCCCATAGGACACTGGGGAGGGTGTATTGCTGCTGCGAAGGACCCTTCTGGGGAGAGGGGGCTATTGTTGCTGGCTGCTTTGAGGGTCTATTGATACGTGTGTATAAGACTTGGGGGCAGCCATGTACCAGTAGGCCTGCTTGCCTTATAGGAAAGGGGGCTGCTATAGGTGAAGAACACAACAGCCAGCTGTAAATGCCTAAACACCAATGTTAAAGCGGTGGTTCACCCTGAAAAACAAGTTTCTAACATGCCATTCAGCATACTAGCGCGAGCTACAGTATGCCTTTATATTTTTTTTGGCGCAGTACTCAGTTTAATTGCGTAGTAAAGTTTCAGACTCCCCGCGGGGAATGGGCGTTCCTATGCAGAGGGAACGTGATTGACAGCCGGCTATGGCGCGTCACGCTTCCCGAGAAGAGCCGGAGTAGGACTTGGCTGTTCACGGCACTATACGGCGCCTGCACACAGACATCGGAGCTGACTGCTCAGGCGCCGTGAAGAGCAAAGTTTTTTTTAGGGTGAACCCCCGCTTTAAGGGTTGACATGACAGAAATGAGAAGCAGCCTGAAATGAGGTTTCAAATTAGCTGGGCCTGGGCTATTGGAGTTTACAGGTCACATGACCTAATGGGGTTTGTAAATGGATGGAAAGTGTTGCTGGAGTGCTACTTACTATCACAGCGGCAATGTGGAACACAGTATGCATGTTACAGATAACGCATACAATGAGTATTGAAAGTGGAGGTGTCAGGGCCAAAGCGCTGTACTTCCTCCTTTAACACACCAGCGTAGTAGATTGGCTTCCCGGCGGCTAACTGGGCACTTTAGGCGTGTGCGCATACGCATGTGACCTCTCGGGGCCAATCACCAGCGTGACCGCCCTATTTAAACCAGCTCCTGTCAGTAGACAGGTTGCTGGTTTATCGTCAGCTACTTCCTGAACCTGTGTCTCTGGAAACCATTTCCTGTTGGAATTCCGTTCGACTCACCTCTCACCTGGAACCTGACTTTGGATTGCTTCACCACTCTATTGAACTCTTCTGACCCCGACCTCGGCTTGTGACCTGGACTCTGTTGTTGTTTCTCCTGCCCTTGAACCTCTTGGCTTGTGACCCGGATCTGCTGTCTTCTCTGCTCCCCGAACCTTGGCTTGCACCCCGGACTTTCCAGTTTGTTTCTTGGACACTTTCAGTACCGGTTATCCGGCTTCAGTATCGTTTGTTCCTGTTTCCGTCTGCAGTCACCCAGAAGCACCTGTCATCTACAACCGTCACCGGTCAACGCTTCTCCACTGGCACCGGTACCGCCTCGTGCTTCCGCCACCTGTTCCAAAACTCAGTGGGCGGGCGCGCTTGGTCGTAAAGGTGAACCACCCTCGGCAGTTCGGTCTCGGTGAGTACTTGATTCCTGATAGTATAAACCAGCCGAAAACAAAAAATGTCCGAGACCGACAGGGTGCGTTCACCTTTCGAGACACTTTGCCAGCAGGTGTCCACGCTTACCGAGGCGGTGCAGAAACTTCAGGAGGGATATGTCCAAGTCGATGGCCGTCTACAACAGTTAACTGGGTCTCCTGGGGTAGCACCCCCACCTGCTGCATCTGCTGTCGGGACTTCCTCATCACAGTCCATTCCCAGTTCAGCTGTCGGATTGATCCACCCGGAACCTCGGGTCCCTCCTCCGGAGCGTTTTTCTGGCGAACGCCGAAAATACCGGGCGTTCAAAAACGCATGTACTTTATACTTAGACCTCCAGCCTAGAACTTTTTTCTCAGAGGCCGTGAAAGTTGGATTTGTTATTTCCCACCCAGCTGGACCGACGTTTACGAGAACGACGCACTGAGCGCTTCCAGACTTCACGCCCTGCTTGGGTTCCACCCAGGGTAGTTCCAGCTGCATCCCCTCCTGTGGCTCCTCAATACGGCAGTCTTCCAGACCCGGAACCCATGCAACTCGGACTGGTTCGAACCCCTCTCACCAGTGAGGAAAGACTGCGTAGACGCCAGAATAACTTGTGTCTGTATTGCGGTGCCACCGGTCATTTTCTTCGCACCTGCCCCATAAGACCGAGTAAGTTCCCGATTCAACCCGTTTTCAACCTTCATGTCTCAAATAGTTCTCAAACTCATCTTGTACTCTTCGTCTCTTTACAGCTACCGGAAAAGACCATCCGCCTCCCGGCCATCCTTGATTCAGGTGCATGCAGTAATTTTCTGGACTCCAATTTAGCCCTTAAACTCCACATACCCCTTCGCAATAAGGATCAACGCCTGCAAATACATTTGGCCGATGGCTCTCTTCCTAAATCGGGACTAGTCTCACAGGAAACTGTGCCTCTTCTAGCCATTACCGATTCAGGTCATCAGGAATTTCTACGACTAGATCTCATTCCTTCACCGCTTTTTCCTATTATTTTAGGACTCCCCTGGTTGCAAACACATCAACCTTGCATCGATTGGCTGAAGAAAGAGGTCAACTTTACATCTTCCTTTTGTGCCCAAAACTGCTGCGCACCCACGGTAGCCACCTGTTCAACTGTGGTAACCTCACCTGAACTTCCACCTCACGTCCCCTCTGTTTACCATGAATTTAAAGATGTTTTTGATAAACAGCAGGCTGACTCTCTCCCTCTCCATCGGCCTTATGATTGCCCGATTGATCTCTTACCTGGCTCTGAAATACCTTTTGGCCGCATCTTCCCGTTATCTGAAACCGAGCTTGCGGCTCTTAAGGAATACATCGACGAAAACTTACAAAAGAACTTTATCCGACCTTCTTCTTCTCCAGCGGGGGCAGGTATCTTTTTCGTTCAAAAGAAAGACGGCTCATTACGACCCTGTATCGACTACAGAGAACTTAACCGGATCACCATCAAAAATAGGTACCCGTTGCCTCTCATACCAGAGCTTTTTCAGAGATTTCGAGATGCCCAGGTGTTTTCCAAATTGGATCTGAGGGGTGCCTACAATCTTGTTAGAATCCGAGTCGGGGATGAATGGAAGACCGCCTTCAGGTCACGGTTCGGTCATTTTGAATATCTCGTCATGCCATTCGGGCTCTGCAATGCCCCGGCCACCTTTCAACATCTGGTCAATGATATCTTTCGTGAGTATTTGGACGATTTTTTAGTTGTATACCTGGACGACATCCTCATTTTTTCCCCTTCTCTTGAGCTTCATAGGCACCACGTCAAGAAAGTTCTTACTATCCTCAGGAAACACAAATTATTTTTGAAAGCCGAAAAATGCGAATTTGAAAGAACGACGATACAGTTTCTAGGTTTTGTCATCTCCACCGGCGGGGTCATCATGGATCCCCAGAAGATCAAAGCCATCTTAGACTGGCCGACACCAGTGGATAAGAAGGCAGTGCAGCGGTTTATTGGCTTCGCCAATTTCTACCGGCGATTTATCGTCGGGTTTTCTGCCATCGTGATTCCTATCACCAAACTTACCCACCAAGGCAGCCATTTTCACTGGTCGCAGGAGGCTCAGGAAGCTTTTGAGAAACTAAAAAAGATTTTTTCTTCAGCACCTGTCTTACGGCACCCTGATCCAAAGTTGCCCTTTACTTTGGAAGTGGATGCCTCTGAGACAGCCCTAGGAGCCATTCTTTCACAAAGGCAAGGGTTAAAGTCCCTACTCCATCCCGTGGCCTTTGCCTCCAGGAAACTAACAACTCCAGAGAAGAATTATGACGTAGGGGACAGAGAACTCCTCGCTATCAAATTTGCCCTCGAGGAGTGGAGGTACTTGTTAGAAGGAGCAATTCACCCGATTATAATTTTTACGGACCATAAAAATCTCGAGTACTTGCGCTCCGCAAAACGTTTGAGACCTAGACAAGCTCGATGGGCTCTTTTTTTTTTACGATTTAATTTCCATATTACTTATAGGCCTGGTTCGAAAAATGGAAAGGCGGACGCACTTTCCAGGATGTTCCCAGAGACTCCTTGCACAGCGGAACCAAGTACCATCCTGCCTTCCCGGAATTTTCTCTTGGTTTCTGAAACTGATCTGTTAAATTCCATCAAAATTGCATCCAGACAAATCTCGGACCCAGTATCATTGTCACTAAAGGAGCGCGATGGCTTATTTTGGCTTCAAGACAGGATCTACGTTCCCACCGAGATCAGGCAATCAGTTCTGAGCACCTTCCACGACCGTAAGTTAGCCGGTCATTTTGGGGCAAGGAAGACCTCTGAACTACTTTCCCGTTATTTTTGGTGGCCAAAATGGAAACAAGACTGTAAAACTTACATTTCTTCATGTGCAATCTGTCAACGCAACAAGGGTCCTAAAACCAAGACCTGGGGGTTACTTAAGCCTCTGCCAGTTCCAGAACGTCCGTGGGCTGATATTGCTCTAGATTTCATTGTAGATTTACCTCCATCGGAGGGCTTCACGACAATCCTGGTAGTCGTGGATCGCCTGTCTAAAATGGCACATTTTCTACCCATGGTTGGAACCCCTTCTGCTGCCGAAACGGCGAAAATTTTCTTCAAAGAAATCGTTAGGCTTCATGGGGTCCCCAAAACCATTGTCTCAGACAGAGGGGTCCAATTTACCTCTAAATTTTGGAGAGAGCTTTTCAGATCCCTGGAAGTCAAAACATGTTTGTCATCGGCCTACCACCCGCAAAGCAACGGGCAAACGGAAAGGACGAACCAAACTCTTGAACAATACCTCAGATGTTTTTGTTCTGCCTCCCAAGATGATTGGTCATCTCTATTGCCCACCGCGGAGTTTGCCTACAATAATTCTGTTCACACTACCACCAACCAAACACCCTTTTGGGCTAATTGCGGTTTTCACCCGGCCTTCCTGCCAGACCCTCTCCCGGAGATACCTGTCCCAGCTGCCCAGGAACGTATAACCACCTTACAGTCTAACTTTCGGAAACTCAGGGATGTAATGCAGCAAGCCCAAGAGGATTATAAGAAATTCTATGATAAGGGAAGGAAGGACTGTCCCTCTTTTGAAATTGGGGAAGAGGTCTGGCTCTCCGCGGCTAATTTGAAGTTGCCAGTTCCTGCCCGGAAGCTAGGTCCGAGATTCATTGGCCCGTTTAGAATCAAACGCAAGATCAACGAAGTAGCTTTTGAACTTTCATTACCCAACTCTTATAGAATCCACCCGGTTTTTCATGCCTCCCTCCTAAAACCTACCATCCCCGACCCTTTTCAGGGAAGAGCAGCTCTTCCTGCACCACCAGTGGAGATTGATGGAGAAGAGGAGTTTGAGGTCGAGGCCATTTTGAGCTGTAGAAAAAAGGGGAGACAACTCCAATACCTGATCAAATGGAGGGGCTACCCTCCAGAAGACAACTCATGGGAACCTTCAAGAAATGTGCATGCCCCTCGGCTAATTCGTGTTTTTCACCAGGAGCATCCGGAGTTGATGGCCAGTTTAGGCGTCCGGAGTCCGCCCCTTGGGGGGGGGCACTGTCAGGGCCAAAGCGCTGTACTTCCTCCTTTAACACACCAGCGTAGTAGATTGGCTTCCCGGCGGCTAACTGGGCACTTTAGGCGTGTGCGCATACGCATGTGACCTCTCGGGGCCAATCACCAGCGTGACCGCCCTATTTAAACCAGCTCCTGTCAGTAGACAGGTTGCTGGTTTATCGTCAGCTACTTCCTGAACCTGTGTCTCTGGAAACCATTTCCTGTTGGAATTCCGTTCGACTCACCTCTCACCTGGAACCTGACTTTGGATTGCTTCACCACTCTATTGAACTCTTCTGACCCCGACCTCGGCTTGTGACCTGGACTCTGTTGTTGTTTCTCCTGCCCTTGAACCTCTTGGCTTGTGACCCGGATCTGCTGTCTTCTCTGCTCCCCGAACCTTGGCTTGCACCCCGGACTTTCCAGTTTGTTTCTTGGACTCTTTCAGTACCGGTTATCCGGCTTCAGTATCGTTTGTTCCTGTTTCCGTCTGCAGTCACCCAGAAGCACCTGTCATCTACAACCGTCACCGGTCAACGCTTCTCCACTGGCACCGGTACCGCCTCGTGCTTCCGCCACCTGTTCCAAAACTCAGTGGGCGGGCGCGCTTGGTCGTAAAGGTGAACCACCCTCGGCAGTTCGGTCTCGGTGAGTACTTGATTCCTGATAGGAGGTTTTGCATCAAGAAAATGTTAATGAAGAAAAAGTTTGAAGTTGCACCTGTTTGAAGGCTGACATTTGAAAAATTGAATCACAACCATTAAAAAAATAACCTGTGGTAAAACACAAAATGCCAAAAGGCTACAACCTTGTGGAACCTTGAATTACGAGCATAATCCGTTCCAGGAGAATGCTCGTAATCCAAAGTACTCGCATATCAAAGCGAGTTTTCCCATAGAAGTCAATGGAAAACGAAAATAATTTGTTCCGCATTGCCTTCAATGGGATGCAATACCGTATGCGGCCAGAGGCGGGGGCGCCGGAGAGCCTCGGAAACGGCCGGAAAGGCCCGAGGACAGTTCGACTGACCTTGGAAAGACTCCGTTTAGGAGCCTTTCCGAGGTTTGCAAGCCGATCATCGCCGTTCGGCTCGCGCGCCCCCCCACCTCAGGCCAAATGCAGTACTGCAGGCCCCATTAGCTTGAATTCTGCTCGTTTTGCGAGACAACACTCGTAAACCGTGTCAGAATTCTTTTAAAAAAGTTGCTAGTCTTTCAAAAAGCTTGTTAACTGAGTTACTCGTAACCGAGGTTCCACTGTATACTGTATCTGTGACTCAGGGCCCAGGACAAGGGGTGGATAGGAGCGGAAGCTGCCCTGAGCACTGTGGTATCATGTGAGGTGCGGGGGCACCACAAGGAGGTCAGGGGAAGCGATTAGTGTAGAGAGGGGGAATTTGTGGGGCGGTAGGAGATGAGAATTGTAGGAGGGGAAATTTGGGGAGGTGTGCTAGGATTGGTGATTGGGGGGGGGGTTGTGTTCAGAGGAGAGATGGGAAAGAATATTTGTAGGGGGGATTTGTGCTAGAAAAGGTAACATAGTAGGGAGGTTGGGAATTTGTGCTAGGAGAGAAATATTTTTTGGGGAGGATTATTTGTGATAGGAGGGGAATTTTTTTTTTGGGGGGGGCGGGATTTGTGCTAGGATGAAGGCTTAGAGAAGGGGAGTTTGTGCTGGGAACGGGGGATTTGGAGTGGGGGGATTTGTGCTCGGAGGGGAAATTTGCGGGGTAGAGGATTTGTGATCAAAAAATAGGTGCAGGAACTGCCCCCTTCTGAGTTACCCTTCTTTTCTGCTCCCTACCCACCCCTGAGTATTGTCCCTTGGTTCCACCTCCCAGTGCCAACTCTTTTAGAGAATACAGGACCAAGTATCATCTTCTACTAATAAGTGATTTGCACTGAATTTGTTAATGATAACAAGGAAGACAGTAAAATAGATCCTCTGCAGTAAGCAACAATAGACCCCACCCCAGAAACAAAAGACCCCCCAGCAACAATAGACCTCACCCCACACAACAATAGACCCCCCCCCCCCGCAGCAGAATACAACCCCAGCAACAATAGACCTCCAGCTGCCAGCATCAATAAACCCTCCAGGAGCCAGCAACAATAGACCTCTCCCTCAACAGTAGATCCCTCCCAGCAACAATTGACCCCCCCCAGCAAAATAACACCCCAATCAGCAACAATAAACCTCCATACAAAAAAAGATTCCCCAGCATCAATAGACACCTCCAGCAAACCCTAGTACTCCTTGATATTACATACATTAATTGCCGTTGGTGCCGGAACTGCGTTTCCCCGCGTTCCCCTGAAAAAAAGCCCTGGGAAGGGGGAATTTTGTTTGGGGGGGGCTGTGCTCAGAGGGGAAATTTGAGGGGTAGAGGATTTTTGCTTGGAAGGGTGAGTTTTTTTGAGGGAGGGGGCATATGCAGAATAAGAGTATTTGAGCTGGAGGGAATGGGGGGGGAATATTTGTGCTGGGAGGGGTGATTACATCAAAGGGGTGGATTTGTACAGGCCTGAGGGGGAATTTATGCTTAGGGGCTAATGCTTACTGCAGATTAGTGCTCCCCTTTTTTGGGAGGGGGGGTTTACTGACACATAATGCTTGTACATCGTGGGGGGGTGGCTCAATTTTGCATGATTGCCCTGGGCTCTTGATGACCTTGAGTCAGCTCTGGGACCTCGTTTACCTATTTTTTTCCATAGTTTTTAGAGTAATCAAATGTATTTAACGTATTAATTGTTCCGGACTGCTTATAATAAAACCCTTTTTATCTACATCAAAAGCCCTCTGTGCTTGGAATTCTCCTCACATTCCAATCAAGCATCTCTTGTGCTTAGTGCAATTATTGGCTTTAATGTATTATCAAAGCATACCGCTGTGTGCAGCCCACACGCTGCCCAATCTTCATTTGCATGATGATGATGAAGCCATTCTATGGTACATATACTGTCTAGTAATCAGATGGCCTCTTACTAATAGCGATACATCCACAAAAAAAAAAAAAGTTCTGAAATGCAAGTTCAGGATGAAAGGCACACTATTAAATTGACACTGCAATAGGATTTTTTGGTGGTCATGTATGATATGGTAGTAAATATGCCTTACATAGTTAGTCAGGTTGAAAAAAGACACAAGTCCATCTAGTTCAACCAAAAAATAAACAAACAAATAAAATAAAAAATATCATACAATCCTATACACCCAATTCTATACCCACAGTTGATCCAGAGGAAGGCAAAAAAGAAAACAGCAAAACGTGATCCAATTTGCTACAGCAGGGGAAAAAAATCCTTCCTGATCCCCTGAGCAGGGCCGGACTGGCCTACCGGGATACCGGGAAAATTCCCTGTAGGCCGCCTGCACTCAGTGCCCTGGGGCCGCCTTTGCCTGGCTGTCAGTTAAAAGAGCAGCGGGGGGGGGGGGCCGCGGCCGTCATCGCCACCGCACTTTCCAACTATGCAATGCCTTCAGGGCTGGACTGGCCGCCTGTACTCAGTGCCCTGGGGCCGCTTTTGCCTGGCTGTCGGTAAAAAAAAGCAGCGGCAGGCTGCAGCCGCGTCCGTCATTGCCGCCGCACTTTCCAGCTATGCAATGCCTTGCCTTATAATCTGATCCGGCACCTGCTTTTTTTTATTTCCCCTTCCATCGGCCTGTGCGGCGCCAGCACCGCCTACTAGTCTCAGTCTGCAGAATCACGAGTGAGGGCATAGGAGAATTGAACGGCGTCGACCGCCCTTGGAGCAGAACAATTAAGGTGAACATATTGAAATCTGTATAATGAATCTCTCTCTCTCTCACCATTGCACGGTGCATGCACCCCCCCCCCTCCTCTGTCACCTTTGCTTGCTGCCCCTAAAAATTGTAATCTGTATAATAATCTCTCTCTCTCATTGCACTGGTGGGCTGTATTTGGTGGGCTGCATTTAGTGGGCTTTGCACAGGTGGGCATTGCACTGGTGGGCTGCATTTGGTGGGAATTGCATTGGTGGGCACTGCACAGGTGGGCTGCATTTGGTGGGCATTGCACTGGTAGGCTGCATTTGGTGGGCATTGCACTGGTGTGCACTGTACAGGTGGACTGCATTTGGTGGGAATTGCACTGGTGGTCTGCATTTGGTGGGCACTGCTCATGTGGGCTGCATTTGGTGGACTTTGCGCTGGTGGGCTGCATTTGGTTGGCATTGCACAGGTGGGCTGCATCTGGTGGGCACTGCACAGGTGGGCTGCTTTTGGTGGGCACTGATAAGCTGCATTTGATGGGCACTGGTGAGGCTTCATTTTATGGGCACTGGTGAGGCTGCATTGATCTCTTGCATCTCAGAGGAAGTCCGCATCAGTGCCGCCAAGCCAGTCTGAGGGGGGGGGGGTCAGTGATGTAAGGGGGGAGTGAATACAGTAATGTAAGGGGGCTCTAATATAAAGGATCCCCCCCTTAAAAGTGGTCTCTGGTCACCAGAGCCGCCGCCCCCCCTCACATTCACAGACTCTGCGGTCCCCCTTGATGATTGCTACACTTTTAACACTTTTAACTGGAATTTTCTCTTATATATCCCTAGCCCTATGTGCTTTCATATCTGTCTTATCTATTTATAATACACTCTTCAAATGAATGTGCTTTAAAATGTATGGTTTTCCCTTTTTATGAACAAGAAAATAATGACGTTATGCTGTTGGGCTGGTATAATAATGTTATGGGGCTGGTATACATTTTTTTCCAGGGCTGGTTTCTTATTCCCAGTCCGGCCCTGTATGTAACAGTAAAATCACATGTCCCAATGATCATTTGCACACATGTCCGTGATCTCCTGCGCACATCTGTACATGATCATTTGCGTACATATGTCCGTGATCACACAAACCAATTATACACTTAAAGGGTCACTAAAGGAATTTTTTTTTTTAGCTAAATAGCTTCCTTTACCTTACTGCAGTCCTGGTTTCATGTCCTCATTGTTCGTTTTTGCTTTTAATGTTGCTGTAAATCCTCTCTGTTCTGGACACTTCCTGGTTGCCTGTTTCCTGATGACCACAGTACTGGGAGATTTCTCACGGTGGTCACTAATGTGATTATTGTGTGTAAAACGAAACTGGATTGGTGCTGAGGAGTTTTAGACAAAGTATCACTGCTCTCTATTGGCTGACTGCCCTCTAGTGGCTCTCTGTACATCAGAGAACCAGGAAACAACAACAAAAACGAAACTACACTGCAGGCACATTATATGATTGTTTTTTATCTATTTTTTTAATCATTTTTAAAAGGAATCAGTTAACTATTATGTCTCTATGCCCTGTAAACAATCATTTCAGCTAAAAAAAAAAATTCCTTTAGTGACCCTTTAACGGGATTTTTTTTACCAAAAACTTGTAGCAGAATACATTTTGGCTTAAATTTATGACAAAATTAGATTTTATTGGATTTCTGCTGATCAGTGACTATCAGCTGTTTTTTACAGCTTTTTACTCACTGATCACCAGCCTAGTGTCACGCACAATGTAAAACACACACAGTAAACACACATGTCCCCCAAAACCCATTTCCACATACACACATGTCCCCACATAGTAAAAACACCTGGTCCCCACAAATGTAACCAGGGCCATAAAACTATTCCTTATTTTGTAAACGCTATAACTTTTGCACAAACCAATCAATAAAGCTTATTGCGATTATTTTTTTATTTTATTTTTTACCAAAAATATGTAGAAGAATACGTATCGGCCTAAACTGAGGAAAAAAATGTTTTTTATATATTTTTAGGGGATATTTATTATAGCAAAAAGTAAAAAATATTGCATTTATTTTTTTTAAATTGTAGCTCTATTTTTGTTTATAGCGCAAAAAAATAAAAACCGCAGAGGTGATCAAATACCACCAAAAGAAAGCTCTATTTGTGGGAAAAAAAGAACGTCAATTTTGTTTGGGAGCTATGTCGCAAGACCGTGCAATTGTCAGTTAAAGCGACGTAGTGCCGAATCGCAAAAAGGGACCTGGTCCTTTACCTGCATAATGGTCCGGGGCTTAAGTTGTTAAAGGAGCAGTGATTGTAATGATGCTTAAAGTAAAACAATAAAAACATCAATAACAATATAGTGCATGGGGGGGGTCCCCTTAGTCTGCCTGTAAAAAGGCACATATTTAACCTGTATAGAACCTGCTGCAGCAAAAATTACATTTCTAAAGTGAAAAAAAACTGTCAAATCACATTTAAATTGACTCACAATTGCACTTGCTGGCTATTTAAAAACAATAAAGAAAGAAATTGGTGTGGGCCCAGTCCATACCAGGCCCTTTGGATCTGGTATGGATTTTAAGGGGGCCCCCACACTGAGCATGCAGCCTGGCAGGCCAGGAAAGGGGGGAAAAGTGTCAAAAATAAATAAAAACAGTAGAGAGGTTTTTGACAATTCCTTTTTTTTTCTTTTTTTATGTCCCCCGATGTAGATAATCTGTCATCGCCGGATCCGAAAAAAAAAAAAAAGTTTTGCCGTCCATGAAGGCTGACTGCCTACTACAGGCTTCGCCATTTGACAGTCCTTATATAGGTAAGGGGCAGGGTCACCTGGCAATGTCACCTGATGGACCTGCCCCCTTGTGACATCACCGACCGATATATACAGGGATTTTTTCACAGAGAATAGGTCCAAGAACTCCACCATTTCGAGTCACTTCTTGTCCCTGCCCCCTACCAACTTCTGAGCATCATTCATTGATACCACCCCCTACCCACCTCCCAGTATTACCCATTTTAGAGACTACAACACCATGTAATATTTTATGGTGCTAAGTAATTTGTATGAATTTTGGTAATGATAACAAGAAAGGATGTAAAATGGATCTCTTGTAACCAATAATAACCCCCTCCCCTACCAGCAACAATAGATTGCTGACAGCCAGCCAGCATCAATAGACCCTCCCTCAACAGTAGATCCCTTTCAGAAATAATCCCCCCCCCCACCGTAAATATAGATTGCCCAGAAGCCAGCATCAATAGACCCTCCAGCACACCCCAGGCCCCAGGACCCCTTGTCATTACATACATTCAAAGCTGGAGGTGTCAAAACTGTGTTACCCCTGTGTTCCCACTGTTAAAATCTGTGTGTGCATGCGCGCTTGTGTATGTGTATATATATATATTGTGAGAGGAAGTCAGGTAAATCTGGGGGTGTTGTCACAGACGGGAGATACATTTCTGCCTTGTTTAGAAAATTCACCAATTACTATCAGGTGTCGGCTGCAGAAGTAGCCAGAAAGGTTTAAGGACGTTGGATAGCTTTAGCTGTTCAGAATGAGGAAATTAACGCCTCTATAAGTGGTCCAGAGGATTACTACTCAATGCTGCAGCCTGAGGCTTGTTGAGTTAAGGAGAGCAGTGAGCTAAGGAAGACTTCTGAAGGTGAAGTGGTTGTTGATATCTTTGCTGTGTGATAAGAAAATCAAAAAGACTATTGTTTTCTGCTGGAAGACCAGCAGTGTCTGCCCAGCAGTAGGCTGTGCCAGACTCCATAGGTAGGTTCCTGTGTGGTGAAGGTAGACGGCCCAAGTGGCCAGGGTTTATTTTATGTTTTGTTTTGTTTATGCTGTTTTGATGCTTGCACTTGTTTCCAGCAATATGGAAGAATAAACCATAACCCTTGTTTTTCAACCACCCATGGCTGCCTCTCTGTATAATTTAGTGTGTAGTGAACCCACTCAGGAGGTCACACACCCCTGCTACCGAGCTAACCCCTACAATAAATATATATATATATATATATGTGTGTGTGTGTGTGTGTGGGCTTACCTTGAGTGGAGTCCATTTTGCAGAGTTGTAAGCTCACCCTTGCAGGTACACACAGCGCTCCAGGGACTGCTCTACCTTCCAGGTCATCTCCTCAGCCAGGCTTCCCCACTATCAGCAACCACTGACTTCTTTGGAAATACAACCCAGACTGGAACAACCTTCAGATACCTACAGTACCGCAAGTATCCAGTAGATAATCATAATAGTGCTATTGTGACCTGGCTATAATATGCACATATTGAACTTTGCTTATTAACTCTTACCTTGTCTCCGTGAGACACACTTAAGCTGATAACTGAGTATTCTAAAGTTAAGTACTGTTGCTTCACTATACTGTCACTTGCCATGGACCGATATTGCCCTCAGAAATCAATTTCGTCTTGGGCTGTCTGAGTCTATGAAGGATGAACTCACCTGTGTTGAAATTCCTGCATCTTTAGAGGATCTCATGCATCTCTCTCTCTCTATTGATCGCCGTCTCAGAGAAAGGAAGGCTGAACGTGCCAATTCCTATCAACCTACATTTTTTAGGAGGTTCAGATCCCCCCCAAAGGAGGTAACTATGGAAGTTGGCACAATCAAAGGCCCATTATCCTCAGCTGAGAAACAAAGACGAAGAGCCCAGAACCTCTGTCTCTACTGTTCCGCTCCTGACCATATGGTGTCTACTAGCCCAATCCTAAAGAATAGGTCTGAAGGTAACAACATTAACATTAGTAAATTCAATGTAGCTAGTACTACAACTGGGTCTACCACTAATCACTATATCTTTCTCACCCTTACCTTACAGTGGGACCAAGATAGGACAACCATTGATGCGATGGTCGACACTGGTGCCCGTGGCAACTTTATTGATTTAGGTTTTGTTAATTCAAATGAAATCCCTTGTGTGTTAAAGCAAACTCCTTTGTCTGTCACTTTCATTGACGGCTCTAATTCCTCTTTTGGCCCAGTCCAATCTCTAACTGCACCACTGTTGGTTACTTGTGGTAATGCCCATACTGAGACCCTTGTATTTGACATCATTCCCTCACCTCTATTCCCAATAGTTTTAGGCTTACCCTGGTTGCACCTCCATCAACCAACTTTCCAATGGTCCAATACCTCACTTACTTTAGATTCTACATATTGTAAAGAAACTTGCTACCCCATCTATAACATACTTCTAACTACTGTGTACTGTGAGGGTCTTCCAACTTATTTACATGACTTCTCTGATGTCTTCAGCAAAACCAATGCAGAGATACTCCCACCTCATAGAATATATGATTGTCCTATTGATCTTATCCCAGATAGTCCTATTCCAACCGCTCGAATGTATCCATTATCTCAGCCTGAACTGGTTCATCTTAAGGACTATCTTGACGATAACCTAAGAAAGGGTTTCATTAGACCTTCCACTTCCCCAGCAAGTGCAGCCATGTTTTTCGTAAAAAAACAAAGACGGTTCACTCAGACCTATAATCGATTATCGATCATTGAACAACATCACGGTAAAAAATCGCTATCCCTTGCCTCTTATTCCAGAACTAATAGAACATCTCCAGACTTCCAAGATTTTTTACAAAATTAGACCTCAGAGGTGCTTACAACTTAATCAGGATTCGTCCAGGGGATGAGTGGAAAACTGCATTCAAGACTCGATATGGACTATTTGAGTATTTGGTAATGCCTTTCGGCTTATGTAATGCACCTGCAACTTTTCAACGTTTCATCAACGACATTTTTCGTGATTTATTAGACATTTGTGTTGTAATTTACCTCGACAACATTTTGTTTTTTTCTGACACTTTTGAGGAACACACTAAACATGTAAGATGGGTCTTGGGCAGACTCAGAACATATTGCTTATACGTCAAGCTTGAGAAATGTGTTTTCAGTCAGTCAAGTATTTCCTTTCTCGGGTATCAAATTACTCCTGAAGGAATCCAGATGGATCGTTCCAAAGTCGATTGCATTCTCTTTTGGCCAATTCCCCATTCAAGGAAGGCTTTGCAGCGCTTCCTTGGATTCTCAAACTATTACCGCAAGTTTATCAAAAACTTCTCAGAGATTGTCAAACCCCTGAATACTTTAACTAGCAAAAAGACACCTTTCAATTGGTCAAATGAAGCGCAAAAGTCTTTCGATTCACTCAAGCTTTCTTATACTACTGCTCCTATCCTCCAACTACCTAACCCCCTATTTCATTTCACTTTAGAAGTGGATGCATCTCACTTCGCCTTGGGTGCCGTACTTTCCCAATGTTCAAGCTTGTCTGAACCCCTACATCCAGTGGCCTTCTATTCCAGAACTCTAACCTCCGCAGCTAAGATCCAATTCAATCAAATTAAGTCAGAGCAGGAACATTACATAATAGCGGAACCTTTTTTCTAAAATGGATCCAGCGGAGCTTGCAAACCACTTAGTGGGACTATCACAGCGAGTGGACACTCTCACCACTAATATGAATGACCTCCGGTTAGAAAATGAGGTCCTCCGTAACCAAAATTTTGCCCAACCTAGGGAGCGACCTGAGCCCAAGGTCTGCCCCCCGGAACCTTTTTCAGGTGAGAGAAAAAATTTCCGTCAATTTATTAGTTCATGTCGTCTTATGTTTGAGTTACGCCCCCGGACCTACTACTCTGACAGAGTCAGAATTCTAACTTTGATATCATACCTTAAAGGAGAACCTAGAGTTTGGGCTGATGCCTATGTAGAAGAACACGGCGACCTTTTGGGTGCCTTTAACACCTTCATAGATGAGATGTCTCTCCTCTACGAGGACCCTAATAAACAACTTACAGCGGAAAATACCATCAGGAACCTTAAGCAAGGAAAAAGACCTGTAGAAGACTACATCTCAGAATTTAAGTGCTGGTGCCGAGAGACTTTGTTGGACCCCTGCCGTCACATGGGACCTGCTGGCATCACCCCTGGACCTGCTCTACCCGATCCACAGACACCTCTTGTGGGGACAAGTCCACCACCCTGCTTCTACCCACAGCGCTCCAGGGACTGCTCTACCTTCCAGGTCATCTCCTCAGCCAGGCTTCCCCACTATCAGCAACCACTGACTTCTTTGGAAATACAACCCAGGCTGGAACAACCTTCAGATACCTACAGTACCGCAAGTATCCAGTAGATAATCATAATAGTGCTATTGTGACCTGGCTATAATATTCACCTATTGAACTTTGCTTATTAACTCTTACCTTGTCTGGTTGAGACACACTTAAGCTGATAACTGAGTATTCTAAAGTTAAGTACTGTTGCTTCACTATACTGTCACTTGCCATAGACTGATATAGTACTCAAGCATTGACTCAATTCACAACCAAACTTTGCTATTAGCATATACTAAGAAGATTCAGTGTGCATATACTAAGAAGATACAGTCTATTGTTTTCATGTGCATATACAAAGCTTATGAACCAATAAGCTTCCTTGATTATATTGTTTCTCTAATAGAGGTTGTGATGAATTAAACCCTAAACTCTTTGACCATATAAAAGAGTGAAGTAGTGGTTTATACCTGAGAAACCTCCACAGCTGAGATCCAATTCAATCAAATTAAGTCAGAGCAGGAACATTACAGTGTGTGTGTGTGTGTGTGTGTATATATATATATATATATATATATATATATATATATATATATATATATATATATTAAACATTTTCTTTAAACATGTTGTCAACAAATCCTGTTTTAGGCTTGTTTGTCAGCAAGACATTGTTCATGATTAGCAGAGCAGATTCCTGAGACAACAGTTAATTCTAGGGCCTCGTACAGACGACCGGACAGTGCGCTGAAAACGGTCCGCCGGACCGTTTGCAGCGGACATGTCCGGCCGGAGATTTCTGTCTGATGGTTGTACACACCATCAGACAGAAATCCACGCGTACACGATCCGCGGTGACGTGGCCGCGCCGATGACGCGGCGACGTGCACGGCCCTGGAAGTTCAAAGCTTCCACGCATGCGTCGAATCACTTCGACGCATGCGAGGGATGGCGTGAGTCTGTACAGACGACCGAACATGTCCGACGGACAGGCTTCCAGCGGACATGTTTCTTAGCATGCTAAGAAACATTTGTCCACTGCAAAAGGTCGGCTGGACAAATGTCCGCTGGAAACCTGTCCGGTCGGCCGTACACACGACCGAACATGTCTGCTGAAACTGGTCTGCGGACCAGTTTCAGCAGACATTTTCGGTCGTGTGTACGAGGCCTAATGCAAAATGTAGTCATTTTGTTGTTTGCTGTCCAATAAACCCTCTTGCCATGGATTGATTATGATCACTTTGGTTCATTGTATTTGGAAACTAATTTTAGCTCTCTCTGTTATACATTCACTAAGAGGTTCATGGACACTTCCTTTAACCGCTGATGTCCTCATTTTCTTCCTGTTTGTGCTGCTTTATCACTGTTCTCAGTGTTCTTCATGGGATAACATGTTTGTAAGTACTGAAATGTTTGTCAGTACTGGATGGATGGGTAGAGGAAAGGAAGAATAGATGATAAATGGACAGATGGATGGATGATACATGTATGAAAACTGGATAGATTAAGGAATAGATGGTAGATGGATGGGTGGAAGTATGGATGATAACTGGATGGGTGGAGGGAAGAATAGATGGATGGATGATAACTTAATGGATGGAAGGTTGGATGGTATATGGATGGATGGAAGGTTGGCATGGATGGTATATGGATGGATGGAAGGTTGGCATGAATGGATGGAGGGAAGAATGGTTGATACATGGATGGATGGAAGATTTGATGATACAGGGAGGGAGGGAGGGAGGGAAGAATAAATTATAAATGTGTAATAGAGAGAAGAATGGATGAGTGGATGAAGAATAGATGGTGGATGGATTATAAATAGAAGGATGGATGGTAGAAAGAATGGATGATACATGGATGAAGACTGGATGTATGAATGGAAGTAGGAATGATAACTGTATAGATAGAAGAGTAGATGATAGTTACATAGTTAGTCAGGTTAAAAAAAGACACAAGTCCATCTAGTTCAACCGTAAAATTAAATAACGAATAATATCAAACAATTCCATATACACAAATATATGCCCACAGTTGATCCAGAGGAAGGTGAAAACCCCCAGCAGAACATTCTCCAATTTGCTGCAGCAGGGAAAAAAATTCCTTCCTGACTCCCAAGAGGCATTCGGATTTTCCCTGGATAAATTTTACCTATAAATGTTAGTAACCAGTTATACTGTATACATTTGTGATACTCGGAGGGAGGGAAGAGTAGATGGACAGGGCCGGATTAACAATGGGGCTGATGGAGCTGCAGCTCCAGGCCCCTTTCTCAAGATAGGCCCATTTGCCCAAAAAAAAAAAAAAAAAAATTTTTTTTTTTTTTTTTTTTTTTTTAAGATTTTTTTTTTCTAAGATCGAATTTGGGGGGTTGTAGCTCGATGACCAGAGGTCACAGAAACCCCACATTTGGGGGTAGGCATGGGAAGAGCTACCCCACAACTGGTTAAAATATGGGACGGCTATCATTTATGGTTCCGGAGATACGGGCCTGCTTGCACAGCCTGTCAGAAGCTACATTCAGAGCGGCCAATATAAATACAAGCTGACACACTACAGCAGACTGATAGGATCACAGTGCTTATAATAATTATTTGTATATTACTCATGGTAATTAACCCCTTGCCACCCAGGTCAATTCTGACACTTCTCTACTACATGTAAAAATCATCATTTGTTTTTTGCTAGAAAATTACTCTATGGTGGTCTTTGCACTTTTTATGTTGCAGGGTACAGAGCTGCACGATTCTGGCTAAAATGAGAATTGCAATTTTTTTGCTTAGAAGATAGATCACGATTCTCTCACGATTGTTGCGGCGTAACATCATCTTTCACATAAAAAAAAAAAAAAAAAAAATGGGCTAACTTCACTGTTTTGTTTTTATGGTTTTTATTATTCATTGAAGTGGGAAAATGCAGTGTGACATAAAATATTGCAGCAATAGCCATTGTATTCCCTAGAGTCTGTGCTAAAATATATATAATGTTTGGCGGTTCCAAGTAATTTTCTAGCAAATAATATTGCTTTCTAACTTAAGAAACAAGTGTTGGACTTTAAGTGGTTAAATTTAGTTACAATGTTAGTTAGTTACAATGTTTCATTTTGTTTACAAACTTCGCAGACTGCCCGGCTTTGTTCTTTACACACAGAAGTGTATCCCTTTGATCTAAGAAAGAAGTGTCAGTTACAATGTTTCCTGTTAAAAACTTGGCAGACTGCCCGGATATTTTCTTTTGACAGCTGAAAGTCTCTCCATTTGTTATATGAAAGAATCAGCAAATTCTGCATTGAAGATCGTCAGGGGGGTTGAATCGAGATCACGATTTTTTTAACGATTAATTGTGCAGCTCTAGCACGGTATTTGCGCAGCAATTTTTCAAACATGTTTTTTTGGAAAAAAATGTTTCATTCATTAAAAAAACAGTTAGTTAGTTAAGTTAGCACAATTTTTTTTGGTATCCTAAGCGATGCTTTACATTTTTTTAGGTTACATGTTTAGAGTTACAGAGGAGGTCTAGTACTAGAATTATTGTTCTCGCTCTAACGATTGTGGCGTATGTAACCTGTGTGTATCTGGCTCTGATACTACCAGTGCCTACCCAGCCACTGACTAGTATCTCTCCCCAGCCTGTCCCCACACACCCTCTCACCTGCTGACCTGTGGATGGGGGAATCACTCCTGCAGTGTTATTGTGTTCTGCCAGTGCGTACAATGATCAGTGTTGCTAACTTTAGCTGGCAGCACTGATTGTTTTAAGAAAAAAAAACAGGCTGGTTGTACTCAAGTTGATTAATAGATTGACTTGTGTAAAACCAGCTAGCCCATACATAGATTGACTATGGCTGGTCTCTGCATAATTGGCGTAATTTCAATCCATGTATGACCCGCTTAACCACTACTCAGTCCCTAAATATCCTTCCACTCCTGTACATAGTGCCCACTGTCATACTCTCCACACTTCTCTCCTATACATAGTACCCACTGTCATACTCTCCACACTTCTCTCCTATACATAGTACCCACTGTCATACCCTACACACTCCTCTCCTGTACATAGTGCCCACTGTCATACTCTCCACACTCCTCTCCTGTACATAGTGCCCACTGTCATACTCTCCACACTTCTCTCCTATACATAGTACCCACTGTCATACCCTACACACTCCTCTCCTGTACATAGTGCCCACTGTCATACCCTCCACACTCCTCTCCTATACATAGCGCCCACTGTCATACCCTTCACACTCCTCTCCTGTACATAGTGCCTGCTGTCATACACTTCTCTCCTGTACTTAGTGCCCACTGTCGCACCCTCCACACTCCTCTCCTGTACATACTGCTCACTGTCATACCCTCCACACTCCTCTCCTATACATAGTGCCCACTGTCATACCCTCCACACTCCTCTCCTATACATAGTGTTCACTGTCATACCCTCCACACTCCTCTCCTATACATAGAGCCCACTATCATACCATCTACATTCCTCTCCTGTACATACTGCCCACTGTCATACCCTCCACACTCCTCTCCTGTACATACTGCCCCATCGTACCCTCCACACTTCTCTCTGGTACGTACTACCCTCTGTCATACCCCCTCACTCTTCCTGTACATACTGCCCATTGTCATACCCTTCACACTCCTCTCCTGTACATAGTGCTTTTTTCCGTACCCTTTGTACTCCTCTCCTGTACATAGTGCCCACTGTTAGACCCTCCACATTCCTCTCCCTCACCTGCACATACTTCCCACTTATATACTGTCCATACTCCTCCCCTATGTCGCTTACCCACAAAAACAGTTCTTTAAAATTATACTGAATATCCTCAATGTTACCAGCTCTAGAATGGACACACTTTTGTTAGTTCAACTAAAGGAAATCTCAGTTCTCATATTTGTTCTGCCCCATTATTAGAACTCATTTAATTTTGTGATTACTACTATGATGTATAGAGGAACATCGGGGATCTCAGCTACTCTAAATATAGCACTTATATAAAAAAGTGGCCCTGAAAATATTTTTTAAATGTTGGCAACTGTGCACTTAGGCACTGCCCAAGGGCCACCGTCCACCGGGTCAGTAGGGGGCCCCATGAGAGGCTCCTGGGATCCTGTGATAATAAAGCGGTAGTAAACTTTCCTGACATTACTACTTTTTAGAGGCCCTGGGGTAGGTTATGCCACAACGTACAAGTATGCACAGCATATTAGCACATTAGTGTACACTTAAATTTTCAGACTGAGCCCTCCAGTGCTGCGATGAATCAGGCGGGGCCTGGACACTTCCATCTTCACCCGGTCTTCCTTCTGGGTTCTGTGCCTTTGGTCACTTGCCTTGGCTGGGCTGCGTTCATGTCATTCCCACGCATTTATTTATTATTTATTACACCCCATTCACACCTCCGCGACAAAACGCCCGACGCCGGCCGCTCGTGCCGCTGGAGGGGAGAATTCCCATTGCTGTACACCTGCGGCATGAAAAAAAGTCCCGGACCCTTTTTTTCAGGCGGCATTGGCGTTCGGCCATACAAAGCAATAGTCAGGATTTGTAAAAAAAAAGTTACACTATTCGCGGCAAAATACGCCGCGTACGCGGCGTTACTTGTCGCGGAGGTGTGAATGCAGCCTAAAAGGCCCCACCAAAATCCTCAGCACCAGGCCCATGATGTTCTTAATCTGGCCCTGTAGATGGATAGTCAAAAAGGATGGATGATAAATGGATGAATGGGCAGAAGATGTAGATGTATTGATGATAACTGGATGGAAGGAAGGGTAGATGATACATGGATGGATGGCAGGAAGAATAGATGGATAGATGGAAGGATGGAGTATACATGGCTGGAGGAAAAAATGAATGATACATGGAGGGATGAAAGAGTAGATGATGATGGATGGATGGATGGAGGGAAGAATAGATGATAGATGGATAGTCAAAAAGAATGGGTGATAAATAGGTGGATAGAGGAAAGATGTAGATGTATGTATGAATGGATGATAACTGGGTGGATGGAAGAGTGTATGATTCTTGGATGGATGGAGGGAAGAATAGATGGTAGATGTATAGTCGAAAGGATGTATGAAAAATGAATGTCTGTGTGTTACAATGCCTCATGGGATGTGTAGTTCTACAACAGCTGGAGGGCCGTAGTTTGAGGATCCCTGCTTTAAATGAAGCACAATAAAGTGCCTCCATCCCTGGTTCAAGTAGACAAGAGAAAGGAATTTGGGACTTTAGATGAAGCAATTGAATTGTGGAGGTAAAAATTATTATAAAATGTTTTATTCATAACATGGATGTAAAAACAGTAGAAGAATAATTTCATGTATATACATATAACATGCACAAGGCGTGAGCATGATGGATAAATGAGTACACACATATCAACACATGACCATAATTGATATAATTGTATAAGTGTCAGGGCCGGGCTCAGCCCTTCTTTCTCTGAGCTGGCCGCTCAGCTGACGGCTAATTGCCGGCTCCCATCTCTCCACAGTGACTCACCTGTTGATGATCTGCTCATCAGTCCTGCCTACTTAAAGCCTTCCAGCTCACTTCATCTCTGCCTTCGCCTTTGTCAACATCACAGAGACTTTCTCCCGCATTCCTGTTGTGGACTTGATCGGCTGGTGTTCCTTCTGACTCCTGTTCCTGCTTGTTGGACTACTACGTTTATCTCTGGCCTTCTGACATTGGCTTGGCTGACTACACGATCCAGTTCCTGAACTCTGGCTTGTTTGACTACACTTACTCTGTTTACCTTTTTATTATTATTATTATTATTATTAAACAAGTGTGATTTAACTGTACTTCTGTCTCGGTCTGATTCATGGTTTCTGACAATAAGGTAGCCTGGCATACAAATGCTAACGGCAACGTGCCCGATATACTGTGTAATTATTTTTACCTTCACAATTCAATTGCTTCATCTAAAGTCCCAAATTCATTATCTTGTCATTCTTTTGACACATGGATGGTTGCCAAGCCAGCAAGCACTCTCGGGGCAAGCACCCGGCAATTGCCGGAGTATCAAGAAGCCATGGAAAATTCAGAAGTGATGTTGCAGATTCTACAAAGATTAGTAAAGTTCAGTTTCTATTATAATAAATAGATGGTGATCTCTATGAATATCTTATCCAGAATGGGGAATCGAATTTACTATTTTAAACCTTGTCACATTTTCCAGTAAGTGACGGTACTAGTGCACAGGCATGGTCCACAGCTGTCGCCATCGGGAAACCTGAACTGGAACAAATGACACGAAATCAACCAAAACATAATTTGACAATGCATGGAAAAAAATATATAAAAAAATATATTGCGCTTAAATTACCACCCCCCCCCCCCCCTTTTTATTTTCCTTTTCTAGCTTTCTTTGTGCTCTCTGAAGGACCCTTGAACCTCCCCTGTCCTTATTACACTTCTTGTAGTATGTCTCTTATTATCATAGTGAGAAATACAGACGCCATCCACACATTCCTGTTGGAGGCAGCAATATCTGATTATTTAAGCCCATAATCATGTACTCGCAACGCATGTACGCTTTCTTTGCTATGATGTTCAATGTCCAGGTTCAGGTGTTCAGGTGTCCAATTTAATGCTTGTTTACCACTTATCTGGCTCATCTCAATTTGGACAATTGTTCGCTTCTCTCTGAAACAAATAGGAATATATTCAACCATCAAATAGAACAAAAAATTAACTGGAAGTCCAATGTACTGGGAGGGCACAATGGTAGCCAGTAGTACAAGCATTGAATAGAACAGTAATCAGATTATGAATACAAAGAAATTGGAAATATAATGCACCGGGAGGGCAGGGAACAAGACAATTGTACAAAGAGTGTACAGAACAGTAATCAAAAGGTACAAAACAAACAAAATTGGAAGTAAATGGAACATCTGAAATAGTTGCTAATCAGCACCTGGACCTCCACGCTGCTGTGGCCAATAGCGATTAATACCGTGCCAGCAATCTTCTCTGTTCCCGGTCACATAAACACGTGGGCCCAGATAGAATTGTCTATCTATCGGCGGGCGTAACGTATCGCAGATACGTTATGCCGCCGTAAATTAGGGCGCAAGTTCCGTATTCAGAAAGGACTTGCGCCCTATGTTACGGCGGTGTAACGTATGTGTGTCGGCGTAAGCCCGCCTAATTCAAATGTGGATGATGTGGGCGTGTTTTATTTAAATTCACTGTGACCCCACATAATTGACGTAATGCGCCGTTCATGAAAAAATCCCAGTGCGCATGCTCGAAATTATGCCGCAAGTCGTCATTGCTTTAGACGTGAACGTAACTTACGTACAGCCCTATTCGCGAACGACTTACGCAAACGACGTAAAATTTTCAAAACTCGACGCGGGAACGACGTCCACTCTTAACATTGGCTACGCCTCATATAGCAGGGGTAACTTTACGCCGAAAAAAGCCTAACGTAAACGACGTAAAAAAATTCGCCGGGCGGACCTACATTTCTGAATCGCCGTATCTACCTAATTAGCATATTCATCTCGTAAATATACGGAAGCGCCACCTAGCGGCCAGCGTAAATATGCAGCCTAAGATACGACGGTGTAAGACACTTACGCCGGTCGGATCTTAGGGAAATCTATGCGTAACTGATTCTCTGAATCAGTCGCATAGTTACGACCCCGCACACTCAGAGATACAACAGCGTATCCGGAGATACGCCGTCCTATCTCCTTTCTGAATCCGGGCCGTGGACTCCAGTTATTTCCCTACTGTTGGCCATATTGGCGGGGAGATGCAGGTGCAGATTATCAGCTATTTTTATTGGTATTCGCTGTTTGGTTGCTGTTCTAAACATTTGGCTGCCATCCTGCTCTCCTGTTTCAAGCTCCAATTTATTTACATTGTTAGTTTATTCGTCATTCTGTTTTCATTTTGCTTGATTATTTGAGAATAAAAGATCACATTTTCCAGGTGCACTGTGTTCTGGTCTCTAATGTTCCTGGCTGCACGTGACTGCTAATTAGTAGCCTCAATGCCAAAAAAAAAAATAATAATATATATTTAGATTTTTTGTAAATATCTTTTATATCTTTTCATGTGACAACACTGAAGAAATGACACTTTGCTACAATGTAAAGTAGTGAGTGTACAGCTTGTAGAACAGTGTAAATTTGCTGTCCCCTCAAAATAACTCAACATACAGCCATTAATGTCTAAGGCCCCGTACACACGGCCGAGGAACTCGACGTGCCAAACACGTCGAGTTCCTCGGTGAGTTCAGGGATGAAGCCGCCGAGGAGCTTGGCGGGACGCCTTCTCCCATAGAACAACGAGAAAATAGAGAACATGTTCTCTATTTTCTCGACGAGTTCCTCGGCGGCTCCATCGGGCCAAAAGTGTACAGACGACAGAGTTTCTCTGCAGAATCCGGGTTTGACCGAGTTTCTCGGTGAATTCTGCCGAGAAACTCTGTCGTGTGTACGAGGCCTAAAGCGCTGGCAACAAAAGTGAGTACACCCCTAAGTAAAAATTTACAAATTGAGCCCAAAGTGTCAATATTTTGTGTGGCCACCATTATTTTCCAGCACTGCCTTAACCCTCCATGGAGATCACCAGAGCTTCACAGGTTACCCCTGGAGTCCTCTTCCACTCCTCCATGATGACATCACAGAGCTGGTGGATGTTGGAGACCTGGCGCTCCTCCACCTTGGCAGTGTGCAAGAGGCCTTAGAGACCAGTGTCAAGGATTGAAGTTTCTAGGGAAGAGCAGCAGTGCAGGGAATAATCTTTAAATTTGCCCAGTAGCTCACCTGTATGTTTTTCAGCATGAACTGACCTTTTTTGTAAATTTGAAGTCCTTCCACCACTCCAACCAGCAAATGCTGACAATTGTGGTTTAGTAGTTGGTGAAAAAAAATTAAAAATTATATTATTTTATTTCTTTTTTATTATAAAATTGTTAGTGCTCCTATGCACAAGTACTTTATAACCTTAAAGGGGTGGTTCACCCTAAAAACTACTTTTTCTTATTACACTGGCCCCCCACATTGCAATACGATTAAGGCTATTATTATTTTTTTGATGCTGTACATACCTTTGTACAGCATATTCACCCGTGGCATCCGGGTTGCGAGTCCAGCGGGAGTGGGCGTTCCTAACATGTCTGTGATTGACGTTTTTACCAAAAACGAGCTCCCCCCCCTCGCGTAAGCCGCGTCACGATTGGCGAAAGGAGCCGAACGGCGATGCGCATGCGCAGTATAGCGCCGACTCGCCGTTCGGCTCCTTTCGCCAACCGTGACGCGGCTTACGCGACGGGGGGGAGCTCGTTTTTGGTCAAAACGTCAATCACAGACATGTTAGGAACGCCCATTCCCGCGGGACTCGCAACCCGGATGCCACGGGTGAATATGCTGTACAAAGGTATGTACAGCATCAAAAAAAAAATAATAGCCTTAATCGTATTGTAATGTGGGGGGCCAGTGTAATAAAAAAAAGTAGTTTTTAGGGTGAACCACCCCTTTAATACCAACTCCTTTAGACTTTTTTTTTCTTTTGTGCAGAATTACAAACCACAAATGTCTTGTTTTTTAGCTGAAGAAACATTGAGGATTTTTTTTAACCTCAGGAAGACTGTGTTAATGTCAGGCTCCGAGGCTAGTAGCTTTAACAGTAGAGAGGCTTCCATTAACCAGCTGAATAAATGCAGCAGCAGGTCCCTCTGGGAGATGACACAGGCCCAACAGGGGGGTCTAAGCACTAACCAGTGTTTACCAGAGCTCCTGATAGTGGAGATGGATATTGCTATGGCCCCGGAACCAGGAACACTGGGTGGCACGCACGCCCTGGCCAGGTAGGCCATAACGCCGGGGCGCCGTGATGTGGCCACCCTAAAGGTGGGTGCCACACTGGACGAAGAAGACCCAGAACCAATGGCGTCTGCCCCATAAATAACCTTCCCCAGCATGCACAGCGAGGCTACACCCTCCTGATTGGCTGCTGGGGAAGAGCATCCAAACCTTGACTCCACTGCTGCCATCTACTGCACAGGGGTGGGAAGAACACCCTAGCACAACAGAATGAGCCCACAGCACAGCCAAGCTGAGACAGAGACCCTGTTTTAAGCATAACAATTTGGATCAGAGTTTAACTACACTCTGATGTTCCTTTAAATTTAAATAGCACCGGTACTTCAAAGTAACCAGGCGCTACATGTGGTTGCAGATTAGGATCAAGCAGAAGCATAGTCAGTAAACAAGCCAATGGTCAGTAACAAGTGGTCGCAAGTTGGGATTAGGTGTAGTCAAGTAACAAGCCAAAAATCAGTAACAGGGGATAGGGGAAATATGGATGACAAGAGCGAGATATTGGCTGGAGAGAGCAAAATAATCTGAAAAACAGGAAGTACAAAACCATGGCTTATATAGGAAGTTCAGGGGAGAAGCAACGAGTTCAAGGTTCAGCAAAAACAAGGCAGAATAGTTCAATGTATCAGACAGGTAGCTGTCCAGCATCTCAGGTGGCTCAGCAAGAAGAGACATATTGCTAGACTGCAAAGGTTGCAGGTTCAGACCAGTTATAGGCCAATTCCAGGCAGGAAAAAAATATTAGCAGGAGTTATTAGCTCATTTTGGTCCTGGAGAGAGGAGAAACCATTTTTCTTATCTGATCCTCTGCACCCTGACGCTCCTCCATGATCCAATGGTGGACTGCCCCTTGGTGTCCTCACATCCATAGCAGGACTATAGACCCTACTCTGGTCTTAATGACACCAGGACCCTAGACCTTTAGGGCCAGATTCACAAAAGGGATACAACGGCGTTTCTCCTGATACGCCGTCGTATCTCTGTTTCTATCTATGCGACTGATTCATAGAATCAGTTACGCATAGATATCCATAAGATCCGACAGGTGTAATTGTTTTACACTGTCGGATCTTAAGATGCAGTACCGCGGCCGCCGCTGGGGGGAGTTTGCGTCGTAAACCAGCGTCGGGTATGCAAATTAGGAGTTACGGCGATCCACAATGGATTTTCACGTTCGCTACGTCGCCGCTAGTCTAGTTTCCCGTCGCAAATTTAGTCGTCGTTTTGGGTGCCCTAACTTTAGTCAGCAATCGTATTGCTGTCTAAAGTATGGCCGTCGTTCCCGCGTCGAAATTTAAAATTTAACGTCGTTTGCGTAACACGTCCGGGAATACGGAAGTACACTACGCGCGTCGCTGTTCGAAAAAATTACGTCACGGCGCGCAAAGCACGACGGGAATTGCGAAACTGAGCATGCGCAGGAGGTCCGGTGTGGGAGCGCGCCTAATTTAAATGGCACACGCCCATTTGAATTGGCCCGCCTTGCGCCGGAGGCTGCCAGCGTCGTTTTCATCGCAAGTGCTTTGTGAATCAGGCACTTGCGATGAAAACTTGCGGCGGTGTAACGTATCTACGATACGTTACGCCGCCGCTCACCTACGTGAATCTGGCCCTTAGAGTACAGGGGTGCAGAACTTCAGGGACAATATGTTTACTTGCTGCCTAATATATCCCACCCACTTTTTTGCCATTGAAACAAGATAATCCATGTTAATCACTTTACCTTTCAGTGGTCGTGATGTTATAGCTGATCGGTGTAAGTAAGGCATATGGGCATTAAAGTCCGCTCTCACTGCAGCTGCACTCGTTAAGTTAAGCGGCAAGAGGTTAACAAAGTCTGTTTTTATTTTAATTTACAGAAGATACACTATATCATCAAAAGTATTGGGACACCTGCCTCTACACGCGCGTGATCCCAGTCTTAGTTTGTAAGGGTATGTCGCTAAAACAACTTCAACTCTTATAGGAAGGTTGTCCACAAGGTTTAGGAGTGTGTCTATGGGAATGTTTGACCATTCTTCCATGTCTTTATGGACCTTGATTTGTGCCCTGGTCCAAATCATTTGGTGGAGGGGAGATTATGGTGTGGGGATGCCTTTCAGGGGTTGGGTCTGGCCCCCTTAGTTCCAGTGAAGGGAAATCCTAGTTGTCAGCATACCAAGACATTTTGGACAATTTCACGCTCCTAACTTTGTGGGAACAGTTTGGGGACGACCCCTTCCTGTTCCAACATGACTGCCCACCAGTTCAAAAAGCAAGGTCCTTAACGACATGGATGAGCGAGTTTGGGGTGGATGAACTTGACTGGCCTGCACTCAACCCCTTAGAACACCTTTAGGAGGAATAAGAGCAGAGACTGTGAGCCAGCCCTTCTTGTCCAACAACAGTGCCTGACCTCACAAACTTCTGGAAGAATGGTCAAACATTCTCATAGACACTCCTAAACCTTGTGGACGGCCTTCCCAGAAGAGTTGCAAAGGGTGGGCCAACTCAATATTGAACCCTACGGACTAAGACTGGGATGCCATTAACCACTTTAAAACCCGTCATATGATGTCCAAAAAGGGGATCTCTTATCCCGGGTGGATGTCATATGACGTCCTATACTTTGTGCGGAGATATCTGAATGATACCTGCACCTAGAGGCATCATTCAGATATCATTTTCTTCCGGTGGCGATCCTGCGCACCATAAGAACGATCATAGCGGTGGTTCCGGTGCTTCTCTGGGCTCTCCCGTGCCATCGGGGGCCGGAGAGATGATCGCCGTCCGCCGGATGTGAAGCATAGAGATGACTGGTGACCAGATGGTCATCACATTGCACCCGTTGGAGGCCCGGGTGCAATGTGATGACGTCACGCCCGGGTACCTGTAAGTAAACAAACCGCAATTGCGGCTAGTAAGAATGAGATCTGTGAATTTTTTTTCACAATCTCATTCTTTCCAGCCTGGAGGAGAGATGTGGGGTCTTATTGACCTATCACACACCATTCCTATTACAAGGGATGTTTACATTCCTTGTAATAGGAATAAAAGCGATCGGAAAAAATAAAATAAAATAAAAAGTGTGAAAAAAAAATAAGTAAAAAAAATATAAAAAAAATAAAAAATAAATTAACAACCCTGTCCCTGGTAGCTTGCGCTCAGAAGCGAACGCACACGTAAGTCCCGCCCACGTATGTAAACATCATCCAAACAACACGTTAGGTGTCGCTGCGTGCATTAGAGTGTTAGACCTTCTCTGTAACTCTAAACTGGTAACCTGTAAAAAATTTAAAGCGTCGCCTATGGAGATTTTTAAGTAACGAAGTTTGGCGCTATTCCATGAGTGTGCGCAATATTAAAGCGTGACATGTTAGGTATCTATTTACTCGGTGTAACATCATCTTTCATATTTTACAAAAAAATTGGGCTAACTTTACTGTTTTGTTATTTTTTAATTCATGAAACCATTTTTTTTTACAAAAAAAGGGGTTTGAAAAATTATTGCGCAAATACGGTGCAAGATAAAAAGTTGCAATGACCGCCATTTTATTCCCTAGGGTGTCTGCTAAAAAAACATATATAATGTTTAGAGGTTCTGAGTAATTTTCTAGCAAAAGAATGATGATTTGTACATGTAGGAGAGAAGTGCCAGAATAGGCCCGGTATGGAGGTGGGTTTTAAAGCCCTGTATTGAAGGGGTTAAACATTCATGTGTGTAAAGACAGGTGTCCCAATAATTTTGAAAATAGTGTGTGTGTGTATATATATATAATATATTCACTTTACAGGAGATGGGCCGTAGTAACATTTCGACGGTTTGTTTTTTGCTATAGGACATAAACTTACAAGGGCAAATGCTCAATCCTCCAATGGGAAAATGTTGGAGAAAATAGCTGATAGCATCTGCTTGTTATTTTAAAGGAAAGAATAAAATGTATGCCTGGTTTCGTTTTTTTAAATGCAAATTTAGTCTCCATCTAGCAAATATGTAACTTGTATACAAGATATGTTTATGCATTATACATTTTGGGCCAGATTCCCAGAGAGATACGACAGTGTATCTCGAGATGCGCCGGCGGAAATGTAAATGTGCGCTGTCGTATCTATGCGCCGTACCCACAGAAGCAGATCCGCGTGAAAATTGGCTTCACCCGTCCGACGTAACTCTTTTCCGCCGGCGGAACATAGGCGCGTATTTCGGCTGGGTGCATATTTTGTTCCCATTGATTTTGCGTATGTTCGTGGATCGTCGGAAATAGCCAATTTGCATTACCCGACGCAGAAAACGACGTGAACGCCACCAAGCGGACGCCGAAGTATTGCATCTTAGATCCGAAAGGCATTCGAGGACGTATACCTGTCGGATCTAACACAGATGCCGTCGTATCTTGGTTTGAGGATTTAAACCAAAGATACGACGCGGGTAATTTGAAAGTACGCCGGCGTATCAGTAGATACGCCGGCGTACTCTGTCTGTGGATCTGCCTCATAGTGTCTACAAAATAGGGGATAGTTTTATGGCATTTTTAATAATAATCTTGTTTTTTACTAGTAATGGCGGTGATCAGCAATTTATATTTTTATTTTTTAATTGTGACTGCGACATGGCGGACACATAGGACACTTTTGATGCCATTTTGGGACCATTGTCATTTATATAGCGATCAGTGCTATAAAAATGCATTGATTACTGTATAAATGACACTAGCAGTGAAGGGCAGGGACGATCCGCCCTATAGGCTCACTATGTAAGCCTCTTAGGGCCCCGCAAAGCTGCGGAGGGCCCCCCAAATTACTAGAGGCCCCGCCTGGTGAGAAGTCATTTTCGGGCACCTCACCCCACTTCTTAACTCGTTGGCTGCATGGGAGAAGAGATAAGAAGTCAGCACCCCCCCGCTTCTCACTTTAATGTAAGATGTCATTTCAGAGAGCAAAACACCCCCTCCCCCCACTTCTCAACTTTAATGTGACATGTCATTTTGCTTAGGGCCCCAGGGAGGCCAGGATTGGCACTACCGAGTGTACTTCCGATCCAGCTGGGCCACGGCCCACGACGATGCTGGCTGCATGGGAGAAGAGGCAAGAAGTCAGCACCCTCAGCTTCTCACTTTAATGTAAGATGTCATTTCCGACAGCAGAACACTCCCTCCCCCGCGCTTCTCAACTTAAATGTGACATGTCATTTTGCTTAGGGCCCCAGGGAGGCCAAAATCGGCACTGGTAAAGGGGTTAACCAGTAGGGGGTGCTAAAGGGGTTAAGTGTGTCCTAGGGATGTGTTCTAACTGTGTGGGGGCTGGGCTTACAGTGACACGATGCTGATTACTGCTCCCGATCACAGGGAGCAGTGTGCAGTGTCCTGCCACTAGGCAGAACGGGGAAATGCTTGTTTACATCAGCATTTCCCCGTTCTTCCTCTCAGTGAGACAATCGCGGGACTCCCGTTGGACATAGAGTCCGGGGGACACATGGAGCTCACGGCAGGCGCGTGCGCACCCACAATGCCGCTTCTTAAAGGGGGCGTACCTGTACGCCCAGCCGAGCCATTGTTCTGACGTATATAGTCTTGCGCAGGTCGGCAAGTGGTTAACCACTTTACCACCGGGCTGATTTTGGCACTTATCTCCTTCATGTAAAAATCACAATTATTTTGCTAGAAAATTAATCAGAACCCCCAAACATTATATTTTTTTTTTTTAGCAGACACACTAGGGAATAAAATGGCGGTCATTGAAACTTTTTTTCTCGCACGGTATTTGCGCAATGATTTTTCAAACGCCTTTTTTGGGGGGAAAAAATGGTTTCATGAATTAAAAAATAACAAAACAGTAAAGTTAGCCCAATTTTTTTGTATAATGTGAAAGAAGATGTTACGCCGAGTAAATAGATACCTAACATGTCACGCTTTAAAATTGCGCACACTCATGGAATGGCGCCAGACTTCGGTACTTAAAAATCTCCATAGGTGACGCTTTAACATTTTTTACAGGTTACTATTTTTGAGTTTCAGAGGAGGTCTAGTGCTAGAATTGTTTCACACGCTCTAACGCACGTAACGATACCTCACATGTGGGGTTTGAACAGCGTTTACATATGTGGGCGGGGCCTGCATGCGTGTTCGCTTCTGCGAGCAAAATAACGGGGACAGGGGCGTTTTGAAAAAAAAAAAATTTAATTTTTTTTTTTACTTTTTTTTTTTCATTTTTACACTTTTTTTTTTTTTTACACTCTATGACCGTCGCGCCCGGGCCTCCGACGGTCATAGAGAGTCATCTCTATGCTTTCCAGCAGCGCCGACCGATTCGCTCTCCGGGCCCCCGATGGCACGGGAGAGCCCGGAGAAGCACCGAATGGTGGCGGGAGGGGGGGGACGTCCCCTCCCGCTGCCTATAAGAAAGATCAAGCAGCGGGATCGCTGCTTTGATTGTTCTTATTGTGCACAGAGTCGGTGGCTGAAGACGGCGATATCTGAATGATGCCTCCAGGCATCATTCAGATATCACCGCACAAAGCCGAGGACGTCCCAGGGACATCCTCGGTCGTCAAGAGGTTAACCCCTTAACGCCCGCCGCACGACTATATACGTCCGCAAAATGGCACGGACAGGCAGATGGGCGTATATATACGTCCCTGCCTTCTAGCGGGTGGGGGGTCCGATTGGGTCCCCCCCGGCTGCGTGCGGCAGGCGGATTCCCTCGGGGAGCGATCCGGGACGACGGCGCGGCTATTCGTTTATAGCCGCTCCGTCGCGATCGCTCCCCAGAGCTGAAGAACGGGGAGAGCCGTATGTAAACACGGCTTCCCCGTGCTTCACTGTGGCGGCGTATCAATCGAGTGATCCTTTTTATAAGAGAGACTCGATCGATGACATCAGTCCTACAGCCACACCCCCCTACAGTTGTAAACACACACTAAGTGAACACTAACCCCTACAGCGCCCCCTGTGGTTAACTCCCAAACTGCAACTGTCATTTTCACAATAAACAATGCAATTTAAATGCATTTTTTGCTGTGAAAATGACAATGGTCCCAAAAATGTGTCAAAATTGTCCGAAGTGTCCGCCATAATGTCGCAGTCACGAAATAAATCGCTGAACGCCGCCATTAGTAGTAAAAAAAAAAAAAAAATAGAAATGCAATAAAACTATCCCCTATTTTGTAAACGCTATAAATTTTGCGCAAACCAATCGATAAACGCTTATTGCGATTTTTTTTACCAAAAATAGGTAGAAGAATACGTATCGGCCTAAACTGAGGGAAAAAAAATGTATATATGTTTTTGGGGGATATTTATTACAGCAAAAAGTAAAAAATATTGCATTTTTCTCAAAATTGTCGCTATATTTTTGTTTATAGCGCAAAAAATAAAAACCGCAGAGGTGATCAAATACCACCAAAAGAAAGCTCTATTTGTGGGGAAAAAAGGACGCCAATTTTGTTTGGGAGCCACGTCGCACGACCGCGCAATTGTCTGTTAAAGCGACGCAGCGCCGAATCGCAAAACCTGGCCTGGGCATTTAGCTGCAAAATGGTCCGGGGCTTAAGTGGTTAATGACACGGCTACCAGCACTCACTGCCAAAAAAAGGTGCAGGCGCACGTTTGAAAAAATAAATGATGCGTCACGCGAGTATGAATGGGGTCCAAGGACTCTTCCACACATGTGACAGTCACTACTGCCCCTGTGAAAAATGAGCCGCCTTGTATATAGAGAATATTTGCTGATCCCGGCGTTTTGGTTTTGGTAATAAAAAATGCAAAAGTCAATACAAACACAGAATACACATTCCAATAGGAGTTTGTATCTAATCCCTCTAATCTTTTCGTTTGCATCCCAGCAGCTTTCCTTTTTCCGGAGGTAATGGTATAGTCAGCAGGATATTAGAAGTACAGATTGTTCTTATATACTTCCCTGCAGTATGCAGCACGCAGGGAACATGGCTTGGTTATCGACTGTTATGTGGGAGTTCTGTTTAGTAAATAGTAAAACAAAACAAAAAATCCCTTTAAATGAAAAGGAAGTCTTGCTGTTTAACTAAATGCAATGCTTCTTGTTCTAATCAATCTAACCGCTGATATTTGTGTTGTTTACAGGAAAGCCATAGGACAAAATATTGGCTTTTCACATGGAAAACAGCTCTAAATAGATTTACTTATTTATATATATACTAGCTGAATACCCGGTGTTGCCCGGTCTTCCTATCTTAACCTTTTGGGGAGGAAAATCATAGTAATATAAATATACCCATCTTTTATATAAGGGTGTAGGTAAGGGTTAATTTAACTGTCATATATTTTTATTTGGCATATAAGTAATATGTGTAGCAGGTATTATTGAAATATCTCCAGGCGTACAGAAGTTATGTGGGAACATACATTTCCCATTGATTTGCATGGGACTTTAAACAAAAACCCCGACCCTCACAAATGGGGGTAGTCAAGGGATAAATTAACTATCCTATAGTTTAAGTGGACATATAAGTAACATGTGACCAAGTGTTATGGAAATATCTACAGCCGTTTGGAAGTTATGAAGTAACATGTATTTCCCATAGAGTTGAATGGGACTTTAAAGAAAAACCCAGACCATGGCAAATGGGGGTGGGTAAGGGTTAAACCACCTATCCTATGTTTGTTGCTGACATATAAGTAACATGTGTGCCAAGTTTCATGTTAATATCTTTAGCCGTTTGGACGTGATGCTGGAACATACATACATACATACATACATACACACACACGTTGAGTTTTATATATATAGATGTAGCACTACCCCCGAAGGAGCTGCTGGTTAGTTTTGGGTGGCATGCTACCTCCATTCCTCCGCCATCTAGGGCAGGGGTTGACAAATTTGCTTGGAATCTAGAAGCCAGCTAAAAAAGTTAGGAGCCAGAAAACGCGCCCCGTCCCGACGAGCTTGCGCGCAGAAGCGAACACATACGTGAGCAGCGCCCGCATATGTAAACGGTGTTCAAACCACACATGTGAGGTATCACCGCGATTGGTAGAGCGAGAGCAATAATTCTAGCCCTAGACCTCCTCTGTAACTCAAAACATGCAACCTGTAGGATTTTTTAAACGTCGCCTATGGAGATTTTAAAGGGTCAGCCTAGGTTCACACTGCTGCGAATTCAAAATCGCGGTAAAATGCGCGATTTTACCGCGATTTCGCGGCCGCGATTTTGCCGCGATTTCGGCCGCAATTTAATGTAAATCGCGGCCCGAAATCGCAAAAAGTAGTACAGGAACTACTTTTTGAAATCGCAGATGCGGCGTCGCACTGATTAGGACAGTGCCATTGCCGACAATTGCCGCCGATTTGAGATGCGATTTGACATGTCAAATCGCATCTCAAATCGTTCCAAATCGTACCCAGTGTGAACCAGGGCTCAAGGTTTGTCGCCATTCCACGGCGGACGTAATTTTGAAGCGTGACATGTTGGGTATCAATTTACTCGGCGTAACATTATCTTTCATAATATAAAAAAAATGGGGATAATTTTACTGTTGTCTTATTTTTTAATTTAAAAAAGTGTAATTTTTTCCCAAAAAAGTGCGCTTGTAAGACCGCTGCACAAATACGGCGTGACAGAAAGTATTGCAACAATCGCCATTTTATTCTCTAGGGTGTTAGGATAAAAAATATATATAATGTTTGGGGGTTCTAATTAGAGGGAAGAAGATGGCAGTGAAAATAGTGAAAAATTACATTAGAATTGCTGTTTAACTTGTAATGCTTAACTTGTAATACCAACGGCCACCACCAGATGGCGCCAGCTTACACATCTGGTGGTAATAACTTGTAATACCAACGGCTCACCACCAGATGGCGCCAGCTCACAAAAAAAGCCCCCCCTTCCAAGCCAAGTCGCCAGGATCCTATTTCTAGTCGCCCTGGCGACCGGGATTTGTCGAGCCCTGATTTAGGGTACATGATGAGAGCTGAGAAGAACTGCAAAGTCCACACTTTAGTGTCGTTCTCTGCGCTTTATTACCCAACGGGGTAAAATAATAAAAGTAGTAGTTGAAGAGGTAGAAAGGATAGTAGGTAGTAGGTTCAGGTGTATAACTTTGTTCAGAAACATTCCTGCTTCCAGCGATAAACTCTCGTCGCCACTCTAGCCAGAGCGGGTATTGTGCACCTGGATTGGCCTCTCTCACCAGCCTAGCAGCCAGAGTGTCACACAGAACTTTAGCAAAGTCTCTGCCACAGACAGGGCCGGATTTGCTCTCCCTGCCGCTCCAAGGCCAGGTTCCACAATGCACCCCCTCCCTGCCAACCGAACCAGCCCCCCCCCCCAAAAAAATCAACTGAGAATGGTAACCGGATGGCAGGGGTGGCACGGTTAGTTCAAATATTTTTTGTTTCTTTTATTTTTTTTACTTTTTTATCACTTTTTGATTTTTATTTATTTGTAGCTTGTCGTTTACTTTTTTTCTTTTTGTATATTTTTCTTTTTTTTTATATTATTTTTTTTATTATTGTTTTTTTATTCTTTACTTTTTAATTACTTTTTTTATTTTATTAATTTAATTATTATTTATTTTTTTCACTTAACTTTATTGCTATCACACAAGAGAAAACAATTCCCTGTGTAATAGCAATCAGAGGTTCATTGACCATGTCACCTCAAAAACAGGAGTCCTAGCACTGTGCTAAAACTCCTGTCACAGCTGAGATGGCAAGAGCACAGCTCACCCCTCTCACTGTGTACATCGGGGGGAGGGACGGGAGACAGACTTGGCGGCTGGGGGGAGGACGGAGTCCCGAAAAAAGAGCCAGCAGAGAGAGGTATGTGGGGGGGGGGGGGGGAGAGGGGAGGACGGACGGGAGCACATATTTTACAAGTGATTTCGACTACATCACAGCAATCACTTGTTAACAAGCGAGTGGAATTTCCCCACACTACAATTAGTCCTGCTACAAAGCAACTTACCGCCCTTAACTGTATGTTCCAGCCATCGGGGGACTCCATGCCACTGCCGCCCCTCTGTGCCCTGCCGCCCCGAGGCCTGGCCTCGGTGGCCTTGTGGGAAATCCAGGCCTGGCCACAGACCTTCCCAAAGGCAGAGATTTTTTCAGTCCAGAATCCTTCTCAGCACAGGAATAAGCACCGGGATCTCTCTTGAATAAACTTTGGTGAACTCAGAACTGACGGACGACCGTCACTCAGCCTTTCAGTAATGGTGCGTCCTTCGATGAAGTTCAAGGCCTCTCCTGAGATACCAGCCTCGTGCTCGGTGCTCTTCAGGACAGGTTCTTCATCGGGTGGCTTCCTCCCTCAGGACATACAGCACAGGACCACTCTGCGATTGTAGACCCAGTCTGACTACCACAGTGGCGTAGCGTGGGTTGTCAGCGTCCCGGGGCAAGGCAAGAAATTTGCGCCCCCCTAACCTGGGACTCTGAGTCCCTTCCCTTCCTACAATAGTACTGACCAGCCTGATTCCTATACTGACCACTACACTAACCTCTACAAGGACTTACATGATTCCTAGACTGACCATTACACTTACCTACCTGTCCACTGCACTGACCTACCCGATTCTTACACTGAACACTACACTGCACATCACACTACACTGCACATCACACTGTCCACCAGGGCTGGTGCAAGGATCTTTGACACCCTAGGTGATACCTAATTTTGCTGTGACCCGACTCCACTTTACCCTGCCCCTGCAACACATGTGACCTATGTGACCACCTGACACACCTACCTGACACATGCACTGATCCACCTGAATCCTACTTCCTGCAATACTCACATTACACTGACCCACCTGAACCCTACAGTGACCTACCTGACACCTACACTGACTGACCTGACACCTACACTGACCCCTGCACTGACCTAACTGACACCTACACTGACTATTACAATGACTGACACCTACGCTGACCCCCCCTCCTGACACATACATCCTGATCACCTGCCCTTGTGGAAAACAGTACGTTGGTCGTACCATACGGAGCTTTTCCACAAGGGTAGGTGAACATGTGGCCAAGATTCTGAAAGGCCGCACTAACCATACTGTCCCCAGACACTATGTAGAAAAACACAACAAGAGAGTGGAGGGGACGAGCTTTCAGATCATAGATAGGTTTGTTCCCCATTGGAGGGGCGAGCCTAAAACCAGAGGCGTATCTAAGCTGGAAGTATTCTGGATATTTCAACTAAAGAGTTTCGTTCCACATGGGCTAAACGTTGAGTGGGATGTTAATGCCTTCATCAATCAGGCATAGCATTACAATTCATTGTGGAGCCCTGCACATTGCGACCAAGAGAAAAATATATTTTTGGTTTAAATATGATGTTGATGTTTAGGATTTATTTTTTCAAGTATGGTTTATATTATATTGTTTGGTTAGCTCTATCTCATCTGTTTGGATTCATGTAATTTTTGGTATTCATTTTTCCACCCCCCAGTGAATGTTGAAAAAACCTAGATGTATACATATTCGGTTTCCATAGGAGGTGTTCTGTGGGCTTTTTTCATTTATACAAGCCTAATAAGTGTAATACCCCTTTTCAGCCACAAGATGCCGCTCTTATTGTCAATGATACTTCTTTGGATTTGAAGCTCAGCTGAGTGTCATGTTCCTAATGGGCAGTGAACGTCGGCAGATTAACAGATGAATGATTCCAAACAGGTGGATAATGGGCTATTAAGGCAGGTGAGGGCATGGGACTGTGTACACACCCCAGTAGAAGTCCAATTGCGACGAAACCGGTAGGGTATACAGGTCACATTGCCACCATCTGCTAAAACTCTGTGGATTCCTTCAGCCTTTCACAGGGCATTGAAGCTTTATTTTTTGCTGCATGTTTTTCTGGTTGGATTGTTTTCTCCTTTTTTTTGGATTCACTACTGAATTTTATTGCCAATTTTATTCAAAGTGTTGATCTTTGTAGTGACACTAGTTTGATGTTTTTTATTAAATCACAACTTTTTTACACTATGAGGAGCTTTTTCTTTTTTCTTTTTTCCTCACATACCTTGGTATGATCAATTATTGGCTGTATCACGATTTTCCAATCACCCTTGGAAACATCCGAACCCCCCTGGACTGTGAGTATAATCTCCCACCAGCAACCGTCCTGATGTCACATAGGCTTTGAAATAGTCTTGGAAGGATACCACCGCAAGGATAACCAGAGAGGGCAATCGACCCATACAAGCATTGGAGACCCACCCATCTTATGATGAGCAGTGGGTCATTGGAATCTGGTAAGAGTATCCATTTACTACCTTCCCTAAAGTGATTGGAATGAGTTGCTGAAGATATTCATCTCTTCAAGTCCATACGAGTGGAAAGAGTTTATACTTGTATATCACCACTGATAGGGGGACGGACTTTACATCTTTTGTTTCTATGCAGACTGTTGCAGAGGAATATAGAGATTCTTCCACATATTAATTTATGTTGATGCTGGGTGTCTGGTTCATATGCCAAATTGGGAGAGTTGCTACCTCCTCTTTTTGCTATCAAACACCTTTTTGATTGCCGGATTGATCTATATGGACACATAACAACACAGACTGATTTATGTACAATATGGTGTTGGGTTGAATTTGTGTAATGCACTTTGTTCAATTTACAGGTTTATTTAATATTCTCATTTTTATATTTGTGATTGATATTTCACATTTGTGATACTATACATTATCCCACTATCACTGTGTGGATACACGTTGTTTTTTCATTCCTTTCAGGAGTGTCTTACTCCATTTGGGGCATCCAGAGTAGAGCTGAGTCATTGGCGCTACACTTTATATTTTTACATTCTTTCACAAATACATTTTGTGTGTTGGCTGCCTATCCATATTATATTTTAGTTTGCGCAATATTTTTTACACTCACATACAAAGACCCACCTGACTCCTACTTCCTCCACTACTCACACACCCCCCCCTCCCCACAGCTTGGTGCAGATCCATCCTCCTCCTTACCTCTGCTCTTCGTTGCTTCCCCGTCAGTGCCATCCACCCGCTCGCTCCATGGTGTCCTCGCCGGGGGCCCTGCCAGCACCATCCACCCGCTCCATGATGTCCCTGCCGGGCGGGAGCCGGAGGTCAGCTATCAGACCCTGCACCTCCATGCTCCCATCTCCACGAGCCCCGCCCTGCCGCCCGCTGTACACACAGCGCGGCACCAGAGGGACAGGCAGAGGAGAAGCTCCAGCGGTTTACAGTTTACAGTGCTTGTCTGAGTCTCTCAAGTCCCGCCGCCATGTTCAGTGTTTCCCGGCGCACTGTCGTATAGGGGTCATGCGCGGAGGCAGGACTTCAAGAGCAACCGTGATAGGCCAGCCGCACATGACCCCCATAAGCCCAATCACAGGGTGCCTGACAGTAAACATGGCGGCCAGAGATCAGGGGACACGGAAACGAAAATTACGAGACGGCAGCCAGTAGTGACACTACTGTCACTAAATTTTGCGCCCCCCTAAATGTCGCGCCCGGGGCCACGGCCCCCCCTGCCCCCCCCCCCCCCACGCTATGCCACTGGACTACCAGACCTACACAGTAGATCACAACCCCGGACCAACGTGGTCCCGGAGCCAGGAACACTTGGACACGCACCCCCGGCCATGAGGGCCACACAGGGGTGGTGGGATGACAGACCAGCGATCGACGACCGTGAACCAATGATGTCTGTCCCTTAAGTACTCTCCCCCAGCATGCACAGTGAGGCTATTAACCCCCACTGATTGGCAGCTGAGGAAAAACACCCAATACGCCCTGACTCGACTGCTGCCACCCTTGGCCTGGGGTGGTACAGGCACCCCAGACAGCAACAGTGGTCACTCACAGTACAGCCATGGCTGGAACAGAGGCCCAAATTTGGCAAAACAACACGGCCAGAGGCAACAAAATCTCTGACCACCCTCTAAATTTAGGGCAGCACCAGCTATGAAAGTAGCAGGGCGCTATATATATATATATGCAAAAATAAATAATTTCAGATATTGGTGAATAAAATTTAAATACATTATTACATTAAATTACATTATACACACCAATATCATTCTGTGATGGCAGGGTTTTGTCGGATAATCTGACTGTTTGTACGCTCCATCAGACAATTCTTGTCGGGATTTCCGACAACAAATGTTTATAGCATGCTTTAAAATTTTCCGACAATAAATGTGTCTTGCCGGAATATTGGATCGTGTGTACACAAGTTAATCGGAAAAAAATCCAAAGTACAAACACGCATACTCCGAACCAATGCTAACCATAAGACAACATTTGCAGAAGTTGCCCTAAAGGGTGGCACTAAAAGAGCTGAAAAATCACATTTTTTCGTATATGTTGGCTGAAAAAGTTTTGCCGTCTGTATGCATACAAAGTTCATGGCCAACGCCCTTTACCCAAAATTCCACGTCTTTGTCCGATGGAAGTCTGATCGTGTGTACGAGGCTTTAGAATCCTTTTTAACCATTTGCCAACTGCCTAATGTACTTGTACTGCAGCAGGTCGGCTCTATTGCGCAACAGTCTACTGACTGGAATGGTAACAGCTGATTGGAGAAAAACCAATGTAGCACCAATATTTAAAAAAGGGCCAAGATACATACCTGGGAGTTCCAGACCAGTTAGCCTAACATCAATAGTATGTAAGCTCTTGGAGGGGATGATGACAATTGCGCGTTGTCGTGCGACGTGGCTCCCAAACAAAACTGATAACCTTTTTTCCCACAAATAGAGCTTTCTTTGGGTGGTATTTTATCTCCTCTGCAATTTTTATTTTTTGCGCTATAAACAAAAATAGAACAACAATTTTGAAAAAAATGCAATGGGCCAGATCCAGAGAGAGATTTCCCGCGTCGTATTTTTAGTTTGAATCCTCAAACCAAGATATGACGGCATCTGGGTTTGATCCTACAGGCGTACGGCTTCGTACGCCTTTGGATCGTAGATGCAATACTTCGGCGTCCGCTGGGTGGAGTTTGCGTAGTTTTCTGCCTCGGGTATGCTAATTAGCTATTTCCGACGATCCACGAACGTACGCGCGCGGCCGTCGCATTTCCTTACGTCGTCTCTAGTCGGCTTTTTCCGGCATATAGTTAAAGCTGGTATTTTGCGGCGTATAGATAGACTTGCCATGTTAAGTATGGCCATCGTTCCCGCGTCGAAATTTTAATATTTTTTTTTTTTTTGCATAAGTCGTCCGTGAATAGGGATGGACGTAATTCACGTCTAAGTTAGAAAAATGACGTCGTTGCGACGTCATTTCGCGCAATGCACGGCGGGAAATTTCAAAACGGAGCATGCGCAGTTCATTCGGCGCGGGGACGCGCTTCATTTAAATGAATCACGCCCCCTAATAGCCGATTTGAATTCCGCCACCAAAGATACACTACGCCGCCGTAATTTACGGCGCAAATTCGTTGTGGATTTGAAACAAAGCCAAGTAAGTTACGGCGGCGTAGCGTATCTTAGATACGCTGCGCCCGTGCCGATCTATGTGGATCTGGCCCAATATTTTTTACTTTTTGCTATAATAAATATCCCCAAAAAATATATAAAACATTTTTTTTCCCTCAGTATAGGCCGATACATTTTCTTCTACAGATTTTTGGTAAAAAAAAGCGCAATAAGCGTTTTATTGATTAGTTTCCACAAAAGTTATA